>NC_080107.1:42664063-42970134 GCF_950005125.1 Chionomys nivalis
AGGATGCGGGCTACCTGGCTCCCCTGCAGCCCAAGCAGCAGCCCTTCTCTGTGGTGTCAGCCTCCCTGGCTGGCTACCCTACAGCTGAAGGAGTATGTGTGCATGGTGTGTGTGCATGTGTCCTAGCAACCTAAACATAGGCACAGTGTGGTCAGATGGAACACTGGCCACCAAGATTCTACTCTGCCGGTACAGCTGATGCATGATCCATCCCCAAAGTCCAGAATTTTCCTTTTTCACATGCTGTCCTTCCCTTGCGGAAGTTTGTCTAATTCATCCTTGAAACACCCCCCCCTTCCTGGTCCCACACCATCCTGGGCTCCAAATAGACTAGAACCCAGAAAGGCTCAGTGATGGATGGATTTTGTCTTATGCTAGGCGCTGATGTGATAGTTGCATGGTATACATCAACGCTGGCAGAGGACCCCACATGCTGTCCAACTTTGTGATGGGATAGCCAGTTCCATCTGGTTTTGTCTTAGAAAACCCCACCCCTTGTGGAAAATGTATTAAGACATATAGCCTCCTCTGACCTAACTCACCACCCTCCGGTGGCTAGTCTGGAGATGGGGAGGTGTCCCACCCTCAGCAGTCGGCCTTCTCCAGAGAAGTACCCCATCACTCAGCCTTCAGGGAAGAGCTATTGGTCAGACTTGCTCACTCCGTTAACTGTTGACTCACAGTCTGAAAATGTGCTCAGGGCCCGGTTGTGACCAGTCAGCCTCGGTGGACTTCTGTGGGAGGACTCCCTTTCCAAGCACGTGCCGTCGTCAGCACCTTCCTGCCAACTCCACAGCGACCTTCCTAACGGGACCCTTGTGTTCCGGCTTAGCCTTTAGCCACAGGCTTTGGCTCAAGACATGGTTGAGGGGGACGGAGGGAGAAAGCCATCTGGAGAGGAATCAGTGTTCAGACGAGAAAGGAAATTGCGTTGGAATGATTGAGCCGGCAAAAGCGAGGGAAGCTTGCGTGGCCAAGTTCAACAGAGGGGGACTGAGTGAGCAGGCTGGGGCCCTAGATTTGGCCACAAAGGGCCCTGCTCTGCTGAGGCTGGGGTTTTACCAAATCTGGACAATATGCGGAAAGTGCCTCTCCTTCTTCTGCCTCCTTAGGCATCAGAAGTCTAGGCAGGCCCCGATCACCACTCCAGAGATGTTCTGGGTTCCCAAAACCACAGCAGAGAATATATCTAGGGTTTTCCATGTAACCTGAATGGCTAAGTTGCCCAGACTGGTCCTCAGTCTCGCTCACAGTAGGTATCCTTGAGAACTTGGCAGCAGCTTCCTTCAACCATCCTTTGGGTCATTGGTGCCATTTTCCCTTTTAGCACTTGCTGGAGGGTAGCAGCCCTGGCCCTTTGGTGTTCCTGGGTCTGCCTCAGAGCTGTTGGTCACACATGAAGGCTGTGTCCATGTCTGGAAGATGAGGTTCTGGCCACAAGAATCACTCAGCTGGCTTGAGCCAGACAGAGATTTCCATTGAGTGGAAGAAAATAGGCAAGGCGACCCAAGGTGACCGAGTAGCCAGGACTAGAACAGGCCGTGGTTCATAACGTGGTACCTAGTGGTTGTTGAGGCCTCCAGCTCAGCATGGGGTCAGTGGTGTCTGGAGACTGAACAGCCTTGAGACCGTGAATGCCGTCCTCACAGCGTCCCCTGCTGGTTCCTACCCAGCTTTGCCACAGCTCAACGGCTCAAGCGGTGGACGTGAAGGGGGGCGCTTCTCTGAGGCCCATCTGAATAGCTTATTGCTCAACACTTGTCCCCGGGATCTGCATGCAGCAGGCACCACCTGAGTACCTACCGTGTGTCCAGTCTGGGTGCCTGCCAGGCAGAAGGAGTCCGAACGTGGGAATCCTTTGTTGAGTCAGGGAAGCATGGCAGGAACATTGGGCCAGGGAGCTGTTCTGCACTTTCCTTCTGTTGCCGCTGGATGCCAGCTGCCCTGTGAGGCCTAGGAGGTGAGGAAGCACCTCCTGCTCCTTGTGCTCTCAGAATCTTAATGGGTACCTCAGTGTGATGGCTAATAGTGACTGTTCACTTGGCAGAGTAACCTAGGAGACCAACCTCTGGGCATGTCTGGGGAGAGGAACTTAAAACTGTGTTAAATAAAGACCCACCTTAATGTGGGTGGGACCATCACGCGGGATGGAGTCCCCAACTGAATGGAAAGGAGACAGTGGGCTGAGCACCAGCATCCATCTCCCTCTGCTTCCTGACTGTGGGTGTCATGGGAACAGCTTGCCTCAAACTCCTCCCGCCATGCCTCCCCCACCCTGACAGATTGATTGTACCTGTGAACGGTGACCCCAAATAACCCCCTTTGTGTTAGTTTTCCCTCAGCACAGGCCAGAGTCATCTGGGAAGAAGGAACCTCCACTGAGAAGATGCCTCTGTCTGACTAGCCTCTAGGCAAATCTGTGGGGAACTTTCTGGATTGCTGATTGATGTGGGAGGACAGTGACATCCTTGGGCGGGTGGCCCTGGGTGCATAAGAAAGTAGGCTGAGCAAGTCAGTAAGCAACGTTCCTCCATGGCTTCTTTTTCAGTCCTGTGATGTGGGAGGGTCTTCTGTCTATGTGTTACTTTCAATGGTTAATAAAGAAACTGCCTTGGCTTTTTTATAGGAAAGCAGCTTAGATAGGCGGAGTAGACCTAACAGAATGCTGGGAGAAAGAAAGCAGAGTCAGGCAGACGCTATGCTTCTCCTACCCAAGACGGATGGTGGTTAGACTCATGCTGGTAAGCCACACCCAAGTGGCGATACACATTAATAGAAATGGGTTAATTAAGATATGAGAGTTAGCCAAGAAGAGGCTCGAGCTAATGGTGCAGGCAGTGTTGAAATAAATACAATCTGTGTGTTGTGATTTCGGGTGTAAAGCTAGCTGCACGGGAGCCGGGAGGGACAAAAAGCAGGCCTGCTCGCCTCATCACTACAGTCCTGCCAGCAGGTCCTGCCTTGAGTTCCTGTACTTTCCTCCATGAGGGACTATAAACTGTAAACCGTTAATCCCGTTTTCCCCAGGTTTGTGGTCATGGTTATTGTTACAGCAAGAGAAAGCTAACAAGCCCCAAACACACCGGTCCTCATGTCTGCGGTTCTATCACAGCAGTGAGAAAAGCAATACAGGGTACATTGCAGAACAGACACCATCTTCATCAGATCAGGTGAGCCAGCCAGTGGACGTCCATCACTATGGGATCTGTGGAATGTTGACACTTCCTCAGGAGGAAGGAGTGTGCAGGGTCGTTGGACCCTCCCCTAAATATCAAGCTACTCTTCCCAGTCATTTGAGTGAGGCTCCAGACTAGTTGCATGTGACCCTGGGAGGCCTTAGGGAGGAGTTAGAGCATACAGGATGGGGAGGGCTAGTTGAGGGCTCCATCTAAGTGGTCCTGGGACACTGGCATCCATGTAGGATCAGATCTTTCAGTGAGGCTGCTTTAGGGTCACCCATGCTCCAGCCCCCAAACCTTTACCCACCTTCCATAAGGTCAATAAACTCATGGCTTCCCCAAGGTAAACTTTGATGGGATGTAAGTTTGGCTACTCATTGGGACTTCACTAGGCCAGGTGGACATTGCTTAGCATCTACAGTATGATACAACTGGCCTTTCCAATAAAGTCAGTCCCTAAATAACAAGGCTAATACAGAAAGGTTTGCTCTTGTGGCTAACACCTCTGAGAGACCTGCAGTTGATAATTGCTCCAATGCCTTGAGTTTCACTGGGGTCAGGCTGTCCTTGCAGGGCAGAGGAAGTGCTGCTGGCTGGAATGCTAGTCTTCCTCCATCAGCTGCAGGCACCAGCAGGACACTGCTGGGCAGAATCTGGACTCCCCGGCTCCCTCTGAATCAGTAAATAGACCTGCTGGGTGGAGGTCCAGCGTGGTCCACAGTTAGGCCTGTAGATATCACATTACCATGACAGATACCACCAGCCCATTGCTAAGCCTGTTCCCACTGAGTGGAGCTGACTGGAATTCTCTTGGTCCCGAGTCTTCAAACCCACCTCTGGATTCAACCATGGCTACATCCCAGGTGAGACAAACTCCCCTGGCTGTCCTGGCTGAGGTTCTACACATTCCTGATTGTGCGTGACCAGCAGAGAAGGAGGCAGAGCTGCCTGCTCTGGCCTTTGTCTCCTGAGGACAAACTGTGGAATGTGAGCCCTGGGCAGGGGCCAGAGGATCGCCTGTGAAGGAGAAGAGGTCCTGGTTGGGCATCTGGACACCAGACGTGAGAGGCTTAGCTCATCCAGGGGCCAGGCCAAGTTCTCCCCCAGGACGCTACAGCCAGCTTGAACCTGGGGGCTGGGGGAAGGTCAGACTGAGGTTTGAACTGTCCAGAGAAGCCCAGAGGATCCGTGATCCACAGATGCTTTGTCCTACTGGGCAGAATGTCCTCCTGCCCTGGCTGCTCCTGATCCTAGGTTCTTGGCTGCTCTGGGCACAAGAGGGTTAGGGATCTCTGGGTATTACTGTACTGGTGGATTCTGATTTTTTGAAAGACCAACAGTTGCTAAAGTTGCACAGACGGAGGGATGGCCTGGGGAATGTGACACAGTGCCGTGAACATGCATGGGGACGTACAGAGAGAAGCTAAAGAAAGATTGCAGGAATTTCTCGCTTGGCCTCAGAACTTTTTGCAACCCTCAGTGAACTACCATGGGTGGTATCAGACAACAGTGCTCCTGTGCTTCCGAAGGGAGTGAGGCCTAAGCAGGGCAGCCTCTGTTCATGGCCCTGGAGCTGGCTCTTCTGGGACCTGTGACTCTAAGCCGGTTGTTCTCAACCTTCCTAATACTGAGACCTTTAGTATAGTTTCTCAGGTTGTGGTGACCCCCGACCGTAAAATTATTTTTATTGCTACTTTGTAACTGTCATTTTGCTACTGCTTTGAATTGTGATGTAAATATCTGTGTTTTCTGTCAGTCTTAGGTGACCCCTGTGAATGGGTCGTTAGAACCCCCAAAGGGTCGTGACCCACAGGTTGAGAACTGCTGTTCTAAGGAGTTCTCGTGGAATCTTCCCTCTCCTATCAGTGATCTTTCTAGGACACGATCCTCCCTCGAGGAGCTTCCAGTCTCATAAGGTCAAGCCCAAGCCATGGGAGCACAACTGGAGGTCACTGAGAACCTTTGTGGGGACTTCTTGCTCCATATAAGAGTAAGCTGGCTGAGCCCAGCTCTGCAGGGGTTCTGCCCACCCATCTGGAAGGTGGTGGCTTCGCCTTGTCAGCACTGAATTAGGGCTGGGGTGCAGGTCCCAGGACCTAGGGGGACTAGGTAGGAGAAAGCATGACTAACCCAGAGCGTGACCTCTGACAGCGTCAGTCACCCCTTCATACAGCTGGGAAAATGACCCCAGGAGGCAGTGGTTACCAAAGGCTTTGCAGGGTTCAACTTTGCACCCCTGCGTTAGGTGTCCCGTAGGGAAGATGACTCCCATCAGACATGAGGGCGTCTCAGAGCTAGAGATGGGGAGGGGGTTCTAACAGATGCTGTTGGACTGTGAAAGGCCAGGGAGAGCTTTCCAGCACAGTTGGGTGTGGAGCCAATAGCCCGTCCAACTCTCAGACCGTGTCAGCCCAGGCTGTGGACTCCCGCCCAGATGGCCTGGCCATCTCTATATGTTATCCGTCTGTGAAGATATGTTTTCTGCAAGAAAACAGATTTATACAAGAATGCTGAGCTCTCAGATCCCCCTGGGGGTGGAATGTTCTAGCAGAACAGGAAGTAAGCGGGGGCTGGGCTGCGTTCCTTAGGCAGCCCACCAAGATTAGGAGGTCCCCACCCGCCTGCCAGTGGATGGGTGGAAGAGCCGCTTGGCTGACAGATGTGTACTGAGGCCTGAGAGGGGTTGTGTGTGGTGGCAGTGTGTCAAAGGACGGTCTCATTTTCTCCCTGTCCCCAAACCATGCCTGGCTATTTATTTATTTATTTGCTCACAGACTTTATTATTACTTACTAATTTAAATATTTTATCGTAGGAAGGTTTTGTGTTTGTGTGTACGTGCATATGCAGGAGTTGTGTGTGTTGTGTGTGTATCCATGTATCCATGTGTGTTGTGTGAATGTGGGTATGCATATGTATGTATGCACATATATGTGTGCTACCCTGGCCTCTGTGTGGACATGTGCAGGCTAGAGGTTGTCATCAGGGCATTTCTTTACGGTGTTCCACCTTAATTTTTGAAATGAGCCGGGCGGTGGTGGCGCACGCCTTTAATCCCAGCACTCGGAAGGCAGAGGCAGGTGGATCTCTGTGAGTTCGAGACCAGCCTGGTCTACAAGAGCTAGTTCCAGGACAGGCTCCAAAGCCACAGAGAAACCCTGTCTTGAAAAAAACCAAAAAAAAAAATTTTTTTTTGAGACGAGGTCTCTCACTGAACCTACGGCACCATTTTAGCTACATTAGATGTCCAGAATACCCTTGTCTCCACCACCCCTTTTCTGACTGAGGCCACATCTGGAATTTTGGTGGGTGCCGGGGAGCCAAACTCAGATTCATATTATTGCCCAGGAAGCAGTTTACACACTGAGCAATCACCTTAGCCAGCTTTTTAAACGAAAGTATTATATTTATTTATTTGTACAGCACATCTTACATGTGGCGGTCAGAGGATCACGTTCAGCAGTCAGGCCTTTCTGTCACATGGGGTCCTGGAATTGAATTCAGGTCATCAGACTTGATAGCAAGCATCCTTGCCCATTGAGTCTCTCTGCTTTTTTTTTATCTGTATATACCTATGGGATATGGTGTGACTTTTGGGGGCACAGGGTTTCAACAGGTAGTCTGAACTGATCTTGTTGGTGGAATTACAAGTGTACCCCACCACGCCTGGCCACAGTGTGACATTTAAATACCATATAGAATTTATCAAGGTAACTAATATATTCAATCATTTCTTAGATTTATTTTATCTTTGATTATGCATATGTGTAAGAGGGCTGATCATGGCTGCCAACATGTCTGGGAATAGGAAACCTCCGTTGAGGAATTGCCTCCACTTGATCGGCTTGTGTAGAGTTATGTGGGACGTTTTCTTGACCGTGAGTTGATACAAAAGGGGTGAACCAGCTGTGGGCAGTGCCACCCCTAGGCAGGTGGACCTAGGCTGTTTAACAAAGGTAGCTGGTTAAAGCCAGAAGGAACAAGCCAGTGAGCCTGGTTTATTTGTTGGCTTCTGGCTCAAGTGCCTGCCTTGACTTTTAGCTGGCTCCCCTCCGTGACAGACTAGCGTGGAAGAATAGGTTGAAATAAACCCTTTCCCCCCTAAGTAGGTTTAGTCATGGTGTTTTTGACTCAGCAGAAACCTAACTAGAACAGAAATTGGTGCTCGAGGTGGGCGTTACTATGGCATTGCTGGTTTGTTGTTGTTTTGTTTTGTTGTTTGTTGTTTTGTTTTCAGAACTATGGAAGCATTTGGAAACTTGAGGTGGAAAAGCTGTTGAGTGTTCGGAGCTTACAGGTCTGTTCTGTGGGAAGAAAATGCACGGAGAAAAATGATGCAGCTGATGTAGGCTTGAGTTATTAAGTTTCAGGAGGAAGCCTGAGAGTCACTTGGAGATTCTCTGGGTCTGTTCCCGGGTTGTGTTTGAATGGCGAATCTGCGGCTGCGGGTCAGGTAGGCTGCATCTGGGACTGCCTTGAGAGCAGCACCACAGAAGTGAAACCCGCTTTCTTGGGACAGTCAATGAAAAAAGTCAACCGTGATTGACTAGAGACCAGTACCACTGAGGCGGAACCTGGAAAGTCTTTCCTCTGGGTCAGCGCACAGAAGCTGTGGTCCAAGGAGCCCCAAGCCGCATGTCAAGTTGGCAGCTGGACTTTGCAGCATGAGAGGATGTCCCGTAGGTGCTGGTTTGAAGGCAGAAAAGGGTCATGGAGAGACGTTAGGCTTCGCATTGTGTGTCAGCATCAATCTCTCCGCAGAGAAGCAACCGGTGAAGGTTAAGCCTCAGTTGCAGTGGAGACAACAGGATTGAAAGGGCCACGGAGAGAAGCGGAAGTTCAGCACGGCGTCTCCGTGTGGGCGTGTGTACCTAGGTGCAGGTACCCAAGCCGGCCAGAGAGATTGATATGGATTCCTCTGGAGGCAGAGTTACAGGGGCTGTGAGTCCCCTAGCGTGGGTGCTGGGTGTGGAACTCAGGTCCTTTCCAAAGCAGTGGGTGCTCTTTATGGCTGAACCATCTTTCCAGTTACAGCAGTGTACAGTGTACTGAGGTACTGTTTCCATCATCTTAATATCAGAGCCTGAGGATCAAGATAGTGAATTTCATTGTGCTGAGTCATTTCAATTTCAAAACTTCTGGTGTCGGTTTTGGCATGTGCTGCTAATTGAGGCCAGGGATGGTTACTCTGCCGTGACGTTGGCGGTTGTCATCTGTCATCACCCTTGCCCACCCATTCTCCCTTGCCTCCTCATTCTCAGGTTACTGAAGACACTCTTGTTACCCATCACCCTGTGACCATGAGACATAACAGAAATAGTCTGGGCATGGTGTCCCACACCTATAATCTCAGCACTTGGCAGGTGGGGACAGACGAATCAGGAGTTCAAGGCCAGCCTGAGCTATATGGGATCTTGTTTCAAAAATAATTTAAAAAGTAAACAAATAAGTCAGGTGGTGATGGCGCACACCTTTAATCTCAGCACTTGGGTGGTAGAGGCAGGAGGATCTCTGTGAGTTTGAGGTCAACCTGGTCAGCCTGGTCTACAGAGTGAGTTCCAGGACAACCAGAGTTGTTACACAGAGAAGTCCTGCCTTGAAAAAAAAAAAAAACAAAATGAAGCAAATAAACATGTGTGTGTGCATATGTATATATATATATATATAGAGACAGAGACAGAGAGACAGAGAGACAGAGACAGAGAGAGAGAGACAGAGAGAGAGACAGAGACAGAGAGACAGAGACAGAGAGAGAGAGACAGAGAGAGAGACAGAGACAGAGAGACAGAGAGTGACAGAATAGCAGAGGAGGAGCAGGAGAAACAGGAGGAGGAGAGGAGCTGGAGGAGCAGGAGCAAGAGGAGAAGGAGGAGCAGGAGGAGGAGCAGGAGGAACAGGAGGAAGAGTGGGAGGAGCAGGAGGAGGAGTGGGAGGAGCAGGAGGAGAAACAAGAGGGGGAGGAACAGGAGGAGGAGCAGGAGGAGGAGCAGGAAGAGGAGGAGCAGGAGGAGGAGCAGCAGGAGGAAGAAATCAGAACGGAAAGGAGAAGAAGCCTGATGACCCTAATAAGCTACTTGGATCCAAGAGGCGTCCTGCTTGGGATAGTTAACCCATTACCCGTGACCTTGGAATTGGCTTGGAGCTATGAGGAAGGTTAAAAATCACATTGAAACATTTAGAATACCCGCTGGGCTGGTGACAATAAGCATACCTGGCAAGAATCAGTGTTTTGGAAAACACCCTTCCTTCTGAAGAGGAGTGGACAGGCAGAACCTTGTTCACCTACCCTGGAGTTGGCACTTCGCTCCTCTGGAAAAGACACTCGTGCACTGGGAGATGAGGGCCGTGGCTCCAAGCAGTTTGGCCAGCGCCCAGGGCCCAGCAGAGGACAGCATGCCCATGACATGAAGCGCTGTGCTGTGAATCAAAACCACTACAACAGAGCAAAACCCACAAAGCCACATGCATTCAAACAGGAGTAAACTGAACGCAGGAGACAGAATACACAAACCTGAACACTTAACTTTCAGAACAAGAGAACAGGCATCCAAGAAGCCTGATCTCATGAGTTCATTTATACACCATTCAAACACAGACAAAACCCAGCTGTGTGGTTAGGGCTATGTAATTAGACAGAGCAACTCAGAGGGAAAGAAGGAGGCAATTACCGGGGCACCCGCACCCAGCCCATGCTCAGAGGCTATGCTGAGCTGCCGGGCCAGCGGCCTGGCGAGGATATCTTTCTGTATGCGCACACTTGTGGTGTGTGTGTGTGTGTGTGTTTGTGTCAGTGCATGCACACACACACACTCAGAGGTCAGAGAATAATCGGCAGGAGTCAACTTTCCCCTCCCACCCCTCCCACCTTGTGGCTCCTAGATAATAAACTCAGGCTGTCAGACTTAGCAGGAAGTGAGCTATCTCACTGACCTGATTGTGTCTTCTGACCCAAGAGTTGGGCCAATAGATAGTTGCTCTAGAACAATCTACATATTCTTTGTATGTGTGTGTGTGTGTGTGTGTGTGTACGTGTGTGCACACATGTGCATGTGTATATGGAGGCATGTATGGAGGCCGGAAGACAATATTCAATATCATTTCTCTAGCAATTCTTTTATTAATTATTTGTTTGTTTATTTAATGACACATGGTCCCTTATTGATCTGGAGCTCCCTCATTAGCCATGTTAGCTGCTCTGGGACCCACCTCCAACAACACCACCCTCTGCCCAAGCACTGGGGTTACAGGTGGGTACCACTGTATCTGCTTTTTATGTGGGTGCTGGGGGTTAAACTAAGGTCTTCATGCTTGCATGGCAAACACTTTAGGGACTGAGCCATCTCATGTGGGGGCTTTCACTCTTACATGTGATGGAATCAGGAAAGCTCAGGGGTAAGTAAGCTTCCCCCTGATTCTACGTGGATCTGCAGATAGACAAGGGGCTACGGGCAGTCACCACCCCTTCATCAGTTCTGCCTGAGCATTGTACAGACAGAGTTGTGACCCTGCATCTTTACCTCTGATCTGGGAGACTAGCACCTTCCTCTGTTTCCTGGCTCAGCAACCTTCCACTGTGCTAATACTGTCTGTTCATTAGGCACACAGTGCACAGGTCCCAGCTGAGAGTCAGGCACCTGTGGGACCCTACTGTGTGTAGGCCTTCAGCAAGATGCTGGAGGTCACCATGGAGTCACAGGCACCAAGGCAGAGAGATGGGACCTGCTACTCCAGTTCCCCACAGATGGGGCGAGCATCTGGCTCAGAGAGGGCATGGGCCGGCCAGGGGAAGTGTGGAGGTGACACCGTTGCTGTGAGGTGACTCGGATTTTTCTCCCCTGGTGTGCACTAGACTAGGCCTGGGTCTTGTGCAAACAGGGCCTTCCCAGACTCAGTTTCCTTGTGACAGCAAGCACAAAATGCATGCTCTTGTGATATTGGATGGGGCAAAGTATTCTGGGAGGCTTTGGTGACCCCAAGGCCTCTCCCATGGGGATCTGCCCGAGTTCCCCCTCTCTCGGGAGCTCTGGGAGCATCTCTAACTCTCTGGTAGGACTTCACTTTTATTTCTTCCCAGTCCCTAGTGGTTTCCACGGAGAAGGCCATTGAAGGGCGTCTGGAGCATACAAGGAAGACACACGAGAAGAGCTGCCCCTCCTGTTGGAAGCCTCCAGCTGTTGGTACTGGCTTCAGCAATTCCACTCACAGCCTGCTGAGACCCACTCATGGAGGAGGAAGGACATGGCGCCCTTCTGGAACCTGGCCAATATTGATCCACTTCCTACCTACCCTCTGTAGCAGGCTTTCTTGGACCACTAGCCTGCCAATCATGACATGGAGACTTTTTATTAATTATGAACATTCAGCCTTAGCTTAGGTTTGTTTCTAGCTAGCTTTTTTTTAAAATTTAAATTAATCCATTTCTATTAATCTACGTGCTGTCCCAAGGCTCATTTACCTTATCAACATACCGTCCATTCTGATTTCCTGCTTCTTCCACGTCTGTCTTTCTGGTCCCTAGCTGACTGGCCCCTGGCTGATTGACTTCCTTTTTCTCTATCCCCATCAGCCCCATCTACCCCTCCTCTGCCTAGCTATTGGCTGTTCAGCTTTTTATTAGATCATTCAGGTGCCTTAGATAGACAAGGTGAAACATCAACACATCTTTACATCATTAAACAAATATTCTATTCTACAACAACTGTCCAGCGTTGATGAGAGCAATCTGCAGGGAATCCCTGATGGATATCCAGCACAGTCACTTGAATGAGCTCTGATCACCAAATCAACCTGGTTAGTAGAGGGTACCTGGACCAGAGAACCACAGAGTGAGGCAGACAGGAGCATTGGTCTCTGCAGGGATCTTTGGGCAGGAAACAGACTCAGAGATTACGTGACAGCCACAAGTCAGGCAACCAGAGTGTTAGCAGAAGGTCTTGTCTAAAGGGAAAGTCAGTGTGGAGGGGAGGTGGAGACAGATCAGGGACTGAGCTGCATTGGTGTGTGGGGGTGGTGGTGGTTAAGGGTGGGCTGGCTTCATGTGGGTGTTGTGAGAAAAGAGGAGGAGGTCCTAATTCTATGTCCCAGTCTCCTTGTGGTTGACACAAAAATGCTGGGCAGCACTTACTGGATCCCAGTTCGGTGGACTTGCTCTCAACGGACATTTCTAAGGAGTGGCCACAACTATTGGATATTTACTATGAGCCTACGTGCAGAGGACCCCCACTCCAGCATTCAGAGACTATGTTATCTTCTCCCCATAGCTCGTGTGATGGGAAGAGAGACCCAAGTCTTTACACACACACACACACACACACTCACGTGCACACGCACACACACATGCACACGCACACACGTGCATGCGCACGCACACATGTGCACATGTGCATGCACACACATATGTACACATACATGCACACACTTGCACAAACACACACGCACACACTTCCATAAGATCATGATCTTGTTGGCATTTTAAGAGTGAGGTAAATCTACTGAAATCCAAAGACAAAGGGAAATGTCTTTATTTTTGACTAGTCAAAGGAAAGCAGTTAACCTCAATACGTAGCCAATCTCTCAACAGAGACAGTAGAAACCAGACTCAATGGAGGAAGAGTCTCATGGGGCTGAAAGAAAGGCCTGCTGCAGAGGAGCACAAACCCAGGACAGAGTCCTCAGCAATGTACGTAAAATAAGAATGTTTTTAGGCTATTGGAGCCCACGAGAATTTATAATCTGATTAGCACTAAATGAAATACATTGTGGTGGAAACATCTTCTTCATGGAAGATGTGAACAGCACTTACCCCTCCTCACAAGGCCCCACGGAAGAGCAAAACCTGAATCCAGCAGCGTTCGTCCCAGGGAGTCAGTGAGTTTACAGGACTTACTTAGGGCCTGGGTGAGGGTTATGACAGGATCAGGAGGGACCCCAGAACAGCATTGGGAATGGCACTGGGAACAGCACTGGCAAGTCTTCATCCAGCATGGACTGTGGCTACGAAAACAAAACAGAACAAAACACTCTACCATAGGAGACACCAGAAGCAAAGGAAATTTAATATAATTTGTGAAGAAATTAAAATTTTAATTTAAAAAGCTTTGGGTCAAGTGACTTGATTGTACAATTCCTCTAAATACTCACTAAAGGCTAGTGCTGATCGTACGTGAATTCTTTGAGAGACTAGAAAGAATGTCCCTAGCGCTGTTGATTTGTCTCATAGACATAAATATAAAGATTCCAACCAAAATATTGACTGGTTTAATTTGGTGAAACAATAAAACGCGTGCGACACAGGATTATTTTAGGGTTTAAAATAGCCAAGCAGTGGCATGCGCTACATTACCAGGATCGATTACCAAAGAAATCAAAGGGAACCTCGTTAGTCTAGAAAGGGAATTTGAAAAACAAACAATAAAAAGCTCCAGCAGTGGCAAAATATCCACCACCATTGTAAATACTAGAATCTACAACCATTGTGAATACTAGAATCTACCACCATTGTGAATACTAGAATCTACAACCATTGTAAATACTAGAATCTACAACCATTGTGAAATACTAGAATCTACCACCATTGTGAATACTAGAATCTACAACCATTGTGAAATACTAGAATCTACCACCATTGTGAATACTAGAATCTACAACCATTGTGAATACTAGAATCTACCACCATTGTGAAATACTAGAATCCACCACCATTGTGAATACTAGAATCTACCACCATTGTGAGTACTAGAATCTACAACCATTGTGAAATACTAGAATTGCCTTCTGAGAATGGAGCAAGGATGTTGCCACAGTAACACGCCTGCCGCTCCTGAACAAACAGGTGCCAGCATCGGAAGAAAAAAGAGCATCCCATTCTCTTCCCACAGTACAGTGCGCAGTCAGAAGCCAAAGACAGCCCTGTGAAACTGTCAGAACTAGAAAAGAATCTGCCTGTTGTGGAGGTGTATGCCAGTAGGATATACTGAAGAGGTGGGTACAGGAGGTTCGCGAGGGCAAGGCTAGCCTGAGCTACACATTTTAGGGATCAGCAGTTAAGAGGACCGTAGCTCTTGCAGAGGACCACATGGCCGCTCACAACCATCTGTAACAGCAGTTCTGAGGGATCCAATGCCCTCTTCTGGACTCTGTGGCAATGTACGTTTGTGATACTCATCCATACATGCAGGTAAAGCACTCATACACACGAAGTCAAATAAATAAACTAATTTGAAAACAATTGAATCTGTTTAGGATATGAGCATAATACTATAATGGCAAGCCAAAATAAATAATAAATAATTGCATGATGCTGGAGAGATGGCTCGGTGGTTACTCAACAGCTGGTTACTCAACGGCTTCTCTTCCAGAGGATCCCAGTTCATTTTCAGCATCCACATGGTAAATCACAAATATCTGTAACTCTAGTTTTAGGAGGATCTGATGATGCCTTCTTCTGGCTTCCTTTCCTTCACACACATAGTGAATGTATATGCATCCAGGCAAAACATACATACACATAAAATAAAATAAAGGAATTTATCATAAAGAAAAAGAAGTGGAGAAAAGAAGGAAAGAGAAAGGAAGAGATGAAGGGAGGGAGGGAAACCGCACAGATGAAAAGACACACCCATACATCATGTGTCGGGTGAAGGCTCAGTTGTGGAAAACCACGGTTCATTATCTGCCTTATCTTCTCAGAGAACTGAAGCCAGATCCCAGCAGAATTGATAAGCTGACTCTCAAATTTTTATGCAAGTGCAAAGGGACAAGAATAGTCTGAAAATGTTAAAGAAGAAGCAAGCAGCTAAGACTTGCTCTGCTGTCTGCTGAAACACTGGAGCCCAGCAAGAGAGCAAAGCGTTTCCTCAGAGCTGGCCAAGACGACAGCACACAAGAGACACACGCACGTGTGGTCCTCGGGCCTGTGATAAGCAGCATCTGCTGAGTTTAATATAAAAGTGGTGTTTGATCACTTGCGTGTCCATATGGGAAGAGATGATGAGAAAGAAGAGAAATCGTGACACTAATATACCCAAGAATGGTTAAATGCAGCACATACTTTCTAGTAGGCAGTGTGGCCGTGTTGATGAAGTTGGAGGGGCATGTGTGTCCTCCCCAGGAGCCAGATAACATTTTCAGAAAGCAAAAGATTGAAGAACCATATTGTATTATAACTGAAAAGTACAGTTCCTCAAAAGGCCTGCTGAGAGCAAACCTGAGATGCTGAGATGCCCAAGGTGAAGGGGACATCCACAACAGGGGACATCCACACCTGTCAAGTGTGAATCCTGAGCACTGGTCCTACCTCCGACAGAACTGCAAATCACGCCCATCTTAGCTGGAAAGCGGGCACTGGAGCAAGAGCCACGCCCACCTTAGCTGGAAAGCAGGCACTGGAGCAAGAGCCACGCCCACCTTAGCTGGAAAGCGGGCACTGGAGCAAGAGGCACAAGAAAGGACATTTGTTTGAATGTGCTATTTAACACTGAATGTCAACTTGACAAGATCTAGAATGGCTGAGAAGACAAGGCTCTGAGCCTGTGGTCAGGAAGCATTTTCTAGATTAAATTAATTGAGGGGAGATTAATTAAATTAAACGTGGGCAGCATTACTCCACAGATGGGACTCTGAGCTCAGGGAGAAAGCAAGATTTTGTCTCTCTGCTTCCTGCGTGTGGATGAGACGTGAGCAGCCAGCTTCCTGCTCTTGGCACCATGATGGGCTCTATCCCTCTGGAACTTTAAGGCAAAATAAACCCCTTCTTTTATAACCTGCTTCTGGTCATGGTATTTCATCAGAACAACAGAAAAAGCAACTAACAAGTGGCAGTTGTATAGTGAATGCACTAACTGCCGTGGCGCAGTTCACTTAAAGCAGATCATTTATGAGATCGAACGTCACCTCAATAAACATTTCTAAACCAAACGAAATAAGCCATGAACACTCAGTGAGCCCACGCGGTTCAAATTAGAAATGACTGAGAAGCCAGAAGTTAAGGGAATGTGAGCGAAGGAACACATCCCTGCCTCCCCGTGGGAACGGCAGGAAGACAACAAAAGCAAAGGGTGCACAAAGTCTGTGACATTGCAACTTGGCTCCTTGAGAGCTCGGGAGGGGAGAAGACAAAGGGTCCTTCCATGCAGACTGGGATTTACAGCTGGTGAGCCACGTGGCAGGTGAGCCCTCAGGAACTGTGCTGAGGACTGAGTCTAATGAGGGTGGCATCCTGTCACCTGTACACGTCACCAGGAGATTACCAGGGAGGGTGTCAGTGATAGCAGAGGGCAGCCCAGGGGAGAGAATCCCTAGGAGGGTGAGGGGATCTTCAGATGGCGAGGAGCCCTCAGAGCCTACTAGGGATCCAGAGAGCTGTGTGACAAGACTGAGGGGGCCAGACCTGTGCAGGGTAAAATGTCACCTACCCGTCAGTCACGTATTCTGTTCTCTATGATGCTCTGATGTTCCAAGGATACTGATACCAAGAGGCTGAATCCTGAAGACAGCCAACAGCTTGTCTATGAACACACCTTCTAAGACATATACCAACCTCCAAGGTCCCACAACCCCACCTACCTTTCCCACAGAACAACCACACTCTAGGCTGATATTTTCTGGGACACCATTCCCACAGCCCAGCATCCCCTAGAACTACCAGCCACAGGGACGCTTGGTCAAACTCGCCCCCACTGCCTCCCATGACCCTTCCTGCAGAAGCCACAATGAAGGCCCTGGGCTTTGCATGCCTCTGGCTCCCATCCCTGTCCCCTGCTGCTTCCTGAGGGTCCTAGCGCCTTCCAGAATATGGTCTGGGAACTGGGAACAATAAACTTTGCTATGGAAGGCACCATCCTCTGTGTCACTGGTCACCTCCATGAATCAAGTCTCAGTGCCATGAGATTCTTCCCAGGACTCCCCTACTTAACACCTGCCCCTGCCCCCAATGGTTCTACTGAGGCACAGTCCACAGTTCCCAGCTGAGCCAAGACCTTTATAAATAGACCTGCTCATATCCGTTGTGAACAGCCTTCCTTGGACCTTTCCAGCCCTGTGCAGCAGGACCTCAAGTTTAGCACCAACAGACTCCTTTGTGTTGTTGTTTTTGAACAAGGATTAAAGGAATCTATGGAGAGCAGCAATGGCGATTCTGGTATCTTCTGGGATGAAATGGCCACAGAAAATGGTCAGAATGTCAGTGTAGTTACTGGGGTACCAAGCTAGAAGGGTCATTTGTGAATTTTCTGGCATTCCGGGCCCTCCGTTACCCCACCCTACCCCATCAGAGCATAGCAATGTCAGGATAGCCCTGGGCAATCACTGGCTTAGCAAGCGGCAAGGCGATGCCGTGCCATGACCCCTTGATCGCAGGCTGCCCTCTCCTGCGGAACAATCCACAGTCTCAAACAGGCTATTTTTACCGGCTCCTCGGGGCAGACCCAGCAAGATGCCTTGCTGGCAGGAAGCCTCCGCTGCTCCACTGTCGCTGGCTGCTCTAACAGAGTTGGGTCCTTAGAACAACACAGAAAATCCTTCATCTCCTACGTTCTCTGACTCAAACAGGCCTTTGCCTTTGTGTCAGCCCTCTCTGGTCTGCCTTCTAGTGGGAAGGGACCTGAGCCTCCTCCCCTGCTGCTGCTGTGGCCATGTGTGCAGTGACAGCCCCCCATCTGTTCTGACTCACCCTGCAAACATCCTCTGGGGCAGCTTCTACCCCTCCTAGCCTGGGCCCCAGTTTCCCAGGCTTAGGCCTTGCTTGTGCAATGCCTGGGCCTGGGCTCAAGGCCCAGGTGTGGGGGCCAGACACCCCCAGCAGACAATGCTGTGACAGACCAGGAGGGTCTACACTGAGCCAACTGACCAGAGGGGGCCTGGAAGTCTTTCTGAAGCTCACCCTGGGTCACCAGTGCAGCCAGCTGCAGCCCAGGGCCCTTCTGAAAGCAGTCACTACTCTGTAACTGCCCTTGGGGTGGGGGGGAGATAGAGCCCTGGTTGGCTGGGGAAGCCATGTCCAGCCCTCCTCCTGTCCTCTAAGACATCTCCTAAAGGGAATGAGCAACCAGATGGCGGGATGGAAACCTCCCATAGGAGGAAGACAGGGAAACCCTGTTGTCATCACTGCCTGCAGTCTCACAACACAGGGCCCCCATCCTCCTTCTGAGGCCACCTCTCTTCCTCTCTGAGTTCATTCTCAACCCTGTAGGCGATCTGTGGCCATCTTGGTGCTAAGCTGAGATCAGTCAGAGCTCTACCTGGACATACCTAGAGCCTTGTGTGAGTCATTCCCCATGCATGCCTCAGTTTCTCCATCTACAGGCAGGGAGGGGCAAGGCTCTCACTTTGGGGGATCTCTGCTGGTACTGAGCTCATGTTGCAGTCTTGGGGAGTCCCAGATTTGATTATGGTCATAGAACCTACCACCCTTTCCTTCTCAAGAAGGGACCAGCTTCCCTGATCCCTGCTGGTGAGCCTGGAGCAAGGGCCCAGCCTGTCCTTCTGTCCTTCCTCTCCCCCACCTCCTCCCTGAGAGGCCCACCTTTGCAGGTATCTTCCATTTCTCTCCACTGTCAATGCACGGGGGGGGGGTGGGGGGGAGGCGGCATTTAACCTCTTCCTTCCCCAAACCTGCTCTTACCAAATGAAATCCTAGGAACAAAAGCTCCTCTAACCCCTCCTCAACTGTGGCCCCAGCCCTCGCACTGCCTTCTTGTGGGCAAGCAGAGCAGTCTTGTCCCAGGGCTTAGAGGGGAAGGGCAACTGTGCCTGGGAGAGATGCAGCTAACTAGAAGGAACTGCACTTGGGGCAAAGACAGTCTTCAGCCCCCACACTACACCAGGACCATGTATATACTCCGTGTCCGCCCCCAGGACTGGAAGGACGGCAAGCTGGCACAGTGGGCTCTCTACTCTGGCAGGTTCTCATAGGGCAGGCACTGAAGGAAAGAACAGAGAACATGAGGCCCTGGAAGTGGTGAGGCTTCTCTGTCTGTGGCTCCCAGCCTGGTAGTTCCATAGAGTCTGTGATTGTCATTAGCCTGCGGTTTCCAACCAGGGGACACGGCCAGCTTGTTTACTGGCTTTCTGAATGGAGCAGACTGAAGCCTCCATGACACACATTTTCCGTGAGCAGGGGGTCTCCGGCCTCCAAGGGTGTCAGTTCACAGGTTTGAGTGATACCCTCCAGCCTCGGGTGGGTCCCAGGCGTCAAACCTTCTGATGTTTCCAGAGAGAAGAGGGGTTCGTTCTACAGCATCCGCAACACGGCCTTCTCCAGGATCTGATGCTGCTGGGGTTGCAAGTCAGCCTGCGCTGCTATCTGGGAGGGAGAGGAAGGGAGGCAGAGAGGAGATGCACACAGGGAATCAGGGGTGGTGGCTGAGGACACCACGTCCATCGCAGGGGCCCAGCACTGGAAATCGTATTCTCCTGCCAGCCTCAGTTTTGTCTTTTCACAGACATGCTGGGAGTGGGCGTGTTTGGGAGTGGGATGAGCCTGCTCTTGCCAGGCTACAGTCTTGTTGCCTTCTTCTGTGAAGTGTGTCTGTCGGCTGGTCCTCAGACAGTCAGACAGATCCCAGCAAATACCTAGTGAGAAGCAGGAAGGCCAGGTCCACAGACCAAGGGGGACCAGACAGGAAGAAGGTTCACGCTCTTCTCCACCGCAACAGGCTGTGAACCCACTGCCTTGCCACCCAGCTTCTCCTCACATGTAGACACTGTCCCTGAGCTGCCTGCAGGGACCATCATGTTATGATATACTTGAGGTCCAAGAATAGACTAAGGCTTGTCACCCATCCTCCAGACCTGACTAGCTTTCCATCAGGTTCACTGTCAAGGATGAATGGACCCCCATGGAGAGCCAGCCTGGCCTCCCCTGGCTCTAAGGCCTACATAGGGCGTCCCAGCCCTGCACAATCTCTGCAAGCTATATGGTCTTCCATCTTCTGTTGAGGGTATAGCTCCAACTGCCTTCTAAGTCACAATGGCCTGGAGAATGTGTGGGCAGATGCCATGTTTTCTCTTCTGGTCAGAACCATCTCCACTTCCTTGCCATGGCAATAGCCACCCTCACCCTGGGGATAGAGTCTCCTGCAGAAGGACCAGCCAGGCATCCCCAGTCATGAGTCACACTGAGATGGTGAGTGCTTGGTACCCAGCATGGCCACCCTGTGCTAAGGGATTCAGGAACAATGTGAGTTCCTGGAGGAAGGGACGTGGCCGTTCAAAGTCAGGACATGGCCAAGTCCGAGTGCAAAATTTCCAACCTCTTAGAACCAGCGAGTTCAGAAGACCTTGTGGAGCGGCTGTCTGTCTCCTAAAAGGCACGTAAAAGCCCTTTCCTTCTCACCTCATGGGATGGAGGATCATTGACAAAGGAGCAGAAAAACAGGCTAATCTTCAGGGTTCTACCAAATGCTCAGGACAGTGGCCTCTGACATGATTTCAGTGTCTGCTGGCAGCTGCCTTCTGGAAGGACATTTCTGAAAAGTGAATTCTGGCTTGAGGAGGCCAGATGTCAGACAGGCGCCTGAGGTCTGGAGGTGTATGGTTGAGAGGAGATAGCCACGGACCAGACCCAGGGAGTTCTTGCAAATGAAGATTCAGAGGCCAGCCTGGAGTAGATTCAGGGTGAGTGCATTGTGCCTTTACTAAATCCTATCGCTCAATCGAGAAACTTTCTGTTTCTGTTTGTGTCTCAGTTTCCCTGTTGCAGAGTGGGCTTTTTTTTTTTTTTCCCTCCCAGGCTTCCTCATTCTGCTGCTAAGAGATGGGAACTGTGTGGTATGGGACTCGTCTGTTATTCCTGATTCTGGACATTTGCAGTGTCTCACATAATAATCCCCTGCAGGGCTTCTACGTGCAGCTTTATTCTGTGGGTGTCAGGCACCCCTGGAAGCTGTCTGAGGTCCTTGGGTAGCTGCACTCCTGACAAGAGGTTGCATACGTGTTTCATGTTCCCGGGTCTGAAGGAGGTCTGACTCCAGTCTCCTGATGGCAGAGCCTGGACAGGGAAGTGCAGCAGCTTCTGGAACTCACCATCCTGGGCAAGAGCCCATGTCCCCGCTGGGTGGGCCACAAGCCTCCATTGGCTTCGATTCTGCAACTTTTTCCAAACCCAGGGCATGATTCATGACCCAGATCCCAGCCCGACTAGTGGAATTTCTGAAACCCGAGAGCTGAGGTACTGTCTCGCTTCCGAGAGGTCCTAGCCCTACCTTGGGGGCAGTTTGCAGCAGAAATGGGTGAACCGGCACACATTCTTCCCATATGAAGCACTGTCCTCATCTGGAGGAAGCGGCGATGACAGTAAGAGATGCCATGCTTCACGGGCGCTCTCATTAAGTTGCTCAGATTTACTTAGTATGACAACCCTGTGAGTCTGGGCCTTAGGACAACTCCAGGCTACACTGCCATCCAGTACTAACGGAGGAACAGCGAGGGCTCTCCCTGTCCCTGCCATCTCTCTGCTGCTGGCTCAGAGCAATCCAGGCATCCATACTGGTCCTGCCAAGTCTCCTGAACAAGGCAGCCCCTTGTGAACAGGCTAGTTCTGTTCTCTCGTGGTAGCAGTAAAGAGATCAATATCTCTTGTCTGGTTAATTACTGTCTGAGTTCTCATAGTCATTTTTCCCCCCTGGTGCCTTTTATCCTGGGTACAGGATGGTCCTGAACCAGGCAGGAGTGGACATGACCCTGGTTGAGCATGGCCTGATGGGAGATAAGGGCCAAAGAAAGGCGGTAGTTCCTTTGGCCTCTGAGTGACCAGAAAGCAATAAGGCCGGCATTGTGAAGGCCACAATGGGCCAGCTTTCTTTTCTAAACATGGAGGGCCCAATGGGCACTATCACCACAAGGGAAATGACGGGGAGGGGGTCCTCATGGGGAAAAGAGCAAGTCAGGAGTCTACTGTGTGTGCAGAGGGCCAGTGAATCAGCCAAGTGCACTTGATTGGATGGCCTGGGTGACAAAGCTAGATGCTGAGCCATGTGCATTGTATGTGAGAATATGTATGCATGGTATGTGTGTATCTCTGTGTGTGTATGTGTGTGTGTGTGGGTGTGAGTGTACATGTGGAGACCAGAGGTAAAGACAAAATGTCTTCCTCTATTGCTGTCCATTTTATAATTATTTTTAAAATTTTAATTAATTAATGTGCATGTCTATGTGTGTGTGTGTGTGTGTGTGTGTGTGTGTGTGCTTTAGCATGCATGTGGGAATCTGAACACAATTTTACAATGTTTGTTATTGTTTTTTTTCTCCCACCATATGCATTCTAGGGATTGAACTCAGGTCATCATGCTTGGCGGAAAGTGCCTTTAGCTGCTGAGCCATCTTTTCTGCCCCCATATTCATTTTCACTCATTTATTGATTTATTTTTAATTAATTTTTGGCAGATGGTGTTTTGCTTGCATGTGTGTCTGTGTACCATGTGTGTGTAGAGTTTAGAGGAAGATGTTGACACCCTAGGACCGGAGTCGCAGACGCCCATGAGCCATGGTCTAGGGGTTAACAACCGAACTCCAGTGCTCCGGAAGAGTAGTCTGCTCCTAGCCTCTGAGTCAATTCTCTGGCTCCTGTCAGCTTTGTTTTTATAGCACAACCAGAGACCTGGAACTTAGGAGATGCTAAGCAAAGATGACTGAAAGGAGAGAGGTCAAGGAAGGAAGGGAAGCAGTATGGCACTCCAAGGCTTGCAGAACCTCCCAGATGTCAGGACCTTTTCTGTTCCTCATTCAGAAGCCTCAAGTTCAAGAGGAATGCCGTCCCAGTGCCCCAGCCAGGCTGCTTCCCAGAGTTGTGATTTGGAGTGACTTTTTTCCAGGCTGAAATCCCATTCCGCCAGTTCAGCTCAACCTGAGTTTTCCTCTCAAGCCCTCCCTCCCTCCCTCCCTCCCTCCCTCCCTCCCTCCCTCCCTCCCTCCCTCCCTCCCTCCCTCCCTCCCTCCCTCCCTTCTCTCTCCCTCCCCTACCCCTCTTCTCCCTTTTCCTCTGGGTCCTGCATGAGTCTGGGCATGCTGCTGACCCAGTGGGCCCCACACATCACCCCACTGTTTGGGAGCTCGGCTTTCTCACTGTGGATGACAGCTCGGGCATCTTCCCGGTCTGTGGCCACAAGGTTCTCAAAGCTTGTTTAATTTCTTCTTCTTTTTACTAAATCAGATGTGGCTGCAACTTCAGGCATGATTCATTCCCAGGCAACTTTCCCTCCAGCTGTAAACCTGGGAAATCAAACATGTTCTGGGCTTCCAAAATACAAGAATTGGACAGGCACGGGCAGCCGCCCCCATGGCCAGCAGGAGAGAGGGCGGGAAGGGAGGCAGGAGGAGTCACTGGTCCCCAGCAAACCTAAAACCTGGCAGGGCAAAGTGTCAGTTCACCTCACAGCTCTGGGGAAAGCATCCTTGATTCCACAAGCTGCCACAAGAATGCCTTGAGGTGAGAGGCAAGAGTCACAGACTAGCCTCCAACTTCGAAGAGGAAGCAGCCTGAAGGTCACAGCCCTCGGCTGCTGCTCTAGGATGGAGGTACCAGCCCTGTGACACAGCTCTACCAGACCTCACCCTAGAGCGGACTCATTGGTGAGTCTGTCCTTGAGGTAGTCCTGCACCTCTCCAGTCCCCTGACACTCCAGGTGTCCGCCATCTTGGAATTCCACGGGGAAGCATTCACACACATCACACACCCACCCAAGATGTGAGAGATGGTCCAACATACTACATAACCAAGGCTACGGTCCTGACTAGAACTCACTGTGGCTCCCTGGATCCCGATGTGGTGTTGTGGAAGGGGGTTGCTCTGGAGGCGGGGAGTAGAGCTTGTAGAGCTTGGGGTGGCAGTGGGCGGGGAGTGTGAGCTGGGGTGGCAGTGGGCGGGGAGTGTGAGCTGGGGTAGCAGAGGGCAGGGAGTGTGAGCTGGGATGGAGTGGGCAGGGGCAGGGGCAGGGGCAGGGAGTGTGAACTGGGTGGCAGTGGGCGGGGAGTGTGAGCTGTGGTGGCAGTGGGTGGGAAGTGTGAGCTGGGCCACACTCCTATGCTTTGTCTCCCAGACTCTCTGGGCCTGTGCTGGGAGGGTGAACTGATAGTCTCTCAAATGCCTTTGGGGTCACTCCGTTGCCTTATTCAAGAGCTCCTGCTTTCAGATGGCCAAATTAACCCCTCCCCACTTCAGGTATGTGTGTGTGCATTTGTGGTGTGTGTATGTGTGTGTGTGTCAGGGGTGTGTGTGTGTGTGTGTGGTATTTGAAACGGAGTCATGCTCGCTTAATCTCCGTGCTGGGATGATAGGTACGGGCTCCACACCAACTCCAGCTTCGCAGATTTTTGGGTTTTGTCTCCATTTTGTTGAAAATCGTGCCTTTGAGTCATTTTCTGTTTTTCAATTGTCACTGTGAGCACTTGAGAGTCACCAAGCTGCACCCCGAGACGTTCCTGAGAATCTCTCTCAGGGCGCCCTTTCATCCTCCTCAGCTCTGCCTTCCACACACCCTGAGCCCCCAAATGCCAGCACAACTCAGCCACGATTCTCCGCCGCTCTTGTCCAGACAGCCCTCTCTCCAGCTCTCCAGTAATGTGCTCTGCATTTGCACCTGAGGCTCTTGACTAGTGCCCTGCTGATTCTCTTCTGGTTGTGGCTCTCTCCTCACCTGCCTGTCAGCAGTCACCCCTGCCCCCCCCCCAACTTCACCACCACCCCAGAAACACAAGCTTTCTCTGGCCAGTCCCTGGAACCCCCTGGAGACAGTATGCGCTGTTTGTTCCCGGAACGGGCATGGCATCCGCTTTGCAAGTGTTGATTTCAGGGGTTCTCTCATTCTTGCCATAGATTCTTGTGTTCCTCTGCTAGGGACGTTTTAACCAATACCAGACACTGAACAGTCCCTAAGCAACAGAAACACGCCTCTCACTGTCCTGGAAGGAGGAAGCCCACAGTCCAGATGCCAGCAGGTCCAGCCTCTGGGAGGGCCTGGCTCCTCGCTCAGTGACAGTGCCTTCCCTCTGTGTCCTAGCTCTGAGGAAGGGCCAGGCAGCTCTATGGTTTGGTCCTTGAAACCTTCTCGGCCCCCATTGGCCCCCTCTTCCTCCTACATTCCTGCTGGGAGTCAGGCTTTGTCAAGGAACACAAGAGAGAAAGAATCTGTGATGATAACACACTGGTTTTATTTTTTATCAATAAATGCTATGGGCCGGCAAGATGGCTCATTAGGTAAGGGTGCTTGCTGCTAAGCCTGATGACCAAAGTTCAATCCTCAAGACCCACATGATGGAAAGAGAGAACAAGTTTCCTCATGTTGTTTCTGGCTGCCCCATGCCCACTGTGGTATGCACCTGCCCCGCACATATATACAAAATAAACAAATCATTTCTTTTTATTGTTTTTATTGAGCTATATATATTTTTCTCTGCTCCTTTTCCTTCCTCCCCCCCATTCTTTCTACTCTCTCCCATGAGCCCCATGATCCCAATATACTCAGGAGATCTTGTCTTATTCTGCTTCCCATGTACATTAGATCCATGCATGTCTCTCTTAGTGTCTTCTTTGTTATCTAGGTTCTCCAGGATTGTGAATTGTAGCCTGGTTTTTCTTCGCTTTATGTCTAAAAGCCACTTATGAGTGAGTATATATATTTGTCTTTCTGGGTCTGGATTACCTCAATTACTCAACATGATGTTTTCTAAATCCATTTATTTGCCTGTAAATTTCAAGATGTCATTTTTTTCTGCTGTGTAGTACTCCATTGTGTAAATGTACCACATTTTCCTTAACCATTCTTTGGTCAAGGAGCATTTAGTTTGTTTCCAGGTTCTGGCTATGACAAACAATGGTGCTACAAACATAGTTGGGCACATGTCCTTGTGGTATGATTGAGCATCCTTTGGATATATACCTAAAAATGGTACTGCTGGGTCTTGAGGTAGGTTGTTTCCTAATTTTCTGAGAAATCGCCACACTGACATCTGAAGGGGCGGTACCAGCTTTCACTCCCATCAGCAATGCAGGAGTGTTCCCTTTACCCCACTGCCTCTCCAGCATAAGTTGTCAGCAGTGTTTTTGATCTTGTTCATTCTTACAGGTGTTCTTACACCTGTAATCTCAGTTGTTTTGATTTGCATTTCTCTGGTGACTAGGATGTTGAGCATTTCCTTAAGTGTCTTTCAGCCATTTTAGATTTCTCTGTTGAAAGTTCTCTGTTTAGGTCTGTATCCTATTTTTAAATTGGATTATTTATTCTTTTGATGACCAATTTCTTGAGTTACTTGTAATAATTTGGAGATCAGACCTCTGTCTGATGTGGAGTTCTGTAGGCTGCCATTTTGTCTTGTTGACCATGTCCTTTGCTTTACAGAAGCTTCTCAGTTTCAGGAGGTCCCATTTATTAATTGTTTTTTTTTTTAGTGTCTATGCTACCGGGTTTATTTTAGGATGTGGTCTCCTGTGCCAATGCATTCAAGTGTACTTCCTGCTTTCTCTTCTATGAGGTTCAGTGTGGTTAGCTTTATGTTGAGGTCTTTGATCCATTTAGACTTGAGTTTTGTGCATGGCAATAGATATGGATCTATTTTCATTCTTCTACATGTCGATATCCAGTTATGCCAGCACCATTTGTTAAATATGCTTTCTTTTTTATTTTATTCCATTTTATATTTTTTGCTTCTTTGTCAAAAATCAGGTGGTTGTAGGTGTGTGGATTGATAGCTGGGTCTTTGATTTGGTTCCATTGGTCCTCCTAAATGTTTCTATGCCAATACTAGGCTGTTTTCAGTATAGCAGCTCAGGGGTTGTGATGCCTCCAGAAGTTCCTTTATTGTACAGGATAGTTTTTATTATCCTGGGTGTTTTACTTCTCAATATGAAGTAGAGTATTGTTCTTCCAAGGTCTGTGAAGGATTTTTCTGGGATTTTAATGGGCATTGCATTGAATCTGTAGATTGTCTTTGGTAAGATTGCCATTTTTACTATATTAATTCTACCTACCCAAGAAGATGGGAGATCTTTTCATTTTCTAGTGTCTTCTTCAGTTTTTTTCTTCAAAGATTTAAAGTTCTTGTCATACAGATCTTCCACTTGTTTGGTTAGAGTTACTCCAAGGTATTTTATGCTATTTGTGGCCGTTGTGAAGGGTGACGTTTCTCTGATTTCTTTCTCAGACCATTTATCATCTGTGTAAAGGAGGGCTACTGATTTTTTGAGTTAATCTTGTATCCTGCTACATTACTGAAAGTGTTTATGAGTTGTAGAAGTTCCTTGGTAGAATATTTGGGGTCACTTACGTAAACTACCATATCATCAACAAATAGTGAGAGTTTGACTTTTTCTTTTCTGATTTGTATCCCCTTGATAGCCTTTTGTTGTCTTATTGCTCTAGCTAGGACCTCAAGTACTGTACTGAATAGATATGGATAGAGTGGACAACCATGTCTTATTCCTGATTTCAGTGGGATCACTGGGAGTTTCTCTCCATTTAGTTTGATGTTGACTGTTGGTTTGCTGTATATTGCCTTTATTATATGTTCCTTGTATCATTGATCTCTCCAAGACCTTTATCATGAAGGAGATTTTATCACACTGGATATTGTTGAAGGCTTTTTCAGAATCTAGTGAGATGATCATGTGGGATTTTTTTCAGTTTGTTTATATGGTGGATTATGTTCACAGATTTTCATATGTTGAACCATCCCTGCATCTCTGGGATGAAGCCGACTTGATCATGGTGGATGATGTTTCTGATGTGTTATTGGATTCGGTTTACCAGTATTTTGTTGAGTATTTTTGCACAAATGTTTATGAGTGAGACTGGTCTGTAATTCTCTTTCTTAGTAATGTCTTTATGTGGTTTGGGTATCAGGATAATTGTAGCCTCATAAAAAGAGTTTGGCAATGTTCCTTCTGTTTCTATTGTGTGGAACATTTGAGGAGTATAGGTATTAGTTCTTCTTTGGAAATCTTTTAGAAGTCTGCTCTGAACCCATCTGGTAATTTTTTTTGGGGGGGGGTTGGGAGATGTTTAATGACTGCTTCTATTTATTTGGCAGTTATAGGTCTAGTTAATTTGCTTATCTGGTCTTGATTTAATTTTGGTAAGTGATATTTATTCAGAAAGTTGTCCATTTCCTTTAAGTTTTCCAATTTTGTGGAGTACAGGTTTTTGAAATATGACCTGATGATCTTCTGTATTTCCTCCATGTCTGTTGTTATGTCTCCCTTTTCATTTCTGATTTTGATAATTTTAATATTTTCTCTCTGCCTTTGGTTAGTTTGGATAAAGGTTTGTCTATTTTGTTGATTTTCTCAAAGAACCAACTCTTGGTCTCATTGATTCTTTGTATTGTTTTCTTCCTGTTTTGTTGATTTCAGCTCTCGATTTGATTGTTTTCAGCCATCTAGTCCTCCTGGGTGACTTTGCTTCTTCTGTTCTAGAGTTTTTAGGGAATTCTTATTTGTTGTTGTTTTTTTTGTTGTTGTTGTTTGTTTTGTTTTTTGTTTGTTTTTTGAGGCAGGATTTCTCTGTAGCTTTGGAGCCTGTCCTGGAACTAGTTCTTGTAGACCAGGTTAGCCTCGAACTCACAGAGATCCACCTGCTTCTGCCTCCCAAGTGCTTAGATTAAAAGCATGTGCCACCACCACCACCTGGCTTAGTGTGGAATTTTTCCAGCTTCTTCATGTAGGCATTTAGTGCCATGAACTTTCCTCTTAACACTGTTTTCACTGTGTTCCATAAATTTGGTTATGTTGTGTGGTCATTTTCACTGAATTTTAGGAAGTCTTCAATTTTTTCCTTTATTTCTTCTTTGACCTATTGGTGATTCATGTGAACATCGTTTAATTTTCATGTGTTTGTGGACTTTCTGAAATTATTGCTATTGAATTCTAATTTTAAGCCGTGGTGATCTGAATAACATGGGGTTATTCCATTTTTTTTTTATCTGTTGAGGTTTGCTTTGTTACCTAGTATGTGGTCAATTTTTTGAGAAGTTTCCTGAGATGCTGAGAAGAAGGTATATTCTTTTATGTTTGGATAAAATGATCTATAGATGACTGTTAAGTCCATATGAATCATAACTTTCATTAGTTCCCTTATTTCTCTGTTAAGTTTCTGTCTCTAGTGGTGAGAGTAGGGTGTTAAAGTCTCCCACTATTACTGTGTGGGGTTTAATGTATGATTTAAGCTTTAGTAGTGTTTCTTTTATATACGAGGGATATAGATGTTCTACTGATTGAGGTTTCCTCTTGAAGAATTTTTCCTGTGACTAATATGAAATGTCCTTCTTTGTCTCTTTTGATTGATTTTAGTTTGAGGTCTATTTTGTTAGATATTAGGATAGCTACACCAGCTTGTTTCTTAGGTCCATTTGACTGGAAAATATTTTCCCAACCCTTTACTCTGAGGTGATGTCTGTCTTTGAGGTTGAGGTGTATTTCTTGTATGCAGCAGAGGGATAGATTCTGTTTTCATATCCAATCTGTCAGCCTGTGCCTTTTTATAGGTTAGTTGAGTCCATTTATATTAAAGGATATTTATGACCAATGATTGCTAGTCCCTGTTATTTAAGTTTTTGTTGTTGGTGATGTTATTGTGTGTGTTTTTCCATTCTTTGTGATTTGCTGCTGTGAGATCATCTATTGTCTGCGTTTTTGTGGACATAACTAACTTCCTTGGGTTGGAGTTTTCCTTCTAGTACTTTGTATAGGGCTGTGTTTGTGGCTAGGTGTTGGTCAAGTCTGGTTTTGTCATGGAATATCTTATTTTGTCCTTCTATGGTGGTTGAAAATTTTGCTGGTTATAGTAGTCTGGGCTGGCATCCATGGTCTCTTAATGTCTGCATAATGCTTGACCAGGATCTTCTGGCTTTCATTGTTTCCACTGAGAAGTCTGGTGTAATTATGATAGGTCTGCCTTTATATGTTACTTGGCCTCTTTCCTTTGCAGCTCTTAGCATTCTTTCTTTATTCTGTATATTTAGTGTTTTGATTATTATGTAGTGAGGGGACTTTTTTTTTTTGGTCCAGTCTGTTCAATATTCTGTAAGCTTCTTATATCTTCATATGCATATCTTTCTTTAGGTTGGGTAAGTTTTCTTTTATGATTTTGTTGAATATATTTTCTGTGCTTTTGAGTTGGACTTCTTCTTCCTCTCTTCCTATTATTATTAGGTTTGATCTTTCCATGGTGTCCCATATTTCTTGAATTTATGCTAAGCTTTTGTTAAATTTAATGTTTTCTTTGACCAATGAGTCTATTTCCTCTATTGTATCTTCAGCACTTGAGGTTCTCTCTTCCATCTCTTGTATTCTGCTGTTTATGCTTGCATTTGTGGTTCCTGGTCATTTTTCCATATTTTCCATTTCCAGAATTGTCTTTGTGTTCTCTTTATTGTCTCTATTTTGGTTTTCAAGTCTTGAATCATTTTTTTCATCCCTTTGATTGCTTTTTCTTGGTTTTCTTTAAGAGATTTGTTGATTTCTTCCATTTTTTTTGTTTGTCTCTTCCTCCATTTCTTTGAGGAAAATTTTCATTTCCTTTTTAAGGGCCTTATATATTCTCCTAAAGTTATTTTTAGGTCATTTTCTTCTGTTTCGTCTATATTGGGGTATTCAAATCCTGTTGTTATAAAGCCACTATTTTTGTTGATATCGTGTTGGTCTTTGTGGTGTTGAGTGTGTTCTTACCTTGTCTACTATCTTTTCCTCTGATTGGTGTAGTTGGGTCTGTGTCTCTGGTGATCAATCCTCCAAGTGCCAGTGGATCCAAGGCTCAGATGATTCCTCCTCGTGGTATAGTCGGGGCCATGGTTCCATTCACCCCAGAAGTCACTCAGCATCCCTGGAGGTTGCTCAGCACTCCAGGGGTTCACTCTGCAATCTGGATATCATTAGTGCCTGCTCCCACAGAGGTCACTTGCTTGGGAAGGCTTTACTTCAAAGGGCAAACCACATTCATATGCCCTCACCTCAGGTCAAGTCTCCATGAGGGCCCACACTCCCTTTTATTTATTTATTTATTTATTTATTTATTTATTTATTTATTTAGAATCCTTCCTCTTCTTCCTCCTCCTCCTCCTCCTACACCACCACCACCACTACCACCATCATTTTTTTTTTTTTTTTTTTTTTTTTTTTTTTTTTTTTTTTTTTTTGGTTTTTCGAGACAGGGTTTCTCTGTGGCTTTGGAGCCTGTCCTGGAACTAGCTCTTGTAGACCAAGCTGGTCTCGAACTCACAGAGATCCACCTGCCTCTGCCTCCCGAGTGCTGGGATTAAAGGCGTGCGCCACCACCACCCGGCTACCACCATCATTTTTATGTGGTGTTTTTGAGACAAGGATTCTTTATGTAGGTTTGGCTGTCTTATAACTCACTCTGTAGACCAGGCTGGCCTTGAACTCACAGAGATCCATCTGCTTCTGCCTCCTGAGCGCTGGAATTAACAGCATGTGCCACCACTGCCCAACCCCTTTTATTTCTTATGACTTATTTTTCATTAATGTCTATATGTGTCTCAGTCTGTGTGTGTATGTACACATGCATGCAGTTTCATCAGAGACCAGAGGACCGTGCTGGGATCCCCTGGAGATGGAGTTACAAGCTAATGTGGGTGCTGGGAATTGAACTCTGGTCCTGGGTGCATGCACACCAGTGGATGCAGAAGACAATGTGTCAGAGGAGGCAGTGGTCTCCTTCCCCTGTGTAGATCCCAGGTGTTTGTGCTCCAATGTATTACTCGGACAATTGCCCCCCTGTTATTTCTATGAATTTCTAGCTCATTAAAATCTACTGTTTTCCCAGATTGGCCACTTACCTGGCAACCCTTCTTTTTCTCATTGGCTACTTAGACTCAAAGAGGAGTGCACCAGTTTCTATGCATCTTGTGGACTTAGACCCGGAGTCCCAGCCTAAGAAGACCTGTATGCTGTACTTTATTCTGGAGTGCAGTTTGCGACACAGATCTTAGGCTTAGAAGTGTCTAGGAGTCAGACTTGGGGACTCCTTTCTGGTCCCAGGTCAGTAGTGTTGGGTGTAATTGTCTGAAGGGGAGAATCTACCCACCATCACCTGGTAATGCTGGCCCAAGTGTCAGCAAAAGGTGCTAGCCCTTCAACTTGTCCTCGGCCTCTTAAGTGTACGGGCCTCGACTTGCCCAGGGCATCTTGCAGAAGGCAAGTGGCCTGTGCACAAGGCAGGGCAAGGTCAAGCAGGCCCAGTGAAGCTGAACACTGTCCACGGAGAGGTGAGCCCTCTGAAGGTGGGAGGGGCCTGAGCATTGCAGGGCAACCTTATCGCTGTACAGCCCCATAAGAGTTCTAGCTTCCCTTCAAGCCAGTCTCAGCAGCTGTTACTTGTGTAGGAGGTACAGGACTGGATTCTTCTAGGCAGGAGAAAGAAGTAAACTGGCTCTTCAGACAAGGTCAGAAAAACCAGAGCCCTTCTGCCTCAGGTCAGGGGCTGCAGCCCACTACCAACACCCTGCCCAGAAGCTCAGAACTGCAGCCCGCCAACCTGGCCCTCCTAGTGCTGCTGGGTCTGCGCTGGTCCCATAGACACCTCCTCGATCTCCCAGCTCTCTGAGACCCCAGCTCACTCTCTCTGGACAGCTCAGTGAGCCCCTGTGGCTTTGCCTGGAAGGTGAATCCCAGCTCTGCACTCCAGCCTTGCTTGTCCTATCTGCTTTCCCCCGTGGAGCTTGCCCTTGAATCCAGAAGCCCAGAAAGGGTGCTCTCAGAAGACTCTGGGAGTCTTCTCCCCTTGTCCGCACAACGGGATCACCTCTTGCTCGCTTTTTTACTCTGTCTTGGTCTTATGAGCTTGCTGTGGGCCTGCACATGTGGATTCTCAGGCAGAAGCATGCCAGGTGCTGGCTCCTCTTCCTGATGCACCGGCCATCTGCACCAGAGCGTGGTGGCCAGCACCGGAACCCTCCTTGGCTGCCTTTGCCTCAGCTCTTCTTGCCAAAGAGAGGATTAGCTGTTTTCCACTTCCTTCAGTCGATCTGCACTTCTTTGTCCCTCAGTCTCTTCCCTGTCCCTTTCTAGACTCTCAGACACTCCGGCCTGCCAGCCTGCCTCTGGTGACCAGGTGGATGGTGGGACCAGCGAGCGAAGACCGCCTTCTTCAGAAGGATGGCTGGGACAATTCTACAGGGTGTCTCGGGGCCTGTGGCAGGCACTGGGTCTAAGAAGGATGGCATTTCCTAGAGAAATTGAGGGAAAAGGGAGGTGCTCACAGGTCACGTGAAGAATAGTTTAAATACCATATACTTCGGGCTGTGGCCCACTCACGTGTTCTCCACTCAGATTTTTTTTTTTTTTTTTGGTTTGGTCTGTTTTTTTCTTTTCTTTTGTTTTGTTGTTTTGTGTGTGTGTGTGTGTGCGTGCGCGCGCGTGTGCACGTGTGTGCGTTTTGTTTGTTTGTTTTGAGATAGGGTCTCTCACTATATAACTCTGGCTGACCAGGAACTCACTATGTAGAGCAAGCTGACCTCAAACCTACAGAAAGTTCAGGGATTAAAAGACATGAAATTCCACATCTATCTCCTCTCCCCTCACTGGCTAGCTTTGTGTCTCTCTCCCTTTAGCCATGGTATAGCTCTGACCCGCACAACAGATACTTTTTTTTTTCCTTTTCAAGACAGGGTTTCTCTGTGTAGCCCTGGCTGTCCTGAAACTAGGTCTTGCAGACCAAGTAGGCTTTGAACTCACAGAGATCTGCCTATCTCTGCCTCCTGAGTGCTGGGATTATAGACGTGTGCCACCACTACCCTGCAACAGATGCTCTTTCTATTGTATTCCCTGCTCTGTGTTGTTGAGCATGTTGGGACTCAAACCAACTCTCTGCAATCAAAACCCACGTCCCCATGTGTTTCTCTCTATGACTACCCAGGCCACACAGGGGGTGCCCATGGAAGGGGGCTTGCAGCATCACACTGGAATTTCCAGTGTGCCTAAGGATACCTGGAAAACTTCAGGAGCGCAATAAATGCCAAGAAGACCAGGGGAAGGTGAGCCCCAGGCTGTATCGGGACCGGGGAGAAAGAGAGCTGTGAGGTAGGGCCTACAGGGATGTGGAAGGTTGTGGAAGGACAAAGAAAGCTGTGGAGAGAAGTGGAGGGGTGTGGAGGGCTGCAGAAAGATGTAGAGGAGGCGTGTGGGAAGATGGCTGGCACTGAGTCCCACACCTGTGTGGTGATGCTTCCCATTGAGGCAGAGCCATCCACTCAGCGTCCTGATTTTGCCCACCTGTCAGGCTTGGGGCATCTCTAAGATGAAGGGGCACCAAGGTGCTTCCTGCAGCACCTCTGGTGTGTGTGTGGGCTGTGGGGGAGGGCCAGGGTGAAATCATCTGGAGAGATAGGCTATCTAATCTGGCTTTCCGCCCCTGAGCTTGGCAGAATTAGGAAAAGCTGCTCCATGAACAGACCTGGATCTGGCTATGATTGGGGCTGGACAGAGGGCCCAGAGTGGTCTGCTTCAGCCTCACAGATGCCCTTGCCAACTCAGCAAGGGACAGGGTGGTACTGCTGGGTGTTTGCTTGGGAAGTCCATTGGTACATTCCCCATTGGGGTCTGGACTGTTCTATTTCTACTCTGTTTAAGGTATTAAGTTTATACAGCTCATTTAAAAATGTAATATATAATTAAAAATTACAGATTAATTGTCATTTGGATTTTTTTTGTTGTTGGTTTTTTTTTTTTTTCAAGACAGGGTTTCTCTGTAGCTTTGGTGCCTGTCCTGGAACTAGCTCTTGTAGACCACGCTGGCCTCGAACTCCCAGAGATCCGCCAGCCTCTGTCTCCTGAGTGCTGGGATTAAAGGCATGCGCCACCACTGCCCGGCTTAGATAGTCATTTGTAATAGTCAAATTTGTAGTCATGTTAGTTAGGTTTTCTGGATATACAGAGATATATTTCGGTTAGATAATCTTTAACACTTTAAAGACTTACAGAATACTGCATTTAAAAGGTTTTAAGAACTTAGACTTTTCTGAACAGTGAGACATGTCTGCTTCTGGCAGCACCAATTACTTCAAAGAGGTTGATAGGCATTGAAGAAACTCGTTATGGAGTTTGACTTCAATGTAACAAAGCTAGCCATTTGGGCAAGAAACTGCTCTTGCCTGGACTGCTTGATGGTATGCTAAATAAACTGGACATGCAGGACCCACAGAAAAATGACTGCTGAACTTGTCTAAAGGTGAGACAGTCCTTCAGGGTTCCTGCTTCATGAAAGAGTCGGCCAGACCTTCTGCAGGACACAGAAAAAAGCAACTGACAAACTTTGCTGGTACAAGGTAGAAAAGATCTTCAAATTTCCTGCTTCACTGAAAAGTCTGCCAGATACTATGGGCCTATTGGCTGAAGATGGATGCCCCAATGTTACAGAAGAACTTTGGGTGACTGTCCAGGCAGCGAGATGTCTCTGTCAATTCTAGAGTTTTGAAAGTTACTTACAGTGCACTTCTTGTTTACTTAGGTAAATTATATCCTTCTGGGGTCTCTGATGGAGCTGAAGACAGATAGTTATAGTTTTCCTTAGTTATGATAAGAAACAAATTAGATATGAAACTTTAGACTCACAAAGAAATATTGTAACTGTAATTCTTGCTTGATACCTATTTTTATATGTAATTTTACTATGTTAAAATTAAAATTTTTTTATTTAGACAGAAATTGGAAGATGATGTGGAATTACCCTATGTATGCTGTGAATATGTTTTTATTACCATTTGTTAATAAAGAAACTGCTTTAGCCTATGGTAGGGCAGAATAGAGCTAGATGAGAAAACTAGGCTGAATGCAGGAGAAAGAAGGTGCATTCAGACAGATGCCATGTAGCTGTCAAAGGAGAAGGACACCAAAACCTTACCGGTAAGCCACAGCCACGTGGCAATATACAGATTAATAGAAATGGATTGATTTAAGATGTAAGAGCTAGCTAGGAATATGCCTGAGCTATTGGCCAAACAGTGTTGTAATTAATATAGTTTCTGTGTGATTATTTGGGTCTGGGAGGCCGGAAAATGAAAGCAGTCTCCATTTACACTTCTGAGGACCAGAGTCATTTTTCCTTACAGACAAAGGAAGGGATGCTGGGAGACAGGACTAGATGAGAGCCCTTGTGAAAATTTTCTCCCCAGGGAGATGTACACAATGTACACCCCTTCCTCATAAGGTCCCAGCAAAAGACCAAAGTACAGTTCTACTAAAATCGCCTTGGGGGAAGCGATGAGTTTGTTGGACTTATTCATAGATCACAGGTGAGGCATTACTACCTGGAGTATGGAAACAGCCCAACAACTGCATTGGGAAGTCTTCACGCAGCATGGATCATGGCTTCCTGCTAGCCATGCAGATGGCCTCTACCTCAGTTAAGTTCCCCAGCCTATGTACACACCAGTATCCCCCCAACTAAGGCCTTGCACATTTAGGACAGAATTGCATACAAAAGTCTGAGAGCGGCCCCTGGAATTTCAGGGGAGATGCCCTTCTTCTCTGAGGGAACCTCAGTCGTCCACAGGCCCAATCAATCGTGACAGGTCTTATAAGCAGACACAACTGATCTGTTGGCGATGGTGACTGCTCTGCTCAGAGTATTACATCATACAGCAGGAGCTGATGAGGCCAGGGCCTCTCTTCCTGCCTCAATGGGTGGGAGAACCCCGAGAGTTGACTCTTCCAGCTCTAGGAGAGGTCTGAGTGGGGTTGGTGCTGATGGATGCCCCCATAGATTTATGTGTTTGAATGCTTGGCAAATAGAGAGTTGCACTACTAGGAGGTGTGGCCTTGTTGGAAGAAGTGTGCCACTGTGGAGGGGGGCTTTGAGGTCTCATATGCTCAAGCTATGCCTAGGGCAGCTCTAAGTTTCCTTCTGTTGCCTATGGATCAAGATGTAGAACTCTCAGCTCCTCCCAGCACCGTGTCTGCTTTCATGCCACCATGCTTCTTACCATGCCAATAATGGACTAGACCTCTGGAACTGTAAGCCAGGCCCAGTTAAATGTTTTCCTTTATAAGAGTTGCTGTGGTCATGGTGTTTCTTCATGGCAATAGAATCCCTAACTAAGACAGTTGGGCATATTACATTTGAAACTAGAATCATCTAATAAGTTCTCCTTTATGACAGAGGGAAGTGAGCCTAGAGCACTGTTTGGTGACCTTCCAGTTGGCAGATGCTGGAAGGTTCCAGTTGAGCCTGTGCCTAGTCTGGTATTCACAGCACCAGTTTCAGGCCGTTCTGTATAACACACATGGGAGGGGCACATCCAACTTTGTAGACAGATGGGGGACCCTGTGTGCTCATCTGCATGGTCATAGCAGGGGAGAGAATCTAGAAAGGCTCTGGGGCATTTGAGGTTGGAGTATGTATCTTTATTTGGCTTCCTATAAACCTGGCCTTTGGGGAAAGAGCTTGTGCCTTCTCCAGCAAGGCACACGGTGGGGTTCAGTTAGAGCATTTGACCGTGGTGCTCATCCTTTGGATGGGGTGGCCTGGCTTTTTACCAGCTGAGCTCTATGAAGACTCACCTTCACGCACTTGGCTGACTGTACACCCCTTGCACAAATGGCTTCATAGGCTGCACCCTCACCTGCAGCCAACGTGTCATGTCTTCAGACAAAGTGAGGCTGTTGCCTAACAGGGGCCCTAATTGTGTCTCAGCCTCAGTACCCTAGATGGAGTCCAGCAATTTTGGTTGAGGCTCTCCCTGCTCTAACGACAAGTACCAGTTAGAAAGGGGAGATGTGGGGATGGGCTGAGCTATAAATAGGATGTCTGGTCCCTGGAGGGCAGGCTTCTTGGGGTGAGGCATCTGACAAGGGTTTGTGCAACAGGGAAGAACGGTGTAGCTACGGAGATGGGTCTGGGAATTCCCACTTCCCTTCCCACTCACCCACCCAAGCCTGCAATAGAATTATCTTTCCTGCTGCCTGACATGTGGCTAGACACTGATAAGCCAGGCTCAGAGGTGGCCCTGCTGTTGAAAAGGGATGGTGTTTCTCACAGAGCAGGATTAACCTCGGTCACTAATTAACCCAGCTGTTTCCCGTCAGGGCATTCCCTCCTTCCCACACATTTCTTGCCCTGGTTGGGAGAAAGCTTGAGGTTCCACTGTACCCACACATGAATGACCCCAAGGGTGACCCCAGAGTCAGAGTGCACAGCTCTGCCTGTGGGTGAGGGCTGCAGGCCACAGCGGTAGGTCAGGCCTGAAGCAGCTCCCAAGGAAGCCACATGTGACTTTTGCCTCCAGATTAACATACTTGGCTTGTCTACAAAACGGGGGATGTGGGTTAAAACCGGGGTCAGCAAGCTATGGTCGTTGTGGCTTCCATGTTGTGGCCATAACACCCAGGCCATCCACAGCTGGTATATCTTACTGAGCTAATGACTTCACAGAGACTTGAATATAATGCACCAGCATCCGCCGCCCGTATATGGTCACTTGGAAGAGGCTGGCCCAGACTAGAGTCCACTGGGGTCTCTAGAGCTAATTGGGAAGTACAGGCAGCAGTACAAGACTGTGGGAACAGGGTCTCCAATCAAGAGCAGTGGGAGAAACCAGAGTTTGACAGATAGGCATCCTCGGATCTCCTCTGGGTTATACTGATGAATTTTCCAGAGCAGGCAGAAGCCGTGTACAAGTTAAGAGCTTGCTCTAGCCTACTGCCTACCCTATGTGATTCATTTCCAAGGACCTGACTCCTTACTCCTTACTCTCTCTCTCTCTCTCTCTCTCTCTCTCTCTCTCTCTCTCTCTCACACACACACACACACACACACAAAGCCGCTTTCGTTAGAACTGTCTGTGGGGTTGAGGGTACTTTTCAGTCACCCCTCATCTCCCAGTACGGTCTCAGAGCCACCAAGGAGGTTCGGGTAACAGTAAAGTTAAGATTACAGAGTGCACACTCCGTGCTCACCCGGGAGACTTTCACAGCACGTGCTTGTTCCCTGCTTTGTCAGAATCCAGTACCGAAGAAGCTGAGGTTAGAGAGGAAAGAGATCGCTTAAGCTCACCCAACAGGCCTGCATGGTTCTGTAGGAGCTGGTTCATCTGTCTTTCAGAGGGTTGAAATGTGTCCTCCACCAGTCAGGGATGGAGGAATGTGTTATATGTTTGCACATTTAAACTCCCTGAGTTTCTTTCATCAGAACTTTGGGAGTGGGAGGCATGTCTTCAAATCCTGTAGAAAGAATGGGTTCGGAAACCCCATGGCTATATGGTCTCCTTTCAGAACTTTTATTGCTGTGGCCGCCACAGAATCCAGAAGCCTGTGTAGCTACTATGTTGCCTTAACCATGTTGAACATTGGAGCTTAATGCTGACACTGGGTTCCACCATTACCCACCTTGACCCTGCGTGCCTGTGTCTTGTGCCATTCTGAACTCGCCTCCCTGACTTGTGGCCCATTTACCTCAGAATCTTTGTGACTCCGCGCCTTTAGTCACCGCTGTCTTTGCCCATGGGCTAGGGTGAGGCCTGGGAGGACTTGCCCTCTGCACAGAAAGATGCTGTCTCCATTCCTCCCACCCGCCCTCTGTCCAGCAATTGCTCATGGCCTCTGAGGTGACGGAGACTTTCCTGTGGATGGACTCACTCAGCCTGGCAGCGAGGGCAACGTGGGCTTTCTGGAACAGCAATCTTGGTTTAGGAGGGGGAAAAGCAGGTCAGCCATCCAGATTAGGCAATCACTGACTCGCCTTTACCCCTGGCTTCCCTGAACAGCACGTCTCTCAGGGAAGGCCTTCTCCAAATCCTTACCCACCACCCACCCCAAAGGGAGCCTGTGCTTCTCTTTACAAGAAACAGTCTGGTGACAAGTCTCAGATCCAGCCACCAGCGGCCTCAGTGAAGGAAGAGCTGGTGAGTCATCCAAGCTAGGGATAAAGACATCCCAAAGCCCAGATGTGGAGACTGCGTCCAAACTCCAGTCTGGCACTCCCTATCCTCCCCCGGATCCTGACTCTACCTCAGAGCTGCACAGCAGGCAAAACGTCCACAGCTTCAGGGGTGCGAGGCTACTGTAAGAATCAAGTGTGGTGTTAAATCTGCATTGGGTTCGCACAGCCTTCAACACAGGCCACATGCTCCATTACCGGATCTGTTTGTGGTACCACACGCTATTTATTTATTTATTTGTTTGTTTGTTTGTTTGTTTATTCATTCATTCATTCATTTATTTTAGTTAGTTAGTTAGTTATAGGAACTTGCCTGTCTATATGGGAAGAGGAACAGGGAGCCAAGAGCCAGGAACCTTGATCTCTCACTTAGCCACACACACAGCCCCCAATGTGGGCAACTCTTGACTTCTGCAAGCCTTCCATGTTCTCCTGGTTGGTTTATTCTGAGGTATAGAAGACAGCATGTGTCTGAAAGAATTATATAAACTGTTGCCTTTTCCATTGCTCTTTCCGAGCATCATCTATCAACCTGATTTTCAAATGAGCATTGATAATTGCTTTAATTTGTTCAAAACGTAAGCGAAAAATCCTGTGTTTTGCATCCAGGATGTCCGGTGGCTGGTCTAAAGGAAGGCCCACAGTGCCAGCCTTTGCGAGGACAGTTCCAGCCCCTGCTGGCATCAGGGGAGAAGTTCTCTAGTCTAGTGAGTCTCAGTTAGAGGCTATAATACCACCAGCCACCTCAGTGGCCTGACTGAAAACTGGCCTGAGACATTGGCTTTCAACTATCCACCCTCAAGTACCTTTACCGTCCTGTGCCCAATTTGACGCAAATGTGGCCATGCTCTTAAGTCACGCTTTTAAGGTCTATGCTAAGAACTGGTTTCTGGTTCCCAAGAAGGCGTCTGGAAGGCCTGGATGGAAAGGTGAGGTGTGGCCAAGTTAAGGAGGGCTTTACTCACAGTAAGAGTGACTCTATTTCCACGGTGGGGGACCCTCAGACGAACAAGCCTGGGAATAGCCTTTTGTGAGCTGACACGTGTGGAGTGAAGGAAAATAATCTCCTTCTCCATAACCCCACTCTGTCGTCTCTCTTTCTGGCTCATGCAGAGCAATTTTTTTCTTCCACGTGTCAACCCTCCAGATATCTATCTGCAGGCAGCTGGTGAGGAAGACAGTGTCTGAGGAGAACAGATGGCCACCTCTCAGGAAATCCCATCTTTGAAGAAGATAGGAGGAAAACTTTCCTTGCCACCTGGCAGGGAAAATAATGTCTGTCCCCAGCAACTGGGGGAGAGTGAGGTCAGAAACCAGGGGAGGATTTGACGATTCAGGACAAGGGCCTCAACCGTTTGCTCAAAGCCAGCTGCACACACACAGTCCTACCATGCCCGATGTTAAGTCATCAAACGTTGGGGGTCAGATTAGGGCTGCCGGGATCTGCAGGAGCAAAGGAGAGGGTCAATCCAGAGGTCCCAGAATAGGGACTTCTATCAGATTGCTCCCAGTATCAACCTGGGCAGGCACAGACCTGTGAACCCACCGAATCCCTGCGACAATCCTATTAGTTCTCATGTCACAAACCAGGAAATTGAGTCATTGCCCAAGGAACGTCAAGCTCTCAGGAAATGTTCTATTTCACCTCCTTCGTGAGCAAGGAGAAGGAAGGAGGCAGCGCCTGGACCTCAGGTTTGCAGGCGAGGAGCCCCAGGGGGACAGGAATGTTAGCGGAGGAGTCAGGCAACCAGCCGTGGGAAAGCTGGAGGCTAGCTGCTGGGTACCTTTCTTCTGTTCCTTTCGAGGTCCACAAACTCTGCAGCTCCCCACCTGGGGTGGGAAGTCAGGCTGCTGCTGTTGAGACCTGCAGGAGTGGAAAGTTTGCAGCCTGGGTCTGCTGCTTCTCATTAAAACCAACCTCCTTGTTGACAAAAATAAAGAGAACCAAATCAATGCCAGCACGCACCATCTGCGGGTTGCTTTAATTTTCCAGCGAGGAGCTAGAGCCCAGGGATCCAAACTGGCCCAAGCCCATAGGCTTCAAAGAGTATAGGGGCAATCCTAAATGGGAAGGGTCTTTGGCTGGGTGCCCTAGTGAATGAGAACACCTCCTTAGGGGGCAGCAGTCAGAGATGCCCAAACCCAGGGTCTCATTAACACTTGTTTCCCAACATTCTGGTACATTTTCCTTGGCGCACGGCTTGAATTTTCCTAACCCAGAGGTGACAGGAATGCAGAATGGATGTCATGGTGAGCTTGCTGCAGTGCCAGCAGTTTTGAGCCTAAGAGGCCACCGATGGGTGACCAGCTCGTGATGCTGAGTACCTGAGAGGACAGTGCCTGGGAGGCAAACAGGCCAAATCAGCAGGGCAGGGGTGGGCACCATGCAGGGCTGATACTCATTCTCTCCCTCCACCAAGCTGAGATTCCAGCCTGCCTCTCACAGTTCCGAGTTTCCGGTCTCCAAAGCCAATTACACATGGAGGAACAGGTCTGCTGTGCAGGATTCTGTGTCTTGAAGCTCTTGTGACAAAACAGCACCACCTGAGGACAGAGACAATACCAGTGTATGCTCCCCTGGTCTTGGAGGCCAAAGGTCAGGATGGCAGGCGTGGAAGGGTCAGCTTCGTCTGGGAATTCCTGGTCTCAGCATCTCCTGTTTATCCCATCTTTACATGGCCTCTCCTCTGTGTGTCTCTTCTCTGTGCTTTTCATGTAAGGACACCTGTTATTGGATTTAGTGCCTCCTGAGCTGTATGCCAGTGTCGTCATGTGAGTTTTCACTGATGTCTGCAATCACCCTTCTTCCAAATTGGGTCAAGGCCACAGCTGAGCGCCCACCCAGCTAAGCTCATTCTGCCAGATAATCACGACGCCATTCCCTGCTTCTTCTCTGTCCAGCTTCCCTGGGGACTGTGTCCTGCTTTCTTTTCTCTTTCTGCACATCCTCCTGCCCACTTCTCCTAGGCATTCAAAACCAACCAGAAGACACTTTTCATGTCCAGTGTCTCCCAGAAACTCACTGAACACTGGGCCAAGCCTGACCTTCTCTGGTGTGGATGTGGGTGGACAGAGGATCTCACATGATGCTTGGGAGGGGACTAGAGCTGGACAGGCCTAGGGAGACTTCTCATCTGCTCCCAACCTCACCTGCAAATCTCCCCAAGGCTCACTCCTTTTCCTGTATCCATGTTACCTACATTTCTTGTTGTAGATTGTCCAGGCCATTGACATAGTGGAACTGTTCCCACAGCCGTGACCCTCAGGGTTTCTAGCTGTGTTTTTACTCTGTGGATGATCTGGTCAAAGCACCTCCCGGATTCATATGTTGGCTAGTTTTATGCCAACTTGACACTATCTTGGGTCATTTTGGAAAAGGAAACCCTAGCTGAGAAAATGCTCCCACCACACAGCCCCAAGGGAAGTGTGTGGTGTGTCTTTTTGACTGATGACTGATGTATCAGGAGCTAGATCACTGTGGGCGGTGCCTGCCTGGGTTATTTAAGAAAGCAGGCTGAGCGAGCCACGGACAACAAGCCAGGAAGTTCCTCTGCTTTAGTTCCTCCCTTCAGGTTCCTATTCGAGTTCCTGCCCTGACTTCCCTTCATGCTGGACTACAAGCTGCAAGCTTAAATAAACCTTCCCTCCCAAATGCTTTTGGTTATGGTGTTTTATCAAAACAATAGAAACCTAATTCAAGCACACCAGAACTCCCAGCTTGAGTTTGTTAGGAATGTGGCACATAGGGTTGGCTGGTTCCTCGTTAGGGCCAGAGGGAGACCTGACTGCTGTGTCTTCTATGTCCTCTTCTTCCCAAGTCCAGCTGGGATGGTGGCAGCAGATGTGCAGGTTTTCCTGGTTATGCCCCCACCTGTTTAGGAATGGCCTAGACCCTGTACCTCTCCCTCGTTCCAACCTATGATAGGAGAGATGCCTGGAGAACGTGCCGTTGGGTCATTAGTTAGTTGAGCCCAGGCCCACCACTGGTTCTTCCTACATACCCAGCTCCTCCCAGCTGACGCCATCTCGGTTCATCTGAGATACCCTGTACTCTAGGCTGTCTCCTTGGCCAAGAGGCCTCACGAGAGCTGTGTCCAAGTGTTCTGGGACTCCCGTTATGAAATACCACAGATTGGGTAGCTTAAAAAGCAAGCTCATTCTCATTGATATCTAGAGCCTACCTACCAGTCTAATATCAGGGTGTAGACAGGACCATATGCTCTCTAGAGCAGTGGTTCTCAACCTGTGCATTGTGACCCCATTAACAACCCTCTATCTCCCCCAAAAATTTATGTTATGATTCATAACAGCAGCAAAATCCCAGTTATGATGTAACAATAAAAATAATTTTATGGTTGGAGTTACCACAGCATGAGAAACTGCATTAAAGAGTCGCAGTGTTAGGGAGGTTGAGAACCACTGCTCTAGAGGCTCCAGGGGCAGAGCTTCCGCCTGCCTGGCTCCTGGCTGCTCCAGATCCCATGGCTTTATGTGAGCATCACCCAGCTGCTCTACTGTCATCACAAGTTTGTTGATTATCTTCTGCCTCCCTCTTAGGAGGATACTCTTGAGGGCATCTGGGCCCCACTGACTGACTTAAGATGGGCTAACTCAACCGCATTTTCCCCAAACTTTCTCCTAGGCATGACAACAGTCCCAGGATGGCCATGTGGCTGTGGTCCTCACCACCGTCAGCCACTGGGGGCGCCCACCCCTTGTCTCCACCTCCTTGCCCTCACACCTGCCCCATTGTGCAGCAAGCCGAGCATCACCTTTATCCAGTCTGCCTGGAGGCAGACAGCAAGGGCATGCATCTTAGGGAACATGCTGGTGGCGGGACTCTGGATCTCCACCTGGAAATCCTATTGCTTGAAGGTCATGGATGCTCTTTTTGCTATGGCTCAAGTGGGGACCAAAGATGCGGGGGCGGTAAAGGAAACTGAGGAAATACTTGTCTGTAAGATGAGGCCATGAGTTTTCTCTCTAGAACCCACCAAAAGCAGGTGGACATGGAGCTAGAGAAATTGCCCAGTGCTTAAGAGCACATATTACCCTCATAGAGGACATGAGTTCAGGCTTCAGCACTCACATTTGATGTCTTCAGCTCCGGGGGACCTGATATCCTCTTTTGGTCTCCTCAGACACCTGAACATGTGTACATACTAACTCTCTCTCACACGTACACACACATATACACAAAAATACTAAGACTTTCTTTTTAAAGGGACATGAACATGGTGATGTAAACTTGTATCATCAGTGCTGGGGGACTGGAGACAGAAAGATTTCTGGGGCCCAATAGCCAGCCAGGCTAGAATACCCTGGTGAGCACCAGGTCTCAGCCAAAGACTTGATATCAAAAAAGCAAAAGCAAAATAATTGTCTCCTAAAGAATGACACTAAGGTTGACTTCTGGCCACAACACATGCACCCATTATCCACAAGCATGTGTACCTGCACGTGCACACTTACACACACACACACACACACACCCACCCACACACACACACACACACACACACACACTTAAGGGGTCAGATAGGTAGATTGTTCTGGATTCTCACCAATGTCACCATCCTCCTTTTCTTCATCCTGTCCCTCGCTGTCTTCCTCTACCCTCCCCTAATCACATACATTATTCTCTCAGGCCAAGCTTTCTCTATGAACCAAGATCAATGACTTTAAGGAACAAGTGAATTCAGCTTCTGGGTGAGACTCATTTGAGAGACTTGTTTTAAAGGCTAGAACCCATTTTTAAATTTCCTCTTATGGAAGAAAATCTAAGAGGGCAGATATTTCCATTAAAAACATTGGTTTAGTGCTCAAAATGAAAACAAATAAAGTTAGAGCCTTCTGGAAAAACCAACAGTCCCAGTTGGAGTTTGGCAGGCAGGGCCATCTCACACTGCCCTCAGCCCAGTGGCCAGTCCATTTGCCAGCTGAGGCCTCCTGCTGGGAACAGGCTCTCGGGGCACAGGAAGCTGGGTGGCATCTACCCTGGCGCCCAGATGTACAGCAGCCCCTATTTACCCTTTGTTCCAGGCCACAGCTTTAAAGCATAGCATCTTCTTGGCTCAAGGGGATGGAGGGACTAGAGGACTTGGGGCACAGTGCCTGTCTTACTGTGCCCGTGACTGTAATGGGTTGACTGACCAGTGGCACCATGTTCTAAGCTTGCATCTTAAGCCCCGGAGTTAAGAATGCGACTTAATTTGCAAATGGATCATGCAGATGCAATTCAGTTAAAAACCTTGAGATGGTGGTAGGGGCATCTTGGACTGCACACGTCTGTCACAAATGTCCTTCCTAGAAAGACCTAGATAGAGTAATTACCAAGCAAACAAGGTGGTGTGGAGACAAGGTGGACTTTGGTACCCTGTCAGAGAAACCTGTCACCATCAGGAGGAGAGGAAGTATGAAGGGTCCTCCAAATGCTTCTTGAAGGCAGGTGACATGACACACATTGACTTGCAGTCTTGGGGCTGGAGAGGTGGCTTTTGTTGCTTTTAGTTCCAGGTTTGTTCGAGTGTCAGCCCAAGACACTTCAGTGTGGCCACTGTCCTAGAACAGAGAGCACAGCTCACTGCTGCTGCCGGCGAGTAGGGTTGTATCCACACTATTAGGATGCCTGCCTGGCCAGGTTGTCTCAATGTCCGGGGTGAAGAATGTACTGGGGTCAAACGAGATCACCACAGGCTGGGGTACTAAGCATCCACGGCTTATTCTTTTTTTTTTGGTTTTTCGAGACAGGGTTTCTCTGTAGCTTTGGTGCTTTGGTGCCTATCCTGGAACTAGCTCTTGTAGACCAGGCTGGTCTCGAACTCACAAAGATCCACCTGCCTCTGCCTCCCAAGTGCTGGGATTAAAGGCGTGCGCCACCACCGCCCGGCCGGCTTATTCTTCAGTTGACCTCATAACCAAGAATCACGTAAGACATATCTACAGCTCTGGGAGAGCTCAGGGTGTGCTCACTGTACTTGGGGGACCCAGTTCCAAATTCCAGCCTCACCAGGACCTTATGAGATGACATCAGTCAACAACCTAATGTCCTCAGGCCTCAGTGTGGGTCAGACGGTGGGCAGATGGGTGGGACCAGAAATCCATGACACCCCTTGCCTTGCGCAGGAGAATTCCAGGGCTTGGGGAGGCTTGCCTAGAGCTGAGCTTCGAGGGATCCTTAGGATGTGTGCACACAGGAGTAGTGGCTGCTGGGAAGGAAGGAAGGAAGGACACGAACCTGGCTGTTATCAGCAACAGGTGTTATCATAGAACTGGACAGGTTCAAAGCTCTGCTGTCCAAGATCAGCTGGGTCCCTAAGCCCCAGTTTGCTCATTTTTGAAATAGGAGTAGCTGTCTTTGAATCCCTCATAGTGGATGCTCAATTCCTAGGGCCAGACGGGTGACTAGGGAGTCAGCAGTAGCTGGTGGAGGGAGAGTAGAACCCCATTCTTCTCCCATGCTGGTCATCTTGGGCCCTGGTTCCTATATCTGTGGTCTGTGAAGGGCAGAGGGGAGTGGGTCTCATGCAGGTGTGAAGGGCTACATTATTTTTGGCTGAAGGTACGCTGTGAAGGACAATGTCTGGGGCGACATTTGTGCATTATCTGTGGGTGATGGAGGTGGGTCTTGTATTTATCTGTTGCTTTCATTGGTTAATTAATAAAGAAAACTGCTTGCCCCTGATAGGACAGAAAATTAGGTAGGCGGAGTAGACTGAACAGAATGCTGGGAGAAAGAAGCCAAGTAAGGCAGTGGCCATGATTCTCTCACTCCAGACAGACGCAGGTTAAGATCTTTCCTGGTAAGCCAGCTCGTGGTGCTACACAGAATATTAGAAATGAGTTAGATCAATATGTAAGAGCTAGCCAATAAGAGGCTGGAGCTAATGAGCCAAGCAGTGTTTAAAAGAATACAGTTCCCGTGTAATTATTTCGGGGCATAAGCTAGCCAATGCGGGAGCCGGGGTGGCCTGAACGCAGCCCACTGCAGCTTCATACTACATGTGGGCCCCTGCAGCCCTTGCTCCCTGGAGTTCCAGGACATTGTTGTCCATCCTTGACCCTGCCTTCCCATCCCTAGTCCAGATCTCCTCTATTTCTGCTCTGTTGTTTCTCTATTGTGGTGATAAATGCCATGACTTAAGAAGGAGAGGGTTTATTTGACTTACAAGCCCCAAGCACCGTCCATCACTGAGGGACTCAAGTGGTACCTGGAAGATGGAGACTGAGGCAGAGACCATGGAGGAACGCTGATGATTGGCTTGCTCCCAACCTCACATTCCACTATCCTTTCTGTATCTCCCAGGACCAACTGTCTAGGGATGGCACCATCCACAGTGGGTCCCTCCGATACCAATCATATCAATCAACAATCAAAAAAATGACGCACAGGTATGCCCACAGGACAATCTGGGGAGGAAATTCCTCAGTTGAGGTTCTTTTTTCCTAGATGACTGTGGTTTGTGTCAAGGTGACAAAGACTAATCCGTACACCTTCCTAGAAGTGACTGCTTTCTGAGTGCAAGGTGCCACAAGGCTTCTTCCTCCTGGAACTTTATCCATCCCCAAACTCCTTACACAAGGGCTGGCTGGCTCGGCAGGAGCTGCCCACAATCCTGGCCAGCATGCACATCCCGTCCTGCGGGGCAGATCTGGTGAGATCAGAGTCTTGTGTAGGAGGGTAGTCACAGACAAACAGGGATTTAGATGATTTTTGGTGACTTCACTGATCCTGGGGACAGTCATCTGCAGTATGGTGCTATCTCTACCTCTGCAGACGGTTCTTAAAGAGACAAAACAGGAATTTCTCCCATGGACATTTTCCTTGGCCCGCAGTCTCCAGCCGGCTCTGTAAAACAGACTACGGGAGACGGTCCGTGCGCCAGCTGCCACCGTCTGGAAAACGCATCTCAGGACGCTGTCGTCTGATTCTCTGCAAACTTGCTTTTCATGCCAAAAGTCAGCCTACTGTCTCCTGGGCTGTTTTGTCTGGAAATCCCATCATTTTTCAAAGGCTTGTTTGGCACTGGTGGGGAAAGGCTAGCCAGACTAGGTTAAAGAAGCCAGTCTTGGTGAACAGGACATGGAAACAGCTTGGTGCAGGGAGTGGCTGGACACACAGAGGGAAAAAATCAGGGCTATCCTGTCCCCTCTGTCCCAAACCTGCGGCTTAACTTCTCATTTGAGTTTTTGGGAATCCCAGAGTCAGTTTCACCACCTCTGTTCACAGGGGACAAGCATCTCATGTGTCCAGGGTTTGCAGTAGTGGCATGTGCAACTGTGGCATTGGCCTGACCTCTGAATACCAGCTGAAGGATGGATGGATAGAGCTCTTCCCTGGGCATAACACAAAGGCAACCCTGCTGGTGTGAATATCCCTATCCATAACTCAGAGCCACAGCTAATCCATGACTTTCTGTACCTACTGTAGAGCCACAGAGGCCTGTGACCTGCTGGAGGGCCAGCGGAGCCCTACCTGAGGACAACTGTCCGGGATACTCCATACGTTCTGAGGAGGAGAGAAACACCTCCCCCTTTGCCTCTTCTTCCCCTGGAGTCTCAGGGAAAGGCCCAATGACCTTCCCCACCCCCTCCTTCCCCGAGAGCACAACAATAGTCCACAAGTCTAACCATGATGGACTCCTGCAAGTGGCCACAACTGATGATAATGGCAGCTGCTTTGCTTGCAGGACCGTGTTCTACAACAAAGGGTAATGGTGTGTGTGATTGGCTGGGACATGCAGTGGGCACTGGATGTAGCCCTTCCATTTTGGCACACTGCTAGCAGGTGCATAGGGCCAGGCGAGACGGAAAGAGAAAGATGAAAGCACAAACTACTCCCGTGACCATGGACCCTGGTGCAACATTGATGCCTGGTGTAGATTGGTCCACAGATAGCTTGCAGGCCCCTAGAGCCTAAAGTCAAGCTGGCAAACAGGCCGAACAACGAGTAGATTTCCAAGGACTCTCATTATAGCGAGATGCCAATGGGCACAGGAGGATGCTGGGTATGGGGCTGCCTGTGCCTGAGCAGGATATGGCTCGGATGCTCCTGCTGGGAGGCAGGCGTTTGGAGTCTGTCTACCAGGAAAGGATAAGAATCCTGTGCCTAGGGGGCTGGAGATATGGCTCAGCGGTTAAGAGCACTGATTGCTCTTCCAGAGGACCCGGGTTCAATTCCCAGCACCCACATGGCAGCTCACAACTGTCTGAAAATGCAGTTCCACAAGATCTGACACCTTCACACCATACACATAAAATAAAGTTAAATAAATCATTTAAAAATTAAAAAAAAAAAAACCACAAGAATCCTGCGCCTAGTGAGCAGCTGCGGGGACTGGGCACTCATCTTGGCTCTGCCACAGTGAACTGAGTCATAGATTTGGTGCTCTGGACAGGACCCTTGCCCTCTCTGACTTGCAGCTTTCTCCCCTTGTAGATGGGATGATTGAGCTCTCTTGTTATGTGGACCTGATGTATTTTGGGGACTGTGTGGGGCAGTGTCAGCCGACCTTGGTGAAAGTCTCACAGATAACTGAGGTTGTCACATCCCCATGGAACTCAACAATGGAAAGGTAGCCCATCTTCCTACCATTCTGTACCTACATCAAAGCACCCAACTGGGAGATTTTTTTCTCTGAGTTTCCTGGTGAGATAGGAACTCATTTCTCCCAAATTCAGGTTTGGACCCCATTAGGAACTTTGTTTGCCAGCATGGCCCAGTCACTGTGTGGCTTACTCCTCAGAGAAGATAAAACATATATCTTAGGGTGTCTATTGCTTTGACAAAACACCATGACCAAAGCAACTTGGGGAGGAGAGGATTTATTTGGCTTACAATTTATCATCAAAGGAATAGGAACACACGCAGGGAAGGAACGTGGAGGCAGGAGCTGATGCAGAGGCCATGGAGAGGGGCTGCTTCCTGGATTGCTCCCCATGGCTTGCTCAGACTGCTTTCTTATAGAACCCAGAAAGACCAGCGCAGGGATGGCACCACCCACAGAGGGCTGGCCATTCCCCAGTCAATCACTAATCAAGAAAATGCCCTACAGCTGGATCTTACAGAGATATTCTCATGAGGTCCCTCCTCTCAGATAACGCTAGCTTGTGTCAAGTTGACATAAAACTGTCCAGCACATGTCTGTGTCATGAGCCACAAACCCAAGCTTCCCATGGCTCTTGACAAGAACATTCCAGGACCTTGGAATATACACTTAAGTTGGCTTCTCAGGGGCCAGCTTCCAGACTGTCAGAAGAGAAGCTCATGTGTGCTTGGGGAAAAGCGAGGTATTCCCCAAGGTAGAACTGGGAAGGCCACATTGCTGGGAACCATGTTGCTGACCTGTGGCAGCACTACCTGTCCACAGGGAGAGGCTGATCTTCTTGTAGGTAGGGGCAGGGCCACTCCAGATCAAAGGGGTGTGGCGGGGCCTTATGGAGTGCCAGAGAGAAAGTTTCATTCAGTGAGGTGCATGGGAAGGAGAGGTCAGAGGTCTCAGATTCATCAACACACTTGCATGCATATAGTACATGTAACACACACACGAACACATGCACTTAACTCATACACATCTTACACAATGCACATATACTTTACATCTGTGCACAATACCTTCTACATGTACACATGCATGCACACATCCCACACGACATGCACACACAGGCACACAGTATACACAACATACACATATGTACATGCCCCACATGTATACATATACACACATGTATACATCTCACTGCCATTCATACAACTCACACATGTACACACGGATTCCCTAACCATTCATCTGAACTATACGAGGTGACGTTTAACATTTACTGCACCTTGCCTGGGTTTGTATCTGCATCTTGCTTGTGCTCTCGTGCTTGCTTTTCCCTCTCCTCTCTGTGTGCTGCCTTCTTACACAGCCTCTGAGCTGCACCCCAACCCTCCTCCTCTCTTCTATGCACTGTGCGATGACCACTGTAGGGTATGTCCCACACTTAAGCAAAGTGTGGCTGAAGTTAGTACTGGTCACCGATGTTCAGATTCAAGAACCAGAGCATGGCCATCCTAGCTATTCCTTTCGGTGACTGTACCCTCTGACTGCCTCTGCCCTCTGACTGCTTCTACCCTCTGACTGCCCGTACCCCCAACTGCCTCTGCCCCCTGCCTGCCTGTACCCTCTGACTGCTTCTGCCCCCTGGCTGCCTCTACCCCCTGACTGCCTGTACCCTCCTGGTTGGAAGAATGATGAGAAGTAAGGGCATTTAGGGAATCTCACAGCGGTCTGAAGATGTAAGAGAAGAAAGGAGTCCCAGTCAGGTCCCCATTACTCCAAAATCCTCCCTGACTGCAATGTGTTCAAAAGCAGCAATGACTTTGAGTCTGAAAGCCTTCTTAATTCACTCTGATTCTTTCTAAACAAACCCTGAAGCTCTTGGAGAAGGGCAGGGCCGTGAGTCAGACCTCCTGGGCCTGGAGAAATCTGGGAGAAACTCCTGTCTCTCTTCTCTCTGAATGGGGAGCTGTCAGCTCTGGAGGGGGACTTCTCCCTTGGCCTCCTTTTCCTTACAAGTGGCTGGGCCGCCAGGGACAGTAGGCAGAGGGTGGAGTGGGATTTGAGGCTAACTTCATCTACTAATGTGGTTCCCCTATGTCCACTTGAGGCCCCTCTGGGCATCCTTGACAATCTAGTTGGGGGAAAGGTGGAAGGCGGGTCCCTAACGCTAGGTTGATCTGTCAGTCACAATCTAGGGAGCCCCTTCTGGATGAGTTGCTAGTTGAGTCTCCGCCCAGAAGAGGAGCTCTCGGAACTCCTCCTTAAAGAGAAAGTTCGCCCTGGTAGGGCAATCTCTCTCTTTTGAACTCAAGCGAACAAACTTTGGCCAGGGAGTGGGGCGGGGGGCTCAACTCTGGTTCTTGGAGTCTGTCCACGTCGGGGCACCTGGGGCGGGAAGAATAGAGAACCAGGGTGGGCCATCGGGCTCCGGAGGCCGCCGCCCATTGCGGGGAGAAAGAACGGGGGGCGCCGCCCCCGTCCCACGTCCGCTCCCGCCCCGGGCCAGCCCCTTCCTCGCCGCGACTCGCCCGCTGTCCCCACCCCCTCGCCCGCGGCGCCCAGTGGGAGGCGGGGGCCGGCTTTACAGAGCGGGGCGCCGGGCTCTGATTTGCTGCGGGCGTTGGGGATCGACAGCCTCCGCCGTGTCTGCCAGCAGTGAGGGAGGGAGGGAAAGGGGAAAAAGTGCTGGGCGCCGAAGGCGAGGTCCGCACTCCTCGTCCCCGCGGCTGGCGCAGGACCTCACTCCAGCTGAGCGCCCACGGGGATTGGGTCGCGGGGTGGCAGCGGCGAGGAGGCCAAGGGACTAGGAGGAGGACAGGGCGCGCGCGAGCAGCCAGCGAGGGGGTCCCGGCCGTCCCGGGCCAAAGTCGATCCCCTCGCCGTGGGCGAGCGCGCCCGCCGCCCCTTCCAGGACAGACACCGCCGCGGGGGAGATAAGGGGGGCGCCGAGCTTCCTATGACTCCCTGAAGTTGTCGCGCTTCTCTCTGTGTCCGCCACCCGGGCCGTGTCCCAGGTCCCGTGCATCGTGTGCGCCTCCCCGCTCCCCGGCCCGCTCACCCCGCTGGTATGGACGTACACACCCGCTGGAAAGCTGCGCGCCCGGGCGCCCCGCTCCTGTCCTCGCCGCTGCTCCTGCTCCTGCTGCTGCTGTGGGCGCCGCCTCCGAGCCGCGCAGGTAAGGGCGCTCAGGACTCGGGGGGACCGGGCCTCTGGGACTGTAGAACGCGCCGCTGTCATCCTAGGCGCTTTCGCCTCCGGCCTCCTCTGAGCCTGCAGAACTTTCCCCCTTGGCCTGTGGAATGCACCGGGCAAGACAACGAATACCATTCGTTGGGGGCCCGGGAGAGGGAACCCGGCCAACTCCATCCCCGCGGGCGTACCGCCCCCTCCTCAAACGGGCCAGTTGGGTGGGGCTGTCGCGCGAGCCAAGGAAGAGTTCGCCTCGTGTTAGATCCGAGCAGAGGTGGTCACACTTTTGTCCCCAAACCTCACATTCCCTGTCCCACATCACAGGCGACCCGCTGCATCCATCCCACGCAGCCCTTCAGTAGAAACTTCCCCTTTGAAAGCTGGGAAGGGCCGCCCCCTAGAGTCAAAGCCATTCAATTCCTTGGGGACTCCTGGGGGTGAAAGGGATCCCAGAAGTTTGAATCCCCAGCTTTGGATTTCCCTCGGCACACACCCTCCCGCTGTCTGGGCTGACTCTCTACTTTCCCAGGGGACGGGGTTCCCTGTAGTCCCCGCCAAGCGTTCAGGAGGCACTGTGGAGCCCTGTTAGGTAGTAGGCCAACTCTGGTCCTAATCAGACCGCAAACCTCCTAACCCCTTTAGAGGTAGTTTTCTTGGGCTCTCTGCCCAAAGATGGATTGAACGGAGAGCCGGGCCAGGAGAGGGCCTTGGAGTCTGGACTGGGAACTGCTCAGATGATCTGCAGATGTGAGACTCCTCCTGCCAGGATGGGCCCTTCAAAGGAGCCCTGATCCCTTGGAAAGAATCAGGGAGGCACTTACTGTCCCTGTCTAGGTTCCAACACTTCCAAGCACACGTCTGGGCAGCGATGCTGTTCTCAGCATCACTTTTGTTAGTTAGTTGTGAGATAAATCTTCCCAGATCCCTAACCACCATGGCCTAGGGCAGGAAGGCATCCAGGCATGCGCTGATAGGGAAGGAGAAGGTGGTTAGGAGTTCAGGCTGCAGAACAGCGGGTGGCTGCAGTGGACTGGCCAGCTTGTGTCCAGGACAAGTCTCTTCTTAGCTGGCACTTCCAGGACTAGTGGGGGAATCATTTTCCATGCTCCATGGCCAATTATAATATTCTTCTCCTGCTTCCTGGCATCATTAGTGCCCAGTGGGTATGTGATATAAACAAAAGTGGCCTGGAAGGGGATCCAGGGCCTTGGGGGATGGAGGGAGAGCTTGGCTAATGCCCACTTTACTGTGACTTAGACCAACTGACCTGGATTTTTGCAGGGTTCAGTTATAAGTAGGGGATGATGGAGTCCTTCAGAAAAGTGAAGGAGAGACAGGATGGGGTCAGTCTCCCACCTCCCCCCACTCCCACAATGCTCCCCTGGCACTCACCCCTGACTGGCTCCTCTTTTGGGGTTTTCCTAGAACCTCAGGAGGGAATACTTCAGTGAAATCCTCACCCCAGAAGCTGAGGTTACTGTGGGCATAGGTAGGGCATTCCTGGCATCACCCAGCCCTGCTCTGCCCTGTGGCCACCCACTTCTCTGCTTCTCTCCATCCTTGTGCTAGGTCACCCCCACCCCTCCTTCCCTTTGCTGTTGAGGGAGGGTATGGCCACTCAGAAGGGGCTGCCTGGGTCCTAGCTGTGGTGTTAGACTTTTTGCTTTGAACAACAACAACAAAAAAGGCTTATTGAAGTATGCAAAGAAACTGGTTTCTGGGTGGGCTCTAGGAGGCTTTCTCCTGCTCCTGTGGTGGGACCCACTTTGAAGTCATTCTCAGTGCTTGGCTGGAGGGACAGCGGTCCACTTTCGAGGCAGGCGAGTCAGGAGAAAGTCCAGGCAGACCCTGCTCTGCTCTTCTCTCCCTCTCGGGATCTGCCAGATGTTTTCTGAGTTTTCTGTGAGCACAGTTCTTGAGCCTCCTTCTTGGCCAAGTGTGTGAAGGAGTGGGAAATCAGATTGCAGTGGGAGCTGCTAAAAGTCTTAGCTGGGGGGGGGGTAATGGGAAATGAAACGTGACCCCAATATTTGGAAATTGAGGTCATCTCCTCCATGTGCTATTGGTGAGCTCAAGTCACATGACTTCTTTTTGCAATAATTTGCAGGGCAAGGCAGCCAAGTTTTGTGAGACTTGACAGATCCTGAATGGTTAAATTTCCTGTGACTCAATGAGTTGGCTACAGGGACATCCTTGGGTCCTCCCTCCCTCCTCTGTCCTCCTTCCAGCCCTCCTTCACTTTCCCTGCTACTTCCAGTTGGTGGAGGAACTCAGCTCCCTGTAGAAGCCCTCTGTGTCTGTCAGACTGTATTACTCTGGCTGCAGGGTTGAAGCTATGGGGCCCCCTCCAGCTGTTCTTGCCCAGCTGTGGGGCTAGCTCACAGCCTTTTCCCTGATGATGTTGTCCTGGAGGCTGGCCCTGCAGCGCTGGCCAGAGACTGCCTCTCCACCCCACCCTGTAGATATTTCTGGATGCTCCTCATAGCCACACCCTTAGCGGAGGCCAGCTGATGCCCGATGCCTGCCCCTGCCTCTGGCTGGAGGTCTCTTTCTCCATTCTGTATCGCCTTGCTTCATCAGCCTGTTCTGTCCCGCAGGGGAATGTTGAGCAGATTGTAAGGCTCTAACCTGGTCCCCTCACGGCACATCAGGGATGGCAAGCGGTGCCTAGTGTGCCAAGCGTTTTCTCCCCAACCCCAGGACACTGCTGTAATGTGGGCTTGTCCAACCTGCCCATTGATGACTCTGGGCACAGTTAATGCTGGTGGCTAGTTCATTGGTAGCTGTCTGGACAGAAGCTCAACAGTGAATGAGCAGAGCCTCTGACTACCTGGTCAGAGTCCTGAGTGAAGGGCTACCCTCCTTCCTGACATTCTGGTCTTTGATTTCACACCCATTTCTTAGCTTTCCCCTGGGAGAGCCAGTACTCTAGACTATAGTCCCAGCCTGGGGGCGCAGTCCAGGTAGGACCCAAGGGGACAGATGGGGTCTTCTGTTTGGCCAGTGCAAAGTTTATGCTCTTTCCTTCTGCTTCTTTTACCTGCATTCTCCTTCTTTCCTCCCCTATACTCTTCCCTTCCTCCTCCTTCCCCTGCCCCTCCCTTTCCACTTCCCTTTGGAGGTCTGTGGCCTTCCAAAGGAACCCAGTGGGTGTCGGTCTCCACATCTCGGACCACCCAGCTACTTCACTGTCAGCAGAACCTTCAAGTACCACAGGCTTTTCGCTTGCATTGGCCTGGAGGTGCTGGGGGCGGTGGTGAAGGGGTTTCTGAGTCCCTCCTGGCACCAGACATCTTTCTTCTTGTTCTTATACCTCCTTGGACATGCTGGATCCTGTGGAACCAACTTGAAGGATGTCTCCGTGGTGGCCTGACCCTGACCCCCTTTGCTTTTTATTACCCTTCCCCACTGGGTCTTCTCCCTCTGGCTTTAATCTTCCTCTTGTTCCTCCTTCCTAGCTGAATATTCCAAACTTATCCTAGGACCTTCACTCTGGGCCATCTGCCGTGGCTGGAAAGCCCCTCATTAGTGGGTTGGCAGGCCCCCAGTTCCTGCCTGCCTCGGTGACCCTACACCAGAAGAACAGAAATGCCACTGAAAGAGAAGTAGGGGTCTCCAGAACTTCGCTAGCTGTCTCTGGTATCCCCATCCTGCTCAAGATGGGAGGCAGGACCTGGCACTGTGCTAGCAGGATATGATACAGACCAGATAGGCTTTTGACTTGGCCTGTGGGAACTCTGGCGATGATTTGTGGGGGACATTCCTTGGTGGTGAGGTTGCTGTGGCTCCGGGGGCTGTGCACAGCTGAGGAGCTGACACGTACTGTCTCTGCCTCTGAGGTGGAGGGGTTAGCTAGGCCAGGATGAGTTGCTGTGCTTCAGTTTTCATTCCTGGAAATTGGAACGACGAGCATGTGTCACTTTGAGAGGGCCCGAGACTGACTGGGTGGCTCCGCAAATGCCTCTTAGGCAGTGACTTAGGCTGGGGATGCAGGACTGTCTCGCAATCTCTGCTCTCTAATAACTTGCAAAAGGGAAGGGTTCCCTAAATCCTCTTGGGACATCAAGAAACTTGGGGAGGGGTACATATATGAAAGGAGGTGCCATGCAGCTCCTGTCTTCTGGCCTGGCTCTCATCTGCATATGGCCCACTGCCCAGACCCCTCATGGTGGTATCGTAGTCACCTGAGGAGTGTGGTGTGAAGGCACCGGACAGGTCAGTTCCAGGGTTGTTTTCATGGATGCTATGTGTACATCAAGACTGTGTGTGTGTAATGCGCTTGCCCAATGTGGTGCCCATGTCCCTGTATGTGCTTTATGCCTGCATGTATGAATAACTGTATGTGTAACTGCACATATGTGTGTGAGTATGAAAGCACACTTATGTGCATATGTGTTTCCACAGCTGTCCTGAGACGTTTCTGTGCTCTGTGCACAATGGGAGGTGAAGAGATGCTCATAGCCCTGGAGCCCTAGAGCGCCTGATGACCACAGGCCCTGGGTCCTGCCACAGGGTGGACTAGTCCACATAGCCCCCCCAGTTTGATGAAGAGAGCAGTGTTGTGTGACACCTGGGCTTCCCACCTAGTTGTATTCTCCCACGTAATCAGCTCATCTGCTGTCAGCACTTTGCCAGATGCTTGTAGCAATTCGGGCCCAGCTTGGATGTGCTGGGATTCAATGGGTGGAGCCTGCCTGGGCCCTAACCAGGCCATTTTGCAGTCACTGTGGGACGTGGCCTGCCTGCAGACCAGGTGGTAGGTGGAAGAACAAGCGACATGGGTGAGGCAGTCTGCACACCCTTCCCGACTCCGATTCTTCTCAGCTGGCCTGGGCCTCAGTTTCCCCACTTGTGAGCGGATGAATGGTTGTAACAACAGCAGATTCTTGTGAGAGCAATAAGAGCCTGGTGAAGCACAGACAAGCTACATCATTTCTATTGTGATCTTTGGGGTTCTTGATGAGGCTAGAAGCTGTTGGAGCTAGCTGCCCCTAGTCTCCCTAGAATGCCACACTGGATCTTCAGGATGGGGAAAGCATGGGAAACCGTGCTCATTTGTGACTGTCACCTCTCCCGAGGCCCCAGGCTCAGCCATTGGAGGTCTGTTTGTGTGCAATGTGGACCAGGTACCTCCATGCCCCTCCCACTGTGGCTACTTCTCTATGAGGAGGATCTGGGGGTCAGGGGGTGGGAATGGACCCGCCCATTCGTGGCTCCTGGCCACCTCTTCCGGCTCTGGGAGGAAGGGATGAAACCGAAGGACAGGAGATGAGAAACAGACTTGGGTGCAAACTGCAGGCCCCAGGGTCTCTTTCTGTCCCCCATGTCACGTAGTCTCAGCCGTCAACCCCTCAGTTCCTTATGAACACAGTCATTTTTTTTTCTGGAATATTCCCAGCTTCAGTAATGACCCCACATCAGTGGTAAATGTTACTATTATTTGGTGACTCAGACCTAAGACACGAACCACAGACTGACCCACTTTCCTCAAAGTGTAATAACTTGGAGATCCAGGGGCAGATTCTGGGATGCTTCTGGTCATGACATGGGCATACCTTTGCTTCCTAATTATAGAGTTCTTTCTTAACATTTTTTTTTTGGTATTTCATTTATGTGTGTGTGTGTGTGTGTGTGTGTGTGTGTGTGTGTGTGTTCAGAGGAGAGCTTCCATCATCAGGGTTCCAGGAATTGAGTTTAGGCTGCTAGGCTTGGCAGCAAGTATCCATAATCTGTAGAGCAATCTCTGGGGCTCTAATGCTGGGTTCTTATGGGCAAATTCAGTTTTCCATCCTTTTCTTTCTTACCAATGTCTCGACAATGGGGAGTTTCATATCATCCTTTAAAAAGGAGAAATAAATGGCACAAAAAGATATTGATATGTATGTGTGGCTGGGGACAGCTTGGAAAAACTGACTTCCCATTGAGACTAATGAGCATCTTAGCCTGAGTGTGATGTGGTGAGAGGACCGGTGGGCCACCCTGCTGCAATGTGCAGAGGGGAAGCCTAGGGCTATGGTGAGGAAATTGGCTTCGGCGGCATTTAGATCTCACAGCCTTTGTAGGTGCCAGGGCATTAGTGAGCAACTGGTAAGCCATCTCTGGCTGACAGGAACTTCTCGAGTGGGATGCACCGAGGGGACAGACACCCGCTTAGGTGACTTTGTCAAGTGAAGCGCAGTTAACGCGGGAAGCAGAAAAAATACTCAACGGTCATTGGAAACCGCACCAGTTATTGGAGGTGCCTGTCCAGATGAGCTAGTTCCTGCCAAGCCCATAGAGGCTTTGGAGAACCAAAAGAAGGCGCTTGTCAGTCCGCATGGAGCACTGGCCAATCAGAGACCAACTTGTGTTTCCAGGCCTGCCTTAGAAGCACTGTGCGAAGCCCCCTGGGGTCCACCCCTTGTGCAGTTGAAGGTAGGTGTCCCTTGATGGATGCAGAGGGCACATTCCCCTGCTGCTCTTTTTCCTGTTCATCTTCACGTTTAATCCTGCTCTCCAGCATGACCCACACAGTGCTTGTGATCCTCAGACATCTTTGGGTGGGACTGAGCCTTCCATTGTGTACAAGGAGGCTCTGCCAGGCCAGGTCCCAAGAAGCCATGACAGTTGCTCTTTGTAGTTCTCACCATGGTCATTTATAGTGATGCATGGCCTTCAGCCCACTCAAAGCCAGCCAGGTGGACTTGGCCTGGCTTCCCTGTTTCCTTCAGCCAGAGGTGGGTAACTCAGGAAGACAGATGTGTCCCTACCCAGGTACTCAGTGACAATTCTCCTCCCTTTAAGATACAGGATTGGGTACCGCTGAGGCTTTCTCCTTTGGGAGGACAGTGGTTCAGGAATATGCCCAGCTGACATGCTGAGCCCAGCCAATGATCCTCCATTGTCAGAGCTCACAGAGGGCAGTGGCAGACGATGTGGGAATGCCGGTCTCTGCCCCAGTATGGGACAGCCTGCAATTGCCATGGTGGGCACAGGAGAACCCCTTGGATTTAGTCAGGCTCTGGGATGCTGAGAACATGGGGAGGACCTTTGGGGGAGGTGCTGTCTCTTGACAGGGCTTGAGTTTCAGCAGGGAAGGCCCGGCTGGGGCAACCGTGTGAGGGGAAACGGTGTGGAAGTGGGGGAGAAGCGGTGTGAAAGTGGGGGAGAAGCGGTGTGAAGGTGGGAATGCCCTGCGAGCCCCTTCTTTATATAGCCTCCCCTACTGAAAGATCAGGACACTGCCTCCTTCCTGTCCGTGGGGTACAGCCAGTCCTCCCCAGAGGTTCCACAAACTCCCGTCTACTTCCCAGCAGATCTTAGGGATCAGGGCTGGACTGGAGTGTATGGGGTGTGAGGTTCTGAAACATGTCATGACTGAGAAGAGTCTGTTAGCTCTGAGGGTAATGGGGGTAACTTTAGACTTAGTGCAACAAGGCCCCATATTCTACAACACCTTCAGGTCTGCCCACGGCTTTTCTACCCACACCCCAGAATTCTTAAGCAGATTGCTGACACCACCTGTTTTCCTTTGTAAGTCTTTGGGTACACGTCCCTAAAAGCCAGCTTCCTAGGTAGAACTCTTCCTCTCCAGGCTCTGCCTGTAGTAGCCAGGGGTTCTCTCCCTCTAGGTGGGTCTGCTCTGGCGAAGCTACACTCTAGTGGCCTTGAGGCTGCACTTTCTTCTTGGTGACACATCTGTGTGGGAAGGATGAGGAGAGTCACCAAGATGGAGCTTAGAGAGGGTCAATGCCCTGGAGGCTCCAGGCCAAAGGGGCAGAGGACAGCTGTTTCCCACGCCCTTGGACATCCAGCTCACAATCGGGGGTTGAGAAGGAAGGTCCCTGCATCTTGCCTTTCCCTGTGTACTGGGACTTAGCACAACAGGAGCATCTAGCATGCCTTGGTTTCCCATCTGCAGAGCGGACATAAAATGCCGCCTCATCTCTGAGGCAAACTGAATGGGGATCGCAGTGTCTGCTGTAGCTGACCTCATTGTATGACCCGTATGATGTTAGTATGTTCCTGTTTGGGGGCACACATGGAACCTGCAGTCTCACACATGGAGCTGTGCTGCTTGGAGCTTCTTAAGGAGCTGCAGGGAAGCCTGGGACCGCCCTGTTTCCAGCCACCCATGGCTAGGCCGATGGTGCAGGCTCCAGTCCCTTCTACCAGCTCAGCCACCCCTTTTGTAGATGATTCTGAAGCAGGAGGGCTTGAGACGCCTTCACAGACTATGTCCTGGTTGTGTGGCTCTGAGGTCTCAGGCTGATGCTGGCTGGAGAGCCTGGGGCTAAGGACCTGCCGTGACTGTCTGCTATATGATGCAAGATGGGAACTCTGTGTATGGTGCCCGTATCAAGAAAACTGCACCCCAGATATTTTTGTACTGCCACTCCGGCTGCAGCAGGGGCTTTCCCGCCCTCTAGCAATGCCCTGGAACAGAGGGCTGGTCCCCAGAAAGCTGCATGCTAGCCTTTTGCAGAGGGCCTGTGACCCTGCCCAGCATGCCCTTGTTCTCTGGGCTTGAGGAAAGTAAGATAGGACGGTGGGCAGATCCAGTTCCTTCAGAAAAGACCTTGAGGGGCTCAGCAGGGGGCCCAGAATGAAACCAGCAGGTGGAACACATAACCCAGGCACACACATAACTCTCAGCCTTAGTGGCCCCAAGACCCTGCCTCGTGCACGTGGGTCCACAGGGCCAGTTCTAAGAAGCTCTCTGGAACTCCCTCCCCAAATTCTGGTGTTAGTCACTAGTCGAGGGCAGTTTGGGACAACTCTGGACACAGTAGGCAGTCCCTGGGAGGGCCTTCCCCTGCTGCCAGCTCGGTTGGATGCCAGACACTGGAAGAGAAAGTTCTGCAGATCCTTAGGGAACAGGACAGTGAAGGGCCCTGTGTATCAGGAGAGCATGTGTGTGCGCCTGGCTGCGGGCTCTTGTGCCTGCTGCTTCATCTCTCTGATCTCAGTGGCTTGGGAGCAGAGCTGGCTGCAGGAGGTACTGGGATTTCTGCGGGCATCAAGGCTATGACAGTGAGTTGCCTTCAGTCCATGTGGGTAGCAGATGGCCTGTCGCATAACTGTTATGTAGCTTGTCTTTATTACTGATTGGGATCCAGGAGCACCCTTTCATTTTTGTGAAGTGTGGAGCTGTTGTGTGTGGGTACAGTACCACACCATCTCAGCTCCTCCTTAGAAACAGGGATCCCACTGGTCACCCTTTGGGGATGTCCCACCTTCCCCTTCATCAAACACCTGGGAGTTAGTTCAGAAGGCTTTTTTCGCCCAGGAGCGGGAGGGCCGGCTGGCCACTTTGGAAGGAACGAATAGATGCCATGCAGAAGGGCTTGCATAATGTAGGGGCTGGCCTCCAGCTTCAAACCACTTGCAGATAATTAGACTCAGATTAGTTGGGCATTTCTGAAGTCACAGGTGGTGAAGAGAGGGGCACCTGGCTGAGTCCTTCTGCCATAATCCTGGTGCTGAGAAAAGGAACCTGGCTGTCCAGAATCCAGCCAGCTGGGGGTGCTGTGCAGCCTCTGAAGGCTGGGAGGTCATCGCCGGCTGTCTCATCCTTGCTGTCTAAGCAGGCAATGAATATCAGTGCTCCCAAACATCTCTGCTTGGGATGGTGTGCAGGCAGGAGAGCCCACCCTACCCCTGGCAGACAGGTGCTGTAAACTACCGCCAAGCCACGGTGTTAATATAATCAAACTCGGGCTTGAGGCTGGCTGGCTGGTCCCTGTTCTTCAGCGGTGACTGAAAATGGGCCTCTAGTCTTTTCTGCCTTTTTAGGCCCGCCCCATTTCTTCACTGTTGCTGGCTCAGTGTGTGGGGAGGGGCAGCCCCGGGTCTCCTAGCCTTGGAGCCGCCTGTCCTCAGATGCCCTGTGACTCCCCGGGTCCAGCCTGTGGACATGCTCCTCCTCTGCTTGGGGCCAGGGCTGGGCCCATTGCAAACAGCTGCTTGGCCCTTGAGGAGGCTCCCGGAGGGACTGCTGTACAAGGGCCTGGAGAGTGTGGCAGGAGGACCACGTGGGATGCCTTAGGGGAAAGCCAAGGCCCTTCTCCCTACTTGCCTTTGTACCCTAGACAGGCTGGAGAACAGGGAGCAGACGGCTGATCTGCCCATTGTGGTCCTTCAGGTACCATGCCATCAGGTCAGGACAACTGAGGAGGGTCAGAGGGTGAGGGGCACGGGGTTCCAAGCAGGCTCTGGTGTCTTGTTCCCCCCAAAACTTCCCCTGGGTCTGGTAACTTGCATGTGGGTTAAGGTGGAAGGAATGTCCCACATGTGAAGAGGCGCGTTTGTCCATGGTCACTGAGGGTGAAGGGTAAGACTCATGGTTGCTGCCTCCTCCTCTTCCCCTTCTTACACTCTCCTCCTTTTTCTTCTTTTCCTCCTCTTCCCATCCTACTTCTCCTCCTCTGCTTTACCCCCTCCCCTCCCTTTTTCATTGTCCCCCACTTCTCCCCCCACTTTTCTCCTTACCCCTGCTTAGTCTATCCAATGGCGCCTTCTAAACCAGGCTTCTTATGTGTTCTACTTGAGACCTTCTCTTCTATTCATGTGACCCTGAATATATAGATATCTAAAATAGGCACCTAAATCAAATGTTTACTGGTAAGTGTGAGGAAGGTTATTTTAAAAACAACTCTCTGCTATAGACATATTTTACTGTCTATTAAAGATGGAAGCAAGTTTGCTAATGAGATGGACATGCTTATTCATCTTTATATGAAGATTAAATCTGGGCTGAATATTGTCATCACCAGATGTATAGTGCATTCGGTGCTTTTCAGAGCTGCTCGATATCCGGATGTTATGATTGTCAATGCTGAGAACACTAGTTCGTACAAATGCACAGTACAAATTGGCAGAGGTGTGTTTGGGGCCATTTGAGACATTGTTGGAAATTTTGCCCTCATCCCAAGCCAGAATTCACTTAAGGATTTTTGTTTTCATAAACAAAAAATGATTTTGTTCTCACGCTCAAATGGCAGCTTCTGAAAAGTCAAATGTCGTAGCATACAATCCAAAGATATGCTAATTTGATACTTGCACCTGAGGGATGATGGTAGGGGAATCTGAAAAGACCCAGGCCCACAGAAGCCCTGCCACTGGTGAGGGACAGTTTGACCCCTTAGGACGACATCTGTGCTCTGGGAATAACTCTGCCCAGCCTGAGGGGCGGCACTCAGGCTCAGTGTCAGGACCTGTAGAGAAGGCTATGGCAGGTGACATTTCAGTCTCTCTACCTAAGTCACTTTCCTCCCTTTCTTTGGAGTCTCCATCACTGTAGTAGGGACTGAGAGGCGAGGGTGTGGGATGGTAGCAGGACGAGGGAGAAGTCCTGTGTCCTCTATGCCCCCCCCCCCATGTCTCTGTGTGTGCTGTCAGAGCTGGGGCTCAGGTCCCTGTCCCTGGGCACTGCTTCCTAAAGCCTCAGCCCTGGGTTCCCGGCTGACTCGGTCTGGTCTGCCTTTGGAGAGTCTGCGGATTTGTCTCAGCAGCATCCAGCTGTGAGCAGCCTGTGTGTTTAGGAGTCTGAGTCACGCTTTCCATTTTAGTGGAAGCAGGTCTGATAGTGGGGGGGGGGGGATTATGGCCAGGTAGGGGCTGTCTGTTCTATCTCAGCTGACAGCTGGTGAGAGGGCTGTAGGGGATGCCAAATGCCGAGGGCGAGGGTGGGTGGGGTTGCTGGATGGGAGCTGAGTCAACCATCAGTCAGACGGGCCAAGAGTTAAGCTGGTACGGCTTAGCCGTAGCTCGATGGGGCCAGAGAAGTCAAGCAGGGTGTGACCCACATCTTTAAATCATGAACTTTTCAGAAAAGAAAATCAAAAACTCAGAAAGCAATGTGACCTGGCTGTCTTGGTGTGTGTATGCCCCGTGGGGCTCTGATCCTACAATTGGTGCTTGCTGCCTAGGCCACCCACGTGGCCCCCTGGTGTGACCTGGACACTACAAGAGGAAGTGAGGGAATTCCACCTTACACTTGTGATCTTAGCCATTTTGAGCTTCAGGTCACCCAGTGGACCAGAATTTCCAACAGACAGAGCAAAACATGGCTCTGGCTCTGTGGAGTGGCCCCCGAGGCTTGGAATTCAGATCTCTGGCTCGAGGTGGTGGGGAGAAAGAAAGGCATCACCTAGAGGCCAAGCGTGGCATTGCACCTCAGCGCTTTAAAATTGGGTGTGGTTTGGGTAGCAGCCAGTGTGACTTCAGTCAGGCATGATATGTCTGTGCTTCAGTGCCTTCACGTGCGGAGTGGAGTGGATGGTGTCTATGTCCATCACAGGCTTGTGGGACCTCAGGAGGCAGAGTTGAGGCCATACAGAACCAGACAGGTCTGGAGTTTGCTGGATCTTACAGCGGACCAGCATAGGCCGTGCCCAGTGGATCCTTTCTGGGCTGAGCTGATAGTAACTTGCAAACTCCAGAATATTTGCTGGATAAGAGTGTAGCCATGTTGGAGTAGCGCTTGGCTCACGCTACTCAGGTCATTCTAGGGCAGGAACAAGAGTCCTGGGAAGGTGGTCCGAGCACTGTAGTGTTGGGCTTCTAGGATGAATGCCCTGATATCTGCAGGGAGAGAATGCCCAGTGCTTGCCCAGGGACACCTAGGGACTGTGGGTTGGCCAAGGAACCTGCTCATCAGTATGTGGCGGGTCAGAATATTTGGCTTGAGATCCTACTGCACTGTCCCCTTGCACCCACAGGTCTAGATCCAGGGTTCCAGGATACTTAAACCAACCTGGATCTTTCGCTGATGCCCAGAAAAATAGCAGACTTGTGCCTAAGCATGGTACTGGGCATCTAGGTTTTGCACAGTCGGGTTGATGCTCCCAGTGAGTCTTAAAGCTAAGCGTATCTCGTCTCCTCATGGGGGTGAGGTACTTTTTACCTTTTCTTATAACCTCAGATCAGCCTCAAACTCACTAAGTAGCCAAAGTGACCTTGAACTTCTGACCTCCCTACTTCCATGTCCTGAGTGTTGTGATTATGGCCGTATGCTGCCACATTCAGTTTTTTTTACAGTGCTGGGGATCGAACTCAGGGCTTTGTGCCTTTTAGGCACACATTCCACCAGCTGAGCCGCATTCCCAGCTCTCGGCTTAAGTTCTGCTTACCCTTTACCCTGCTCAGCAGCCCCAGGTGGTAGCTACCCCACCCCTGCAAGGACTTTTCAGATGGCAAGACCCACAAGGAGCCAGCCTGAGGTGGGGTTGGCACCCGTCTGGGACCTATGCCCTTCTCCGCAGCTCTCTCCTGGTCAGTGCTCATTCCCCTAGCTGCCGCTTTCAGCCCCAGCTCATCTATTCCAGGATCCACCATCACACCCCATAAAAACTCCCAGCCTTGATTTGCAATGACTTAAATACTGCCTGCTTCTACCCACTTTCCCCAGCTACTTCTTTATGTCTGAGCCCCACCCTTGAGGAACTCCTGTCATCTAGGGCTTTGCGGGTGGGAAGTGAGACTGTAAAGAACTCCTCACTCTGGACGCGGGCATGCTCCCAGCCTGCCTCCCTCCCTGCGCTCAGACTAAGCCCAGCAGAAGACACCAGGCCCTTGCCATGCTCTCTCTCCCTCAGTGCTCATGCCTGGCCCATATCTTGGCCAACAGATAAATTCCTCGGCAGAGAGGCAGTCTGATCTCTTTCCAGTCACTTATAAAACTGTTTCCTGGTCTGGTTTCTCTAGCGATGTTGCAGCCAGGGCAGAGCCACATCCACCCAGCCCTGGCATTCCACTGCTCCTTCCATGCATCCCCACCCCTAGGCTGTGCCAGACTGAGTGACCGGTGTGAAGCTCTCATGACTTGCCGGTTTCTTGCCTTCCAGCTACCACCTTCCTTCCTGTTTTGACATCCCTACCAGCCCAGGGAACTCCATCTGTAGGTGACAGAGAAGCTGGCTTCTGTTTTTCTTTTCACTTATCCTGACTCTTAGCTGGACACGTGGAGTTCTCTGCCCAGTGACTCTCGAATTTGAACCTCACTGGTGGGGCCCTTCCTTAATGTACCCCAGGGGGTCACGGGTGGGCTCCTTCTACATCTCTAAGGAATCCTCACCTGTGGGGCCCCTCCTACATCCCTGGGGGGCAGGTCGCAGGTGGGCATGGAGGCCGATGCCAGAGTAGCTCATCTGGCGGGGATTCTTGCTGGGACTCTCACTCCCATCTCCATAGCTCTGTGACTTTACCTCGCTTCTGATCTCATTCCTAGCCTGTTCTCACAACTCTTCAAGGGATGGGTTCTCATAGCTGCCTGCTTGGGTGGAAACCGGCCAATGAGCTCCGAAACTGTTATTAATTGTGTCTCTGTTGGGCCACAAATACAAGCTAGAATCTGTACTGTGGCACTCGAGTCCAGAGCTGTTAGCCATAGAAGAACCACGTCTGCCTCTTTCCTGGGGCTACTTACTGTACACCTACCTTGCCTGCTCTGCTGAACCTGGAAATTCAACTCATCAACGCCTCTGTGGGTACCACCAATGTCCAAGGCACTGTATGGGACTTTGCCAAGGAGTGGTTAAGGAACCTTGTTCCTGAAGTGTAACACAGTGAGCTCCACACGGCTGTAATTGGCACAGAGCTGGCACAGCCCCAAGGAGAAGAGTGACATCCTGGCTGGGCCATGGGGTCTTTGAAAGCTGGGCTACATCCTGGAGCGGGTGTGCCCGCTCTGTGGCTTTACTCAGTATGAGGCTTGCACTACCTCCACCCCCTAGTTCTCATGCCAGGCCAGGGGGAAGAACAGACCCCACTTGGGTCAGGTTCCCAGGGGTCATAGGTCAGTTTGGCTAGGACAGCACCAGCAGTCAGGGTTTAGCTGGCTCTGCACCGCACTGAAGGTCCCTCCCTCTGCATTTCCCTTCTCGGCCTTTAACCTGTTGTGGCTAAGATGAATCTTGCAGTTATCTCAGAAAACAGGAGAAGGACTAAGATGTGGCTGGGAATGACTGTAATCCTCCAACCACAGCTCATGAGTGCAGAGGATAAAGAGAGGAGGGGGCATTTGTCTCAGTGGCTACCTGGGCCCTGGACCAGATCCTGAAGCCACTCTGCCAAGGACTCTGTGCCCCTTGGCTACCCCTCCTGAAGGTGAGAACCTTAAGGCCCCACGGCAGCTGTAAGTTTCGCGCCACCATCCTGACCTCTGTGAAGGCCTGCTTTGTCACAGCATCTCCGCTAGTGATGGACGTTTGGTGGTCCCTACGCCTCTTATTCCAAGTCACCTATTACAGAGAAGCATGCCGCAAGGGTGGGGTGACGAGGAAGCTTTGGCCTCCCTAGGCTGCATTTTGGGAGGAGAACCTGCTGGAGGGAGGACTGGTGAGCAGCGGACCTCTGTTCCATGCGAGTCAACCAGCTGCGGGTGGGAGATGTGTGACCCTTGTCCTTAGAAGCCAGGACACTGACAGGAATTTAGGGCCTAATAAAGTCTGCAATTTCACATGGACTTTGGAAGAAAGGATTAATCACGGAACTGGGCTGGGATAATGAAGAAGCCATCTGGGGCAAAGATGCTGCTGTCTGCTGTCCTTTTGTGCTAGATTCGTTCCAGATGGATCAAAGATGTGAGCTTTAAAAATGAAACCGCAGAACTGCTAGAAGAAAGCATGGGAGTTAGGTGTTTACGATTACGACGCAGTGGGGGCGGGGTGGGAAGATGACATTGTTAGCATGGCATAAACCTCAGAAACTGTAAAAGAGAATAATTTGAGTTTTTCTGTCTGGCTGGAGGGTAAAAGCAACCACCAACCCCAAGAAAAGAATGTGAAGCCATATGGCAGGAAAGGGGTCAGGATGGTATAATATGCAAAGAGTTCCCACAAATTAATGAAAAAAGGTCAAAGGTATGACTAGTTCTCAGGAAGTAAAATATTTGTAACTTTTAAAAAATACTTATTTATTTTTATATTCATTGGTATTTTGCCTATGTAAGGGTGTCGGGTCCCCTGGAACTGGAGTTACAAAGAGTTGTAAGCAGTCATGTGGGTTCTGGGAATTGAACCTGGGTCCTCTGGAAGAGTAGTGGGTGTTCTTAACCACTGAGCCATCTCTCCAGTCCCCATTTGGAACTTTTATACATGTGAAAATTGTGTAACATCAACAAGGACAGCATGAAGGTGAAGCCTCAGGGCCACAGATACACTATGGACATTCAGCTGGGGAAGTAAACCCCTTCTGCAGGCAGCCGGCGGTAGCTGTTGAGATCTTAAAATGCATGTGCCTAGCACATGCCCCTTGCGTGTGTTGTATTTACCTCTCATGTGTGCAAGGCATTGCTGGGAAGAGCAGAGGCTCAAAACACCTGCAGGTTCACCAAGAGGAGTCATTTGTCCAGAAAGACTCTCCTTAAGTAGCCCAGGCTGGCCTGCGTCTGGGTGCCGGGATCGCAAGCATGCACCACCATGCCTGGCCGCAGGGGAAGCATTTGAATACATTATGGTGCATCCACAGGACAGGACACAGTGCAGAAAGGAATAAAGTTTACTTTCTTGTTATGGCTTCAGACTCACAGAGCGGTGCCAGTCTTCGAGAAACTTGAGGGGAAGCCTAGCAAAGAAGAGGGCTCCTCCCAGCGTGAACCCTTCCCTCCCAGAGGGAAAACACCCAGCTCCATGCTTACATGTGTGTCAATCAAGGGAAAGGATGCTCAAATATCTGGATTCAGGTTTTCTCCTAGAACAGATAGCCGCTCCCCAGACCACACTTCTTACCTGCTTCTTTTGAGAGATGAACGCAGGGTCCCAAAGGTGTGCTGCTGGGAAGCAGGCAGATATATCCGGCTATAGAAAACAGAGACCGTGAGGTGTGAACCAGCTGCTCTGGGCTGCATGCCTTTCCCACTGTCAGGTGGCTGCCTTTGGGCTGACGTAGCAGTGAAAGCTATGGGTGGCCTTAAACGTACCTAAAGCAGGGAATGGGGAGATGGCTCAGTGGTTAAGAGCCTATACTGTTCTTGCAGAGGATCTGAGTTTGTTTCCCAGTGCCAACTTTAGCAGCCTCACACCACATATAACTCCAGTTCCAGGAGCATCCAGTGGCACCCACTCTGGACTCCATGGGCACCTGCTCACATGCCCATGCAATGCACATAATGAAAAGGAATTTTTAAAAGTTCATGAAGCTGCTGAGTGGTGGCACATACCTTTAATCCCAGCACTCGGGAGGCAGAGGCAGGCGGATCTCTTTGAGTTCAAGGCCAGCCTGGTCTACAGAGTGAGTTCCCGGACAATCAGAGTTACACAGAGAAACTCTGTTTTGAAAAACAAAAACAAAACAAACAAACCAAAAAGTTCATGAAGCAAACCCAGGATAAGTCTTGAAGCGGGTTGTCAATCGTGCATTTTCCTTTACCCGATGTCATGGAAGTGAAACTGGCAGCTAAACTGCCATGGCCTGGGGCGGGAGTCTCCATCTACTCATTTTCCAGGAGGAGACACTGAGTTTGCCACACTCTTCCTTTGGAGTCACTTGGAAAATTGGGGTGTCTGGCCTCAGTGCAGGCCCCCTGATCTGTTCTGCGCAGACATGGGAGCCTCTTTCCTGCACAGTGCATTTTGCCTCCTGATAAATCTATTCAGGAATAAAAAGAGTTCTTCCCTACGTCTTTCAGAACTCACTGTAAGTCGGCCACCTCACCTCATCCATGGGCTGCACATTCCAAGACCCCAGGGGATGCTTGAAAGAAAAACCGTAGAGTGGTCTGGGTGTGCTGCGTTTGTTCCTGTGTGTGCATACCTGTGGCAAGCGAGCCTTTCATTCACATGCTGGGCACCGTTCCAGGCTAGCAACTAAGACAGCAGAGTTGTAACAGTATGCTTTACTAAAAGTTTCTTACAATGTCTGGGTTATTTTTTTCTGCACCTTCCTGTGTCATATTCAGGGACTGAGACTTGAAGCCGAGCAAAGTGCTGCTCTCGAGTTGGATCTGGGCTGCTTCCAGCTTTGGGCTGCTGTTGAAATAAAGCTTGGATGAACATCTTCCCAGAAGATCCTCTCTGCCTCTCCGGTTGTTTCCTTAGGGTGAATTCTGAGACACTGACTCACATGCCAGGCATAGGACTAGGAGAGCCCTGTAGTCGCTGAATTCCATTCCTACCGCAGTTCCCAGTTACCAGCCAGCTGCCACATCCTGGGTCGCGTGCTTCTCAGGTGTCAAGCCCGAGCAGACCTCACCTGGTAGAATGAGGAGGCGGCTCAATCTACCTCGAAGAAGGGAGTCCCTGTTTGCAGTTTTGGAGAGGCAGCAGGGGACTTTTGCTTAAAGTTTGGGACCCTTTCTTGTGCTTGTGACACATGTTGGGTCCCTTAGGCCTTTAGGTGAATGTGTTTCCGAGTTTGGAGAATGCGGGAAGTGCTTCTAAGTCACAGGGTCAACACAAGTAGATGAACTTTTAGGAATAAGAACAACATACATGCCAGGCATGGTGGCACACACCTTTAATCCCAGTGCTTGGGAGGCAGAGGCAGGTGGATTTCTGTGAGTTCGAGGCCAGCCTGGTCTACAGAGCTAGTAATAGGAAACCAAACCAAACAAAACAAAAAACAACAGAAAACAGCACAATGCGCTCTATGCTTCATAGATCTCCTCCCATTGGTCAGAAATCATGAACCTTCTAGAACCCAGTAGATACTATTCTTCCCTTCCCTTTTGGGCCATCTGTCCTTGCCAAGTCCTAGCTGGGGCCCACTGAGCAAGCATGCCTCACTCTAGACCTGTTAGTGTCTTCTCTCTGCCAGGTGTTCCACTGGTTGACTGCGTGGGACGCACATCACAATTTGAAGCATCTGTCAGGTAGTGGAATGGGCCGGGTGCTGCTGAGCAGGCTGGGAGAAGGACCAGCCTGAGCTGGAGAAAGATGGGCGTCACGAGTGGCCCCTCCACAGCCTGTCCTTAGGAAGGCATTGTCCAGAATGCTAATGATTTCTGTGCAGCCCCATGCACTATCCTCATTCATACCCAGGAGGGCCAGCAGCAGCTCCTGATCCTGCAGAGTACCACGGAGAGGCCCTTCCTAGCTACTCCCGGGAAGACCTTGAGAGTCATGTCATTTACTCCTGAGAGGGGACAGCGCTCAGCTGTGGCATGCGCTTAGTGGAGGAAGGAATCTGAGCCCCGCTCCTCAGCCTTGGGAGTCATTTCCCTCCTTCACAGAACTGTTCCTGAGCTTTGGGAATGGAAAAAAATGCTCCCTGGTCCAAGGGTGTGGTGTGAGATGTTTGTCCAAGGGTCACAGTGACCAAAGCATGGTTTTGCATCATGCAGTCAAATTAGATCATTTTGGAGCCACACAGATAATCAAACGAAGGGACGGAAAGACTTGTCAGAAAGGTCTCCTCTACTCACTGTTATCAACAGCAAGCGAATAGCTGGCCACGACCTGTATGCAGAACCAGCAAAATGTCTGATGACAGGGTACAGTCGAGGATCAAACAGCAGCCCTACTCAGACCTGGAAAATTGCGTGATGACGTTGTGCTCAGGGTGTAGGGCTGTTGGCGGCTGGCATCTGTAACCTGAAATGTCCCCCATTAATTTCCTCCCCCGTGTTGCTGTCTTTGCAGTATATACTAGGTGTTAAACCCTCTTCAGGGGCCAATTTCCTTCTTTTTCTAAAGCTGTCTCTTCTAACAAGAATTGAAAGGCAGTGCCAGCCTGCCCGTGCTGGGAGGAGCTAGTGGCCAACAGACACATTTGCCTTTGTACGTATTTCAACCAGAAAGGGCAAGGGTGAGGCGGACCCGAGGCTTGCCAAGGGGCCCTGCGTGGACTCATGATGTGGGCCAGCCTCCTTCAGATGTCACTCAGCTGTGAAGTGCACACAGTCCCAAGAATTGAAAACACGATTTTGTCTTAGAAAGGCCAGTTGAAGATTGCCCGATATCATGACTAAGACCTTGGGCATAGGGGAGAGCACACAGTGGTGTGTGGGGTCACTTTGGAAAGGGGTGTGTGTGTGTGTGTGTCTGTCTGTCTGTCTGTCCGTACATACACATGCAGGTTCCGATGTGTGGTGACCCTTTGTTTGTGATGCAATGCCTGCCCCAGTCCAGAGGGAAGCACCTGCACTGGAGGCGTTGAGTTCCTGCTAGCAGACTGACCCCACCCCCAGGGTAAAGAATCCCTGTCCATGCCAGTTATACCACTTTTAATGAACACAAAGGGGCCTTCATTTAGTTTGAATGCATTTAGCCACCAGCGACATTGAACCGTAGTTGGTTGTTTGTGTACCTTCCTTCTTAATTGCAAAATGTTTCCTGGGGCTTTCTGTCACAAATATACCTTCTTGTTTTTCATTAGCTCCTGTAATGTTTATCTTTGCTGCCTGACGGCCACTAGAAACCCCACGTTCTGAGACGACCCTTATTCTGCTTGAGGATCTGCTTCTGGGGTGGGGCATGCCAGGATGGCTTGCTCCTTCTCTATGACTCAGGGTCAGTGTATGATGGCACAGGGCTCAGTTTCCAAGCTGGCTTCTGAGAGTGTGCAGTGAGGCCTGGGTGGTGGTCAGGAGCCTGGGGGACTCCTCACCTGGGACCTTCTTTCCAGAATACCCTAGGTTTCTGTAGCCTGACGTCTGTGCCGCAGGAGTTGAAGAGGTAGGTAGGTCCCATGGCTTTTACAGCCAAGGCTGCAGAGTTAGCAGTGTGTCTCCCTGGTCACATGCATTTCTCACCTTCCATAGAGCCCTCATCCATTAGAGAGAGCACCACATAGACTCTTGAATTAAAGAGCTGTGGCTGATTTTAAATGCTCACACTTACATCTTTTTAAGCTATTTTTTTTTTTTAAAAAGCGAGTTGTGAAAGTTTTATATCGATGCACACAGCTCCTCAGAAGTAGATGCTGGTGAGTGGCAAGCACACATTCTCCTTCACCCACCTGTCCAGTCTTGGATATATGCCAGGGCCGTCGACTCCTGAGCCATTTGTTCTTGATCCTGTAGGTGTGGGGTGGGTGTTTAGAACCCATCAACTTCTGCTACTTAGTCTAGCACAGGGCACTGTATGCTATCGGTGTCTCTGAACACAGTTGTGTCCACTTAGCAGTGGGTCCTGGCCACCTTCTCATGTCAGGCTGTAGAGGTTGACCCCTGCCACCCTCTTTTTGCAGTGAGCTAGACAGGGACAGCTTTTGGGATCCAACCAGTCTCCCCATGATGGGCATCGGCCTTGCTTTTGTCTCACAAGCAGTCATGCACACTGTGGTCAAAGCTTTCTTTCTTTCTTTTTTTTTTTTTTTTTTTTTTTTGGTTTTTCGAGACAGGGTTTCTCTATAGCTTTGGTGCTGTCCCGGAACTAGCTCTTGTAGACCAGGCTGGCCTCGAACTCCCAGAGATCCACCGGCCTCTGCCTCCCGAGTGCTGGGATTAAAGGCGTGCGCCACCATCGCCCAGCTCCAAAGCTTTCTTTCAATCTACCCAAAAGGGGAGATACCAGGCTAGTGTGGCCTGGTATCAGCATCCTCACGGAGCTACTGCAGGGCACCCTTCCCCATCAAGGCTTCTTCCACTAGTGGTTATCGTTAGCCCCCAGGACACAAACCTTTTATTTGTTGGCTGGTTCATTTGTTCATTGTTTAGTTGGTTCATTGGCTAGTTGGTTTGTTTGTTCGTTGATTGAGAGCTTGATTCGTTTGTTCATTGATTAGCTGGTTGGAGAATTTATTCAACAGTTAGTTGGTGTGTTTGTTTGTTCATTGGTTGGTTAATTTTATTCTTTTATTTGTTAGTTGATTAATTTGCTCATTGGTTAGTTGGTTGTTGGGTTCGTGTTTTTCACTGGTTAGTTGGTAAGTGGCTCATCTATTCTTTGGTTAGTTGGTGTGTAGATTGGTTCTTTGGTATTTAGTGCATGGCTCATTTGTTTATTGGTTAATTGGTAGATGGGTCATTCATTCATTGGTTAGTTGGTAGGTGGATAGTTTGGTCATTGGTTATTTGGTGGGTGGCTTATTTATTGGTTAGTTAGTGGGTGGCTCATTGACCTACTAGTTAGTTAGTGTATGGCTCATTTGTTCATTGGCTAGTTGGTGGGTGATTTATTGTTAAGTTTCTTGTTTCATAGAGCATATCAGCACCAAGAAAGTTGTCTTTCATTGCCCGTGAGTCTTGAAAACTCTACCAGAACATCCAAGAAGACTTTGTGTCTCTGGTGGTGACAGGCCATCCATCTGGAAAAGCTTGGAACAGGGCAGCTTTGGCCTTGCCCGACTCTGGAATGAATCAGGAGGCATGATCCTTCAGTGTGCTATGACATGCAGGTGCTCAGGGGACATTCCTGAGGAAAGGCAGCTCAGAGCAGCCTAGCAGGTCTCAGTGACTTTATGATCAGTGGGACCCCCAGAGGTCTGACATGCAACTGGCATGGTTATGTAATCACCTCTTATCACCTTAACCCAGCTTCCTGGGCATCTAGATGCTGTGCCTGGACCAGCCTACCCCCTGAGTCCTCCCAGGAGTTGGTGGGACCCTATGAGCCACACACACACAAGCACAACCAAATCCATGGGGCTGAAACTGTCTGCCGGCATCATCCCCCACTTCTTTCAGAACAGTGAGAGAAAACTACCTTTGAGGAAACAAACAAAACCACCTGGTTCCTTTCCTCAGCTCACAGGTCAGTTTCTACAGTAGTAGATTCTGCTGGCAGTGCCATTCTCAAGGAGCCTGGCATTTAGCCTGTCCCTCTGTGACACACCTTGTTTGGCAGTTGGCTGTAGACACAATGTTCTCGACACATGTTCCATTCTGTTGGCGCTTTTAATTTTTTGAGAAAGAACAGGGTGAGAGAAACATATCCATTCATAACCACAGATAAAAAGCAACGATGATCACCCAGAACTAGAAACAAGATGCTGAGCAGATTTGGGAGAAATTATACCATCCCACTCTTCAGGGTACCTCATCTCTTGGCTGGTGACATTTCCTCCCAGTCCCTGATGGAATGGAACACAGCTCCCAGTCACTAGGACAGGCCCCATGCAGGACTTCTCTGTTGCTGTCTGGTCTGAGGTGCTTCTGTGCCTGACACAATACTCATGTGGTCTCAGAGTCTGCGTGGTAGCATCTGCTAATTCCCATATGGTACTGCACCTTCCTCTCTATCCTCCAAGGCTTGGTTCAGGTCTCTTGCATATGTTGTATTTCCCCCATCCCCCTTGCCCTCCACAGAGTCCTTACTGTTGGCTTGGCTCTTTTTTGAGTGAGAGTATGTGTGTATTACATGTGATCTTTTTATCTGGGGATATCACACAGTACTGTAGGCGACTGTATTAGGGAAAATTACAGGTGTTATATGTCTGAGCCTTTCTGAAAGTGTCTTGGCCAGTGTCTGGCTTCCATGTACAAAGTTATGCAAAGGTGCCAGGTGTCTAGACTTCAGGCAAGCCTTCAAGAGAAGTGAGAGACGGGCAGTCACAGACTAAGGAGAAGCTCTGGGCCACTGGCACCCTCCATAATAGTTTGTTCCAAGCAAAGGGGCAGGCTCCTCCCTTTTTCTTATCCAGATTTTCCATAAAACTGCCTAGCTGGGAACAGTGGTCTGTAGCTTCCTGGAATTATTGGCTTTCTAGCTAGGAAGGAAGAAGTGCTTTTGAGTTGGAAGAGAAAAATCCAAGTGGTCAGAGATGCTTGCCCTGCCCAGTCATGGAGTCAGGCATGGCACTGAACAGCTTATTGCTGGGGACAGAAGCTGGGCAATGATGGCTTATGTGGTCCATCTTGAGCTACTTCACTTTCTGGGGAGGTAACTTAATTTTAGTCTTTCCATCCACAGTATATCCTTTTGTATCTATTCTTTCTTCTGATGCCATTATCCATTGTTAAGCAGATGCTGCTTGTTTGTTTTCTTTTTCTTTCTTTTTTTTTTTTTTTTGGTTTTTCGAGACAGGGTTTCTCTGTGGTTTTGGAGCCTGTCCTGGAACTAGCTCTTGTAGACCAGGCTGGTCTCAAACTCACAGAGATCCACCTGCCTCTGCCTCCTGAGTGTTGGGATTAAAGGCATGCGCCACCACCGCCCGGCTGCTTGTTTGTTTTCAGTTGCCCAGATTCAAATAACCACTCAGAAACTTTATTATTTGCAGTACTGTTTGGCCAATAACTTATGTGTATTGCTAGCTAGCTCTTATATTTTGGGCTAACCTATTTCTATCAGTCTATGTATCGCCATGTGGCTATGGCTTACCGGGTAAAGTTCCATCCTGTATCTGTCTCCGGTGAGATTACATGGCTTCTTCCTCACTGACTCTGCCTTCTTTCTCCCAGCATTCAGTTTAGTTTTCCCCACCTAGTTCTATTCTGCCCTATCACAGGCTAAATCAGCTCTTTATTCATTATCCAATAAAAGCAACACATATACAGAAGGACTTCCCACACCATGTTTTGTCTATCCATTCATCTATCCATCCATCCAACCAGCCATCATTTGTCCATCTATTTAACCATCATCAATCCATCATCCATCTATCCATCCATATACATATTTAGCAATCCAGTCCTCATTCACCCATCAAACCATTCATCCTTTATTAAATCATCCATTGATTTACCAATCCATTTATTTTTTCCATTCATCCAACATCAATTTATCTAATCAGTCTTCACCCTCCATCTATACATCCACCCACCTATTCCTCCATCCATTCATTGAACCATCTGTCCACCCATCCATCATCCTTCATCCATCCATCCAAAAATTCACCCTTCTTCCATTCATTTGTTCATCCAATTATACATCCAGCCATTCATCCACTGCTTATCCATCCAACTACCTATCATCTAAACATTCATCCTTATATTTAATCTATCTATATCCTCATTCATCAATCCATCCATCCATCCATCCCCCATCCCCCACCCTCACTTTTGAGACAGGGTCTCTCTACATAGGCCTGACTGTCTTGGAACTCACTCTGTAGACCAGGCTGACCTCAGACTCATAGAGATCTGCCTGCCTCTGCCTCCCAAGTGCAGGAACTAAAGACGTGAGTCATCACACTGGCTTATCTATCCGTCCTTTCTTCATCTCCTCATCTACTCACACACTCGTTCTTCAACCACCCTTTCTTTTTTCTCTCCCCACTAGTCATTTGTCACTCTGTATTTGTTCTTCTGTCCTATGGGTTGATGGAACTTGTGGATTTTGTAAACAAATGATCTTTCTTTCCAGGCTGATTTCCTACTGACCAGGATCAGTGTTTTGATGCTGTGGAACATAAGATAAAGGTGATGTTTCTGCTCACAGCATGCTCTCCCTAGATCCTGAAATCATCTATAGAATAGCTTTACCCATCCCCCCGGAGGGACCTCAGCCTGTCCTTGGCCCTGTGCAGCACTCTCCTGCATGACCTGTGAGGAGCAGGGATGCAACAATACTTCTGCTCTGGAAGCATCCTACTGTCTTCCTGTCCCATGACTTAGAGGAAGGAATGAAGACTTTAGATCCCGCTATGTCTTGAAAAGCAACAGCAGAGGCTTGGAACTCTGCACCTCCCAGTCAAAGCCCCTCACTGTCACAGTCTTCAGAACCTGCCCTTCAAGAATAAATGAGGAACCTGACCAAAAGATCGGGGAAGATGCCTAGGGTCTGACCAAACTTCAACCAACTACATATTGGTACCCACGCTTACAGCCTGAGTGGGTGTAACCCTTGCCTTGGGGGATCTCTGTTGGACCTAGTGCAGCTGTGTGCCCCCCTGAAGGTACTTTGGCCTGTACCTGCTCCCTTCTGCTGTTCATAGAATGTTTACATGCTAGCTTCGGTTACTTCCCAACAGGGGCTCTCCCTTGCCGTCAGTGACAGAGACCCCATTTCCTGCTATGGTGCAGATTTCTGGTCTGCCCACCACACAGCCCATGTGGGTCCATAGGGCTCATCCTTTCAAAGTTCAGGGCAGCAAAATGAACGTGGCAATTGCTGGGAAGGAAGGAAATGATGGGCACCCCAGGGGAAGGAGCAGAACCGTACGTAGTAAAACAGCATACAGCACACACACACACACACACACACACCCCTCCGCGCATGCTCTTTTGAGGCAGAGTCCTGCTGTCTAAAGAACCTGATTTGGCTTTCACAGAAAGGATCAGGGGTGTGGATACTGGGTGGGTGGCCTGTGGATCTGTGTAGAGGGAAACACCGGGTTCTGCTCTCTAGAGACAGAGCTGACTTCCAGTTACCATGCCACGAAGCGACCCCTCTGCCTTTGATTGCTCGAGATATCCTTCAGGTCTTCAGTTCTAATCCATCCTCATGTCTCACCCTCAACCCAGCACCGTGACATCTTGTCTGCTGGAAGTGCCTTCCTTTTTGTTCCTCCCCTGGATTCCTTGTCTTGTCGCTGGGAATGCCACCTGTACCTTATACCCTCCTTGTCTCCTGCCCTATGGGGCTAGTAGGAGTGCCCAGTAAGTGAGGCCCTGGTAGAAAGCGCTGGGTGAGGCAGAAAAAGCGTGGGCAGGCTCCTCCCAGGCTGCTGCTTTAGGTCTATAACTGCACATGACGATCCAAGTCCCACAGCTGGGGGCATGGCCTCAGGCCCTTGTTGAGGGGACACGGCAGATTCCCAGGAGTCTGGCCCTAGCCCCACACTGCTGAGTCTGCTATGCCTTGGTGACTGTCACAAGTGACCAAATGGTCTTGTGGCCATCTGGGGCTAAATGGGGAAGGTGGCCATGCTGTGCACTGCACAAACTAAGGCATGCTTCATGCTTTGAATGGGCCATGAGGCGGGGGTGAAGGGGAAGAAGTGTCTGGGGATCCCTACAAGGCTGTGGCTATGATGTGGAGATAGGCCAGCCAGCTCAGGGCTCCTGGGTATGCAGTAGGGTGAGGAAGGTGCTGTGTGACAGGCCGAGTTCCCCTTGCCTGGAGGAAACAGAAGCTCTAAGTTACTGAAGAGTTTGCAGGTAAAGGGACCCATGTCTATGGTAGCAGTGTGCCTAGCAAAAGGTCTGAGATCAGGGCACCAACAGCCAGAGGCCTGGGGATAGCAGGAGAGGGAAGAAGGCCTGGCTAGCTCGAACTGGCCAACACTGTCTGCCCGCAGCCCTGGCTACACCCTCTGTTGTCCCTGGCTTTAGTCACCGGAGAAGAATTTTACCAGGGCCTCCAAGACACCCCGTTTGTTTGTTTTCCGACCTCCTGGTTGACCTCAGATGAGGCCACTATCCTCAGGGAGAATTAGTGGGAGGGACCTGGGCAGACCCTCCGGTTGGTCTGCCATTCCTTCTGGCTTGGCTTTACTGAAACAGGCTCTTTGCCCTAGGAGGCCACTGGGAAGAGGCAGGGAAGAGAGTGGGAGGGTTGGCCGCCCCAGCCTGTGAAGGCTGCTGTCCTGTGCATTCGGTAGCTGAGTGGGCGGGGCACCAGCATGCTGTGTAGCAGCATTGCTATGTTGGCTGCACCTCTTTGAACTTCATTTGATTTTTCAGGACAGAGGCTGTTAGTCTACCTATGCCTTGTTGCTCATAGTCCCCCCACCCTGCTCCCGCCTCCTACTCTTTTGTCTATGAACTTAAAGAACTGAACCTGGGTAGTTCACAGGAAGGTGCGCACATTTTTCTCTTGAAGATACTGATGTTGACTTTGGAGCTTGCAGCACAGAACACCTCATTGTTCCTCTGTTCTGTCCCCTACGTCTGTCTTTCTGTCCTCAGCCCTGTCTTTCTCAGCCTCTGAATGCCTCTGAGTCTCTGTATAGCCCTCATTTTCTTTCGTTTTGTCAGCCAGCAAAAGGTGGTCATGGTGGCTCACAATTTCTCCCAGGAGGTGTGAAGTGAGGGAGCCTTGGTGTCTGAGGCAGTCTGTGAATCATGAGGCTGTAACATGAGGGCCTGTTTGCTGGGGTTTCTGTCCTGCCCAGTTCCCACAGCTCGTAAGCTCCAAAGAAATCACACAGAAGTTTATATTAATGATAAACTGATTGGCCCATTAGCTCAGGCTACTTATTAATTCTTATAACTTTATTAGCCCATTATTCTTATCTATTTTAGCCACATGGCTTGGTACCTTTTTCAGTGGGTAGGTCACAACTTGTTTCTTCGGTGTCTGGACAGGAATGTGGAGGAATGGGCTTCCTCCTTCCCAGAATTCTCCTGTTCTCATTGATCCACTTCTACTTTCTGTCTGGTTGTCCTGCCTATACTTCCTGCCTGGCTACTGGCAAATCAGCCTTTATTTATAGCATAATTGACAGAATACAGAGTTGTCCCACACCCCTTGGGAGAGGCCTGTTTGACCATGAGGTGATAATAAGTCGGCCATACCTCAGGTTCAGATAGGTTGCAATACCCCCTTGCCTTTGCTGAGATCCCAGTCACCAATGAGCCGGGGCTGCATTGGGCATTTGGGGCCAGTGACCTCCCTGTGAAAACACAGAGGGCACACGAATCTATGTGGAACTCCTGGTAGAGGGAGCCATGCCAGGTCCATGTCAGGAGGGGACAGGTAGCTGGGCTGGAGGCCTCCTTGTAGGGACATAGCCTTAAAAATTTACAGGTTATTAAGGGTGTGTGCGCTGAGTTGGAGCAAAGGCCAGCATCAGCCAAGTCTGCTGGGTCAGCAGTGTAGCTTCTCAGATCCTCTGATTGCTTCCCCTCTGCAGTTCCCCTCATAGCGCGTCTTCTCAGCTCACAGCTGCTCCGAGCGGAGCCTGGTGAGAGAGGGAACATGGCAGCCAAGGTGAAGCGAATTTTAGGAGAGCTGAACTTACTCTCTCGGGCCTGCCGTGTGTGAGCCAGGGGATCACTTAGTCATTCAACAGACACATCTAAGTGTTGGTTGTGCTCTGCCCCCGCCCACCACAGGACAGAAGCCCTCTGCTCTTCTCATTTCTTTTGATGCCCCCCTCAACTGGGTGGGGCGCAAGATGAACCCTGCAAGCTGTTTCATGTAGCCCTCCTCTTGGGACCCCATTGCTCTGCGGTGTTGCCTGTGAATCTCTGTCGTCCCCAAGCCTCCTGCTGAGCTGGACAGCCGAGGTGCTGAGGTCAGGGCTTGGCCAAGGTCCCCTCTGAGTGTTTCTACTCCCTCGGGTGGGGAGGACTGTGGTGGCCAAAAGCGCGAAGGCTGGGATTTTAGATTCTATTCTGAGGGCACATCATGAGTGGCTCCAGATGGTGACCCAGCCCTCACTGGTCTTCCCGAGAGCAGGCAGCTTTTGCAGTGTTGGCACTGTGGCCTGGGATGTGTTCCTTTGCCAAGGGCTCCAGTCCAAGGTCTAGGCTGCTGAACATGGGACTGGTCCTTCTGTAGAGCAGGCCTGTGTCCTCACAGATGTCACCCTTTCTGTTTCTGAGCATGAGCTATACCAGCTATGACCAGACACTAGTTTCTGTTCTTCCTAAAAACAGACGCCTCTCGCCATCTGCTCTTGAATCCTGGAAGCTCCTGGTGTTGGGCTGTGGATTGCTGCTCCATGGCCTTGTCATGAGCTGTCTACCTCATTTGGTCCTTCTGAGTGGCGCATAGGCAGAGTCTTGGGCCACATCTTCATATGTCAGTGGCTCAGTTTTAGTTGTCTGTCTCTGGGCGACAGGTCAAGAGAGCCCATGTGCCATGGCCGTTCCAATGATGCTTCCGTGTCCAATAGCTGTGAAGTGAGTGGATAGGAGGCATCAGGGTGACATGACCTCAGTCACTCTCAGCTCTGGAGGAGCGAGAGCAGCCAAGGGCTTAGAGGTGGTGAAAGAAATGTCTCTTGGGGAAGGGGAAGGCTACTCTGTGGTTAGAAGTGACGGTGTCACTGGGGTGTGAAACGTGAATAATTAGCCATCTGTAATATCTGTCTTTGACATCTGCCTCCTGGTTGCCCCATTCTTCTACTCACTTGCTCAGTGAGTGATTGATTAATCCTTCCTTCCATCCACCTACGCACCCACTACCACACTTATCTTTTTGTCCACTATTCACCCACCTGCCATTAATATCCATCCATCCATCCATCTATCCATCCATCCACCCACTCACCCATCCATCTATCCATTTATCTGTTCATCAATCGACCTACACATCTATCCTCTAAAAACTAATACACTTGATGCTAACATCCATCCCTCCCTCCATCCAACCAACCATCTGTCCATCTGTCTAGTTTTCATCATCCATACATTCTTCTATAATGTCTATCAATCTACCTACCTACCCCACTTACCATCCATATTTACCCATCACCCATCCATTGTCTGTTCATTCATTCATATCCATCTATCTATCATCCATCCACCCACCCACCATCCACCATCATCATCCATCAGTCCATTGTTCTGTTCATTCACCTAACCCTTGAGGAATGCTGCCATCCAAGTATGACATGGTTATTGCGTTCTTGAAATCAGAACAGCAGGTATAATTATCCTCACGAGATCAAGTCTACTAACATCTTTTCTAGAGAGGAAAGAGGGCTCACAAGGTGTTCTAGATGTTCACAAATGGCTCACGTGGCTGTACAGGAGGCAATGTACAAGGCCTTGCTTCTCCGTGAGGATGCAAGCGATTCATTACTTCTGCATGGGGCATGTCTCTTTCTTGTCAGCATAACCACCTCTAACTTGTCAGTGCTCTTGTAAGACCTAAGTTAAACTCTTTGGTTTGCCAAGCTAGACTTGGGTGGAAGCCTTTCTTTGGTTTGTCATTGTTGCTTTATCTAGGGCAAAATGATGTTTGTCCATATCTTCCCCACAAAACTTAACCTACCAGACATCCACCCACCCATTCACCTATCCATCCCTCTATCCATCTATGCATCCATGAATCCATCCTTCCTTCCATCTATCCTCGCATCCACCCACTCATCCCTCCTTCCTTCCATCCATCCACCCACCCACCTATTTACCCACCCATCCATTTCTCTCTCCATCTGTCCACTAACCCATTCATTCACAAAGTCTTCTACCCTAAAACCAGTCAGTCATCTTCTCATCCATCCATCCATCCATCCATCCATCCATCCATCCATCCATCCATCCATCTTTTGGTCTATCCTGGACCCTTTATTTGAGCCTCTTGGTGTTGTAATATGAGCGGCAGGGCTGCGTCCCCGGCACCCGGCCGCCCGCATGGCTAGCTTATGCCCCGAAATAATTACACGGAAACTGTATTCTTTTAATCACTGCCTGGCCCATTAGTTCCAGCCTCTTATTGGCTAGCTCTTACATATTGATCTAACCCATTTCTAATATTCTGTGTAGCACAACGAGTTGGCTTACCAGGGAAGATCTTAACCTGCGTCTGTCTGGAGTGGGAGAATCATGGCGACTCCTGACTCGGCTTCTTTCTCCCAGCATTCTGTTCTGTCTACTCCGCCTACCTAATTTTCTGTCCTATTAAAGGGGCCAAAGCAGTTTCTTTATTACTTAACCAATGAAACAACAGAAAGATGACCCACCTCCATCATTTCCCCTTTTTCTGTTTAAACAAAAAATGGCTTTCACTTTAACATAGTAAGATTACATATAACAAAATGGTTATCAAGCAAGAATTACAGTTACAATATTTATATCTATTTTATCTCTTATCATAACTAAGGAAAACTATAACTATCTATCCATTCTTCAACTCCATCAAAGACTCCAGAAGGATATAATATTACCTAAGTAAACAAGAAGTAAGATACTTCAAACTCTAGAAATGACAGAGACATCTTGCTGCCTGGACAGTCACCCAAAGTTCCTCTGTACCGTTGGGGCATCCATCTTCAGCCTACAGGCCCATAGTATCCAGCAGACATTTTTATCAAGCAGGAAATTCCAAAGACAGTTCAGTCACTTTTTGCTGTGTCCTGCAGAATGTCTCGCAGACTCTTTCATGAATCAGGAACCCCGAAAAACCATCTCACCTTTAGGCAAGTTCAGCAGTCCTCTTTCTGTGGGTTCTCTGTGTCCAGTTTATGCAACAGTCCAGGCATGAGCAGTTTCATGCCCAAATGGCTATCAAACTCCATAAGGAGCCTCTTCGATGCCCATCTTCCTCTTGAAGTAGATTGGTGCTGTCAGGAGCAGACGTGTCTCATTGTCATGAAAAGCCCTAAGTTATTAAAATATTTTAAATGCCATATTCTGTTGTCTTTGAAAGATATGAAGAATGTCTATCCAACTGAAAAATATATATATATATCCAGAAAATCTAACTAACATGACTACAAGCTTGACTATTATTCATGATTATCCATCAACAACCTATATTTCCTAATTATACATTACATTTTAAAAATGAACTACACAATCACAATACCTTAATCAAGATCAGAAATACATATACATATAACAAAATTGACCTTAAAATCCATACCAATGCAAATTATTCATACCTATATCATATCCCCCTTTAAATGTAAAAGAATATTCATAAACAATATTTGGGAACATGGGCGCAGTTTTTTTTTCTCCAAACTGCTTCCTGCTGAATGGGGGCGCTGTTATTCAGATCTTTCATGGTGTAACCTGTGTGTCAGGGTCATCTCAGTCGGCAGTTGAATGAAGTAATTTTCTGAAGGTGTTCACAGCAACCTTTCAGGAGGGCGTGGTCTATCATACCACATTGGGATAGATGCAATCCACAGACTCTCATCCTCTGTGAAAACAAAAGAAGACCCTCTCCAAAGCATCATATCCTTAGACCCATATTCTGAAATCATAATACCCTTATATCCATTCTGGTTTAGCTTGGCAGCCCATATAATGAAATGTCTCTCTGCACTTAGCTCCTTTACAGTCAAAAATTTTAAAGAAAACACAATAATACAAAGAATCCAGACTCTCTGTGAATTTTCCATTTCTATGTAGCTTATTTTTCTTTATTTCTTTTAATCTACAACTATCTGTACTCTGTCTCTTTAAGGACTTTATCCCCTTTTTTTAAGGGCATTAACTTTATTTTTTCTCTCTATTTTTTTTTCTCTCAAGCCTACGTACACTCATCCAACACTGTGATTCATTTATAGATCTTCTATGTCTGAAATCTGTTCTATTGTGAATCTGTAATTTTTTTTACTATCCAGGAGCATTTTTTAAAATGTTAAGCACTTCTTAAAAACCTAAGTTGCACCATTTAGAGGTATTATGGTACTGCCTGTGTCCTGCCCAGTCTAAACCTTAACTGCGCTGTTATTATGGTAATTATGGTAGTTCCTGCCTGAGACCAGCACAGTTTAGCATGGCGGAGCTGAGCCCTCCTGCCTCAGAGCCATTTGGTGCCCCTGAGCCACACACAGTTCCAGGCACACAGCAGTCCACATTGCCATCAAGCAAGCCATAGCACTTTACTCCAAAAGATCCATTCAAAGACTCTGTCTCCTGCAGGAGCCAGACAGAGATCGCAATGGCAGCACAGCCCAGAAAGCCGGTATTTTAAAACAGCCAGTTTTTTCCTGCTGCTGAGTCAGGACAATTTCTTTGCGGCACGCAACCCAAAACAGCAAAAAGCTGTCTTAAATTCTCTCTCTGTCCTTTTTAAGCCCTCTCAGCTTTTACATGGTGTTCATTACCACGCTGGGTGCCACTCTGTAGTAATATGGACGGCAGGGCTGCGTCCCCGGCACCCGGCCGCCCGCATGGCTAGCTTATGCCCCGAAATAATTACACGGAAACTGTATTCTTTTAATCACTGCCTGGCCCATTAGTTCCAGCCTCTTATTGGCTAGCTCTTACATATTGATCTAACCCATTTCTAATATTCTGTGTAGCACAACGAGTTGGCTTACCAGGGAAGATCTTAACCTGCGTCTGTCTGGAGTGGGAGAATCATGGCGACTCCTGACTCGGCTTCTTTCTCCCAGCATTCTGTTCTGTCTACTCCGCCTACCTAATTTTCTGTCCTATTAAAGGGGCCAAAGCAGTTTCTTTATTACTTAACCAATGAAACAACAGAAAGATGACCCACCTCCATCATCTTGGTGGTATAGCTCCCTTTGTGAGTTGAGCTCAGCTTCATGCTTCCAACTGCTTCCTTAGTTACCCCTCTTTTATCGTAGGACTAAGCTCACCTGCATCCACTTTCCTTTAGAGATACCACACCTGGTTCCATCAGCATTAAAATGGCATGGGGATGCTGGAGTGTTAGCAGCAAGTGTCTGGACTGACCATGAATACACGAGGGATGGGGCAACATCTGCTCCTTTCTGTGTCTAAAAGTGACGGCAGGGCTCCTGTGTCCTAGGGGCCGGGTCCCTGTGTGCTGTGGTGCAGACTGAGGCCAGTGGCCTGGTACTGCTTTTGCCCCTCACGTATGTTCCTCAAAGGCAAGCAAGGCATGTGCATAGCCGAGTAGCAGGCTGTCTGGAGAGCAGATCCTGCTGGAGTCAGAAGTCTGAGGTAACAGTCTAGGACATGCTGTCACAATGAGGCTGTCACTCACATGGAAGGACCCCTGCTGCAGGGTTTCAGTGCTCTGCCCACCTCACGGACATTGAGGGGCAAGTCGGGGAGGCTACTACAACTGACGTTCCACTTTAGGATAATCTTTGATTGGTAGGTTCTGGCTTGCTGTAATAATTCTTACTGCAAAGGCATTTGGGAAATGTAGTTTTAGTCTCCCAGGCTGTGGAGCAGGACTCCCAGGGAGTATTGGGTCTAGCTGAAGAGAACAGTTTTCTCTCTGGAGTCTGATCTGATCATAGGTGGAATAGCCTTGAAAGGGCAATGGAGTTCTTGCATGCAAAGCATTTGAAGGTGGTGTCGTTTGCAGAGGGTAGTGGGTCTCAGGGTTCTCCAGGCTCACTCAAGTGACTCGTACTTAGAAGCACAGGTTCCTTGTTGGGAGCAAAGGCCACAGATCTAATGCCATGTGTGTCTTCCCCGAGTTTTGGGACTCAGATGAGTCCTGAAGACCCCAAGAATACCATTTTCCTCCTGGGGGACCCTGTATTTGAACTATGGAGTTCTGGGAACTGTTCTTGGCAGGTTCCAGATGACTTCTGTGACTTCTTTAACTGGCCTCAGTTGACATGATCCTCCTGTGGGGAAGGAGGGACCCTGTGTTCTTAGCACATTCACCTGTCCCAAGCCCCCACCGCTTCAGGGTGGAGGTGCTCCACCTGGGCATGGCACTGGCTTGAAGGACAGAGAGCTTCCGATGTTGAGGGGAAAGTTTTCCAGAAGCCTGTGTGCTGGACACTACTCCGGTGTTCCCCACACCTTGTTTAAGACTAAATATATCCTGCTGTCTGGCGCAGAAAGGCCCTGGCCAGCAGGAAGGGTGGCACTGGGCCTAGGACAGGTCTGATGGCCTTTTAAACTTGTTGCAATACAGATCTGCAAACATTCCCAGGCCAACTTCTGGGAAACCGCTCTCTGCTTTGACAATGGGAAAAGTAGGCTCCAGTCTGGTCTGGGAAGGGCATCATAGTATGGAGACTGTGATGTAGGTCCAGGAAACCCTGCTGGGATCCTCATCTCTCCCCTCGGCCACTGCCAGCCTTGGAGCTGAGTTTCCGAGATGACCCAAGGCTCGGCGCTGGGTCATTCTGGCCAGGTGTGCCAGCAGTTGGCACAGCTGTCTTCCCACGGCTGTGTCCAGGCCTGGGACTGTGCCACACACCCTCGCCAGCATGCTCAGCATTGCCTTTGATGTTCACCGGACAAACCGAATCCAGTGAGGGCTTTGTCACCACATAGAGTACCTGGGGGCGGGGTGCCACAGATACACAAGTGATTGACACCTTATGTGTGCCTGGCACTGGGTAGTGGCTAAGAGCTGCCTAGGATTCTGAGATGGGGAGGCTATCTCGGATCCATAGTGGACTGGCTGTCCACACTGTGCCCTTCATAGTGATTTCCTGTAGAGGTGGGGAACCCTTCTCTGGAGTAAGTGTTGAAGGATGCCAAAATGTTGGCTGCAGACCTGGCCCCTTAGGCTTCCTTGGAGTGCAAGGTTAACTTGTCGGTCTCTAGACTTGGTGGCTTCTGCTGGAGATTGATCAGAAGCCTGCATGATCATCTTTGGTTATTCCCTGTTTAAAGACAGTTTGACCGTCCTCCTGGGACGTCCCATGGTAATACTTGCTTAGGGAGAAAGGTGGGAAGTTAGTGAATCAACTTAGTCACAGTTTAAGCCAATTTCAGCTCTTGCAGCCTTCAGGTATGGGCTCTGAGTTCTAGCTAGGTGTGTGGTGTTCTTAGACAGATGGGCTCACACAGAATGAACACATGGGCATGTATAGATGCCCTTCAGGCATAGCTAGATCCAGGTACCCACTTAGCATGGCAGGAGTCTGTCTCTGCATACACTGTATTCCCTGAAGATAGTTGCCCTCTCTGTGTCTGCAGCCCACATACAGTCAAATAGCGGAATCCTTTTCCCAGAGAAAAACCACAGGATGGAGCAGCGCTGGTCCAGCCTGGTCATGTGACAGGAGGTTTCACACCCGTGTGGTGCCACCGCTTTGGACTTTGTTCTCCGCTGGATAGCCAAGAGCTTCCTATTTGTTGTAACTCAGACTGAGCATAGATAAACAGGAAACCAAGTAGTCCGGGGCAGGCATGCGTAGCCTCAAAGGCCTCTTGATGTGAGGAAAGGTGGCTCTGACAGAGGGGCGTGGTTTGTGTTTGGGGATGTCCCAGCTTCATTTCTGTCACTGAAACAAAATAACCTGACAAGAAGAGGCTCAGGGGAGGAAGGAATTTCTTTCCGTTTAGAATTCCAGGTTACAGTCCATCATTGTGAGGAGGTCAAGGCGGGGTCTTCAACCGTTGCTCAGCATCTCACCCACAGTGAAGAGCAGAGAGGAAGGGACGCCCCAGCTCACCTGCGTGTTTATATTCCGCTTGATTTCTTCACTCTTACACTTCAGGACCCCATGCCACAGTGGGCTGGGTCTTCCAACATCAGTTAATTTAAATTAATCCCCCATAGTGATGCCCACAGGCCAACCCAATATAAACAGTTCCTCGACGAAACACTCTTACAAGGTCAAGCTGACGGTTAAAGCCAATCAGGGGTGACTGTTGAGATCTCGAGGAGGCACCTGTATTTCAGAGGTCAGAGGGTCAAGTCTGCCTTTTTCTGAGTGGCTCGCAAAGGATGGAGAGTCAGATGCTTTCCTAAAGGGGTCTGAGGTCCCCGCAAGCATTCTCCTGTCCTGGGTATTCAGGCTGAGGTCTTTTGAAGGCAGGTAGAATTTGGGTATTTTCTGTAAACCGTTGTCAGGACACGGAGGACAAAATGACACCAGTGGCAGTGGAGAGACAAGTGGAGCTCGTGTGATTCAGGCCAGTTGAGGGTTCGGAGTAAGAAGTCCCTGCAGGTTGTAAAGCAAGAAAGGTCCGGGCTGTCTGGGTGTGTAGGCAGTGCCTGGTGGCTGAATTGCAGAAGTACACAGCTGGTTTGTAGGAATGACCCTGGCATTTGATTGCAGGAACGGAGATAAGCCCATTTCTAAGAAGTGTCCCTCTTGGTCCCGAGCAGGCTGCTAACCTCTCCTGGGTACCAGATTTTGTTGGGGGGGAGGGGAGGGGAGAGGTCTGGCTTCAGTTGTCTAAGACCGTCTTTCTCTTCCGGGGGTGCCCCTCGGTCGTGTCCACCCGGGGCTGACACAGTGTCTCTGTCTTTGCAGCTCAGCCAACAGATCTTCTGGAGATGCTAGATTTTCACAATTTGCCCTCAGGGGTAACGAAAACCACAGGTTTCTGTGCCACTCGTCGATCTTCCAAAGGGCCAGATGTCGCCTACCGAGTCTCTAAAGATGCCCAACTCAGCATGCCCACCAAGCAGCTATACCCTGGTAAGCAGCACCCCATTCCTCTTCAGGGTGGTGGAGGGAATGCCGGGGACTCCAGGGGGCAACGAGGAAGCAGGAGTGAGCGGTTGCAGCAGAACCCCGGGTGTGCTTCCTGGGAGTCCTCCTCATTATAGTGAAACCTACCACCCACCCACCCCTCGTGTGTGTGCAAGCCTAGCCTTTGCCTTGAGGGCTCCAAGCAGGCGTGTTTCCACCAACGATGGACCACAAAGACAAAGGGCAGAAAGGAAATGGATGCCCCTCCAGGGGTGAGGCCAAGAGAGATCTCAGGTCATGGGAAAGGAAGTACTTGCAGTGGGGAACACAAGCCTAATTGGGGCCAGTGACATAAAGATACCCAAACCCAACATCCTGGCTGGCAGCTAGCGTGAGAGATTCTTAATGAGAATCTGCTGCCAGGTGCCAGACCTCTGGTTTTAATTATGCATCCGTAGGGAGCCACTTTGTCTGGAGGTATGCATCCAGATTATCCACCCTCTTGGGTAGTTAGCTCCTATCCTCCACACCCACTGGCATTGATTAAATGCTCTGGGATTATTCTGTGATGGGCAGGTGATAGACTCCTCTTTCCCTGCCTCAGGAGGGCCTGCTGGCTCAACCTGAGGAGCCCCAACTCTGCTGACCCAAGTAAAAGGTGAGCCAGGTAAAAGACACTCCCCTTCTGCCATTAGAAGTCTATGCTCAATCTTTTGGTGGTCTGGACATGATCCCCCAACACTGGACCAGAATCGGGCAGTTTTCACAAGCTGTGCTGTCCTGGTGAACCTCATGTGTCCATTGTATCCCTGAAGGATGCTCTTGCTGGCTGTGTTGTCACTGCCTCTGGCCTTCTATTGTCTGGGTTTGTCCCAAACCTCCCAGGATCTCTCTGATATCATTGTGATTTTTAAAAGTTTGTATCTGCGGGAGAAGCTGGGTGCTTTGACCAGAGGTGTCATTTTGGATGGATGGGTGTCATACACCAGGCACATCCCTTGCAACACCAGGGGAAGCAGCCTGGCGTCTCCAAGGAGCATGACTTTGGTGCAAAACCAACCTGGGTCGCAGATGCCCAGGTTAGAGAATGCATACGTTATCTATGAGCATAGATGTCCCACATGACCTTAGCTGCAGGGATACTGTGCCTTCTTTTTAAAGAGAGCATATATTTTGGGGGAAGTTAACCTTGAGAACCCCCAGTCTCATCTTTTTTCCAGAGAGTTGTACTTTTTCTGCCTTGGGGCCCAAGAGTTAGAATTCCTGAGTTGGAGACATGGAAGGGCTGGAAGGGGCTGGCCGAGGACAGCAGGGCATGCTGCTGCTGTGGACATGATTAATGTGATTGTCCCCAGTCCAGGGACCTTTAGACAGCCTGCAGATAACAATTTCTCTCACCACTGTCGCCCAAGGCAAGAGCGCTAGCAAAACAGGCCGCTACAATTCCTGTCTGTCATTTTCTCCCCCGGGTCAGTTTACGGTAGAACTCTTGAGGGATGAGGTCACTGAGCCCAGGAAATTGAGTGGATTCTTCATCTAGATGATAGGGGATATTTTTGTGATTGTTGATTAGTTTGTTTTTGCTCTTTTGTTTTTGAGACAGAATCTCATGTAGGCTCAGGCTGGCCTTGAATTTGTCAAGCAGCTAAGGAGACCTTGAACTCCCAATCTTCCTGTCTTCACCTCTCAAGTGCCGGGATTACAGGCACGTGGCACTGTGCCTGGCATCAGCCTGTCCTGAGCGCTTTTCCTCTTGCCTTAGACTCCCCAGTGTGGGGATCACAGACCTTTACCACCGGACCCCTTGGGATCTATTTGCTTATTCATTTATTGGCAGGATGCCAGGTATTCTAGGCTTGTCTCAAATTTTGCTTTACAGCCAAGGTTGACCTTGAACTTATGATCCTCTTGCGTCTACCTTTCTAACCCCAAGATTTCAGGCACGCATCAGTATGAGGTTTATGTGATGCTGGTGATCGAGCCCAGGATTCCACGTGAGCTAGGAAGCCACTTTGTCATCTGAGTCCCAGCCCCAGCCCCCTGGGAAGTTTTTGTTTTTCTTTTCTCCTGTCCTCAAATTAGTAACTTGAGTAGATACTCAGGGTTGCTGTGATTAGGGTGTGGGGTGGACTGGCCATGCAGTGAGTGTCGGTGGCTTCAGAGTGCCTGTAGAGGGATTTCTGTGGCGTCATCTCCTGAGGTCAGTCTGGGAAAGCTGTTCAGCGGACAGCATTGTATACCATCTGATGTATGAGAGTGCATGCCTCAAAGCTGGTAGTTAATCCCAGAAACTCCTGGGAGGTACTGCAGGCTTTCTGATTGGCAAGTGCTCGGGAAACAGGTCAGACCTAGTGGGATGGCTTCCATAGGATTCCTGTGGTCACACGCCAGTCCTTGCCGCAGCCTAGGTAAGAACGAGAATGGCTGGCTGTGTGCTGCTCTGTGCCTCCTTCTGGAGCACAGGGGCAGCTTGGTTGCACCAGGGTGGGGAGTCTGGCTGTCACAGGAGCTACACTAGGGGGCCTAAGGGCTCCAGGCACCCGCAGCAAGGCTGGATTGAGCAGAGCATGAATCCACGTCTGTGATTGTCTTAGTGCCCTGTGAAGCCCATGGTTAGCCTGAACTCCACGATAGTCTTACGCTAGTGGCCTGATTGATTTCCCATTCATAGCCTGTGCAGTCTGGTTCTCTAGATGACTGGGCATGCTTGACCATGGAGTAGGGTCTAACCATTCGCTCCCATGGGACAAGTATTACATCAAAGAGAAACTAACAGGTCCTGCATGAAGGTGGCCATGGATCCTCTCTATATACAACCAAGCTTTATTGTCCCTGTGTCTACCCATCCAGCACCAGCTCCTTGTAATGTTCTCCTAAGTCACACTATGGAAGGTCCCCTGGTCTCACCTTGGGTGTAGAAGTACAGTTCCTACCATTCTTGTGCTGACTCTAGGCAGCAGAGATTAGCTTGGAGGCCTTCTCCTCATCACCCCTTGCTGGGGCTCTATTTTTTTTTTTTTTTTGGTTTTTTTCAAGACAGGGTTTCTCTGTCTTTGGAGCCTGTCCTGGAACTAGCACTGTGGACCAGGCTGGCCTTGAACTCACAGAGATCCGCCTGCCTCTGCCTCACGAGTACTGGGATTAAAGGCGTGCGCCACCACTGCCCGGCGCCAGGGTTCTATCTTTACTCCAGAATCCTAAGTCATCAGCAGGCTCCAGACTCTACAAGTAGCACCCGCTCAGCAGAGCAGCCTGCTGTCCTTATTGCTTCCGCCCACTGTCGCTGGTACAGGCCCTGGGTCTAGCCAGTCCTCTGTTGCCCACAGGATGAAGCACTTCTTAGAATACTGGCCCTGGACTGTGGTCATAGGTAGAGGGCAGGGTGCTGGCTGCCTGAGAGGCCCCGTGTTACTTAAGGACCTAGGACAGAGAGAGAATAGAGCACCAGGCCAGAGGTACTGAATTCTGTCAGTGAATGGAACTGTGTGCTCTCTGAGAGGCTGTGGCCAACCCACACATATAGCAGCATGTGGGATTCCCTGGGTGAGGGTGACTTCACCCCATTTCCTATACAGTAAGATGTGAGAGCTCTTAGTTCAGCAATGGCTTCCCCTTCCTCCCTCATACAGGATAACCTTTGCCTTATACCCCATCAATATGCGATGTTCCTTGGTTAAGGAATGGCCTGCCTCTTGTCCCCACATAGAGTGGCATATGGAATCCTCCAGTTTAGGGATATCATGTCCCTTGCACCCCTATTCAGTAGGATGTAGAGTCCCTTGTTGAAAGGAGCCCTATCTCTCACACACTCTGTACTGGGGGTGTGAGGGTCCCCTCAGGCAGATGGCCCACCTTTGACACCTACTTGGTGTTGGAGGCACTCCTCCCTCACTCCCGCTTACGTCCCAGGCATCTCATGGTGATAGGCCAGCTTCAGGTGCCTTGTCCTCACTTGGGGGCCTAGGGGCCAGACTGGGTGACCCCAGAATAACCCCATCCTGCATTAAGTGACAGATGACAGCGTTCTCCAGACCCATTATCTTGTCCAGAGTCATTGGACAGTTCCGCGGAAAGGTGGAGGGAAGCCAGTGAGAATCCCTCTGATCAGGGGTCACCGAAATGCCTCGCAGGCTCCCTGTCTGCCTAAAGTCCTCCACACCCTGCAGCGATGTCCTGCCCCTTATCTCTTTCATCACCCTACTCCAGGCCGATGCACATTGGCGGGTATCCCAAATAGGTCATGTATTGCTCTTGTCCCTTATGGAAATATTACTTCCTGGGAGTGAGAACCATGTTTGTTTCTTGATTTCTCCCTGGAGCCTGGCCCCTGTTAGGGGAGTTGCTATAACTATTGATTACCTCACCAAGGTAAGTGATCCATCAGCCTGCCGATAGCGGTTGACTTGGGCTGAGGCCCTTCTGGGGCAGCTGCACGTACTAGCCTCCCGCTGTATTCCTGACATGACAGGAGTCCAGGAATCTCTGGGTGTCAGTGGAAGGAGAGAGTGTGTACCATGTGGACAGCGGCTGGTCCTCCGCCCTGCTCACCTCTCAGTGGTGGCTTTTCTGAGCCAGATGAATTAGGAAGCACCAGACAGCAGGTGCACTGCTCCCAGACTGCCCGGAAGCTTGGAGTACGGCGTCAGCATCCGGCTCCTGTCACAGCTGAGAAGGGACCGTCTTAAAGTGACTATAAATCCATTGTTATTTTGCCAGGAGAGAGATTAATGTTCAACATAATTTATCTTTTTCAAGTTTTGTCTGAGCCGAGAAAATTTGTTACCATAGCAATTTTAAACATTGAGAAAGGGCATTTTAATGAGCTGAGAGAGACAGGTCGGCTGTCCTCAGCCGTAGATCACGACAGAGAAGGACTCTCTCATGCCCCACTCTTCTTATTCTTCCAGTCAGAACTGCAAGGGACAGAGTCAGGGTGGGGCACAGAGGCAGGATGATGACTGCACGGTCCAGCATGGATGCAGACATTGGCCTCCAGGCTGCTATAGGGACCACTCTGGTGCCCACTTCCTACAAGTGCCTGCCAGCAGCATGGCTAACTGCTCCTCAGCTGGAGGGCCTTCCACCGGGCATGCATCCCAGTCCTCGCTGTCCACCAGCACCGGCTAAGGCTGAGACCTCTGTCTTCCTTCACATCCCTGAATAGCGGAGATTTCAGTGTGATGCCCAGGGCAGCAAGGCAGTGCTGAGGGCTCACTTGTCGTGTTCTATGCAACTTCCTGGCTGGAAGTTGAAGCAAGGCTAAGCGGGAGTCTTTTTTCTTAAGTAGCCGCACAACCATCATTATCGGTTATCAGAGCAGCCTGACATTGCCATCCTGACCCCAGCAGAGCTGGTCATGCTGCTTAGCACACCAACGGGTCCCTGCACACCCAGCCTCTTTACAGAGGTACCTGACTTGGGCACTGGGTATGCCAGAGTTGCATGTTCTAAGTCAGAGTCTGAGGGCCCCTTAGTGAGAGACGTCGTGACCCCTGGGAGGGTTCTTCCACTGCCTCGATCCCTGTGTCTACATTGGAAGTGGGAAGGAACCGCAGTCAAGTGCCCCCAGTACTCCAGGTCCTAGGACGTCTTACTTTCCCCTTAGGATAGTACCTACAGCATGCAGTTCTGTCAGCAGAGGGCGCCCTTGGATAACTTTGCATGGGACCGGCACACCCTAACCTGGCTACAGCAGTGTCTAGTAGACTTCCGGGTCAAATAGTTGACCTTGTTCCAACTCTAAAGGAAGAGTGGGGATAGCCAGACACTCCTGTCCTATCCCAGCCCGTACCTCAGACTCCCAGTCCTTTACAGAGAGGATAGTGCACCTGTTTCCATCAATCTGTTCCTGTTGACTCCTTGCTGGGTGTTGCCCTCTGAAGGATCTATAAGGTACACTCTCCATGGGTCCGGGAAGGAAACATTGTTTCTGGATTACTTCCCTCCCATTGGTTATCTGTATTGCTCACACCCCATCAGCTCCAGGCTGTTGGTGGCACAACTTCTAACACAGGAGGATAGTTGATGCCTACATAAGGATCTATGGGGAGGTGGCAGCCAAGGTCTCACCTAGCTTCAGTCAAGGGTGGTATCAGGAGTGGATTCAGGTACCCGTAGGGCCAGCAGAGAGGCTTACTGTATTGAAGGGGGCAGGCCCTCCTGTTCAACATTAATAGATATTTGTTTTTCTTAAAAAATTAAATTTAGAGTATTTTAAAATTTATTTTTACCTTTTCTTTGATTTGCATGTTGACAAGGAAATCTCAGAAAGTGTGAGTCTAGAATTGCTCCAAGCCCATGGTCTCCCACCTTCTTCTCCTCCTCTCCTCAGATCCCCTGTGACTGACACTGAATGGAACACACTATGCCCAGGCTTCCATGCCGTGGGAGACACAAAGATGCTTCAGAAGCTTCCTCTGTCGAGGGCAGCTCTCAGTCCAGTGGGTCCTGAGTAAGATTCTTAACCAGATGTGTGGGGGTGTAGGATGGAGTCCAGAGAGTGAGCTGTGGGCTCCTCGCTGGAAGGGCCACTGGGGTTGGCTGGAGAAGCTTGCGTTTTTAAGTATGCCTTGAATTGGCAGCTTGACCCCCAGTGGTAGAGGAGGCCGTGGAAGCTTGACTTCAGGCAGGTGAGCTGCAGAGTGGTACCACACGCGGCTGGGTTTGCCGGCTCTCTAAGCTGGCCTATTTGCTGCTCGCCGTGGTTGGCCAGGGTTGAGGTTCTCCTGTTTCCTTCTCACCCTGTCCTCTGTTCCAGAGTCTGATTTTCCGGAGGACTTCTCCATCCTGACAACCGTGAAAGCCAAGAAAGGCAGCCAGGCCTTCCTGGTCTCTGTTTACAATGAGCAGGGCATCCAGCAGGTGGGGCTGGAGCTGGGCCGCTCTCCCGTCTTCCTCTATGAGGACCACACAGGGAAGCCCGGGCCTGAGGAGTATCCACTCTTCCCTGGCATCAACTTGTCAGATGGCAAGTAAGTATCCTGTCGAGGGAGGGAGTGGGAGCTGCTGGCTTGGCAGCATGGGGCAGCAGCTAGCCAGGTATGCCAATGATGCCCATTGGCAGGGTACCAGGAGAATGGACCCCTGGACCTGCAGTCCCAAGGCCTGGGTTTCCCAGGGCTCAGTTTCTTCTCTTTTTAAAACCCCAGGGGATCTTTGTTGTTCCCTAGCCCTGTTTTCCTGTAGAATGCACTGAGTGTGTCCTAGCCTGGCCCTACATCAAAAGGGACAGAGGAGATTATGTGGCCATGCCTGCCTGTTCCCAAAGGGACCTATCCTTTCTTGATCTGACACATTCTCTGTGTGAATGAAGGAGAACAAAGGCCTATCCCCAGTATTCTGCAGGGAACACGCTAGATGCTGGTGATCACCCAAATGACTCCTGAGTTTTCTGGCAAGATTCTGTGTCTACCTATTACCCCCCCCCACACACACACACAGTTGCCATGGGGGTCATACCCTGTATACAGACTGGAGCTCTCATGATAATGTTGCTATGACTGCAGCCCCCCCCCATGACTCCTTCCTATGGGTGCACCCAACCCTGAGCCCTCAAGCTCATACCTTCCATAGGCACCCCAGGAGCTCCCGGGGTTTGCATCTTAGGGATGAGAAGCCTGTTTCTGAGGGTCTGGGTGGACTAGAGAGAAGGTTTCTTGGATTTTACATCTGTCCCCAAGAAGTGCCTGCATTGCAGGTGCTCCTCCCTGAGTCTAGCCTGCTTCACTGGAAGTAACCAGGACCCATGTCAAGACTTCACAAAGCAGAACTTTTAGAAACCCAAAAGAACCTTCTCAGTCGCAGTCAAAGCTCGGGGAAGTTCCTAACAGAGACAACTGAGCTAGGACAAGGGCTCTCTGGTTTATAAGCACTAATTTCTTGTTGCCTACCGACACTCTATAGTCATGATGGGAAAAGAAGCCTGCTGTAGCCTTCAAGAAAAATAGTTCTGAAACCAATGGATGTGATCCCTTCTGGACTCTTAGAGAGTCTCTAAATAACAGTGAAATTCTCATGGGATACTGCCCAGACTTGTGTCCAGATTTGCCACTCAGAGGCTCTGCAGCGCATGGCCCTGGGTGCATTGGCAGGATACTGCCACAAGGCTACACCTTGGCCTTCTGCAGTATGTACCCCTTTCCCTTCTGTTCCTTTGCAGGTGGCACCGAATTGCTATCAGTGTCTACAGGAAAAATGTCACCTTGATCCTTGACTGTAAGAAGAAGATTGTGAAGTTCCTCAACCGCAGCGACCACCCCATAATAGACGTCAACGGCATCATCATGTTTGGCTCTCGGATTCTGGATGATGAAATATTCGAGGTAGGCATGAGATAGGCATTCCCCCATGCCACTTGGGACACTTGTGGGCAAGCCGTGGCCCCTCCTATGGGGATGCTGTGACTACCGTGGGAGACCCATCTCCTCGGTTAGGGACCAGTTTGACTCTATGGCTTCCCACAGAATGCTGTGGCCTGTGAGTGGAGAGGCCAGACTGGCTGCATGTGGGAATCATGCAGGGATGGTAATGACTGCCCTTTCCCAAGCAACCAGTCCTGGGTTGTCTCCTGGGTGCCAGGCTGGGGTAGACACAGGACACACAAGCCTGCTCTGACTGGCACTTTGTGATGGGCAAGGATCCTGCTGACAACTTTTGAGTGGACTTTCAGGGCAGAACTAAACCACATAATGGGACTGTCAGGAGGTGCAGCTGATTCAATGTGTGTGTGTGTGTGTGTGTGTGTGTGTGTGTGTGTGTGTGTGTGTATGCTAAGTCAGTGGTGTTCCAGCGTGGTCCAGAGTCTGCTTCCCTGGAAAACACCCAAGAGGCAGGAGGAGGAAGCCCAGTAGAGCAGGGCCTGGGGCCTGTGCTCCAGTCCGCAGAGTCCTCTGGATTCATGTCTAGCATGGGAGGATGTTGGGAATTGTTTTGCTTCAGGAAGAAGGTTGAGTCCCTGTGCAGGTGTCTGGTGGTCCCAGAGGGTGCTGGAAACCGGGTGAACTGAGACAGGACCTGGTGCCATCTCTGAAGTCTGTGTCCCACGTGTATCTGGAGGCAGAGCCCTTGGGCTAGGACGCTTGGTGTGGTTCCTCTTCTTTGACATATCTGGAGTTTGTGCAAAGTTTGGTGGTACAGGGCTCCCTGGCTGAAGAAGTTTGATAATCACCTGGAAAATGGTCTCTGAGGGTTATCTTGGCAGGACAGAATGGGGCAGTGCCCTCCTAGATTCCCAAATACCATGTGAATGTCATTACTCACTGAATTTGCCACTGTGTCTGGCTGAGGCGTGCCAATGGCCTCACAGCTGCATGAGTTCTAGAGCCATGTCCCCTCAGACGCTCAGGGCCCAGCAAGCTGGATGCAATGTCAACTTGACCCTAAGCGCTGTGCCTGTATGTAGCTTGTGGCCCGACGTAGAATTGCAATGTGACTGCCACATGGGTCTGTGAGAAAAATGGCTCATGGTGGAGTCGTGGTAAGGAGTGCCCGATGAGTGTGAGTTCCACTCACTGCGGAGGTTAGGCCGGAGTCTGCTAGGGTGAAGACGGGCAGCAGCGAAGAGTTAAGGAGATTCTAGAACAGCCAGCTGCCTGCTGGGGGAACAGGGTGGCCCTCCAGGAGAAGATGGGAGCAGGGCGTGGTTGTGTCTGTTACACTCAGCTGCCTTCTGATTTCTAGGATACTGTAGCCCGGGGCTTCTGCCAGGTGGGATGGGCACATGGGGTGTGCAGACAGTGCCAAGTCCTCTAAACCATGGATCTGCTCTCACTGCAGGCTTCTGACCAGACTTGCCCAGGAATCCGGGATGAACTGGAGGGTGGCTGAGTATCCTCAGCTAGACAGAGGTGGCTGCTGGCCTCTTCTGGGGAGCTGAGACTGACGGCTGGCCTAGGGGTCAAGCACTGATTTCATAGATGATCCCGTGGGAGGATCTGGGCAAAACCTGAGATTCTGGCAAATGCCAGGGCTACTCTGGAGAGTGTGAATAAGAGGGGCACCTGAGGAGCCGGAGAGAGAACTCTTAGCCAGTGGGGCCAGGGTGGCTCCTGCTGTCCAGTCTCTGGTGACCAAATTCTTGAAGGCAGGCATGTAAGGGCTTCCCAGGGCTGAGCAAAACATCAGGTCTGAGTCCTCTGTGCACTGGTGGAGTCAGACTGTGCCAAACACTCGCCATTCTGCAGGGTGTGCCAGCGTGCCTTTTATCATCAAGTTTCTGGAAAAAGTTTTACATCTTATAAAAAAAAGTGTGTGTACACATGTGTGTGTATGTGTGTGTGCGCACATGTGTGTGTGTCTGTGTGTGTGTCTCTGTGTGTATGTGACTTATGCATATACATGTGTTCATGTTCATGCGTGTGTGCATTTGCACATGCACATGTGTGTGCATGAAGGCCAACAGTCAATGTCAAATGTCTTTCTCTGACACTTTCCACCTTGGTTTTTGACACAAAGTCTCTCACTGAGCCTAGAGCTCACCGGGTTAGCAGGACTGTCTGGTCACGAAGCTCCGTGAGTTCTACAGCTTCTGCTTCCCCAGATCCACTGTGGCAGGCATGCACCACCAATGCTCAGTTCTGGGGCTTCACTCTCAGGTCCTCACGCTTGTGTGACGAGCATTTTATTGACTGAGCTATCTTTTAAGCCTTGCACCATCTTAAAAGGATCCCCAAACAAATCCTGTCATGGAGCAGCCAGTACTGTTCTCCAGAATGCGTGGGAAGGTGCCACCGAAGCTCAGGGAACTAGACCCAGCTCAGAGGTCTTGGCTGGGTTTTCGCCATACCTGAGGCTCAGTTTTCCCATCTGCAAAATGGGGACGATAATCATATGTTTGCGTGCATGTATATGAATGTGTGTGTGTGTGCCCCTGTGCGATGTGCAGGAATCAATCCACGAAATGTATACACACGCGTGGTCCACAGCAAGCACTCTGTCACGAAGACAGGTCCCAGTTTGCAAACCCATTTGGATACAGGCGGCAGAGTTCAGCTTTGCCTTTGTCTTTCTCTTGCCACTCACAGGGTGGGTGTCACCCTGCAACCGACGAATAGCAGGTTGTAATGCTCTCACTGCCCCGCATTTCTGGTGAGCTGTTTGCTCCTGCCGTGGAATTTGATTTGAAGGAGAGAGGCTGCCAGAAGCCAGGGATTTTTGTTGACCACAAGTTGTTAATGGTCTGAGGGCTGTGTTTTCCCAGCCCCAGGGTTTCCTGGCTGTTAGCTGTGCTCACGGCGGGAAATTGGACCTGTCTTCCTTAATGAAGACCAGCTAGGGCAGCAAGGCAGAGGGTGGCCAATGGGGACTTTTCCTCCTCTTTGCTTCTTACGGGTGTAATGACGGGGGTGGGGGCAGCCTCAGCTTCTCTGTGTCTCCTCGCAACTGAGACGGGATTTTTATCCCTTTTGAAATAGAAGTAATTTAACTCTTTGCTTTCTAGGTTTCAAATAATAGTGCTTGCTTTTTGCTCATTTTCACGGTCTGACTTCTCTAGAAGGTTCTTGTTGGAAATCTTCCACGGCCATTTCTTCCCACAAGATTCTTATGCGTGTTGAAGGCCAGTTTGTTCCATAGCCCTCTAGATTTGGGAGTGGGAGGGTGCTGGCGCTGAGGCCGAGGCCAGGCTGCTGCTGGCACAGGCTTGCAGGGCTCCCGCTCAGCACCTCTGCCAGGCGGATTTGCTGAACTCCACATGGCTTCCAGCGGGCCTCGGAAAAGCTGGGGTGATCATGGCCCCACAGAGATGTTTGCGCATCGTGAAGACACTCTGAAGGAGACGGTCATGGAGGAGACTCCCAGGGCCTAGGTAGAGGCTTCTGCGACAGTGTCTTCTTCAGCTCCCTGGCGTATACATGTTGAGCCCAGCTGTAGTGGCCTTGGTAGGCAGTCTCTGGCAGCTGCTGGCTCCCTTGGGCACAAGCCCTTTGCCTCACTAGTTGGATCTGAATCTTGGGGTTTCGCTGATGTTCGAGGGAGACTGTGATAAGCCACTCAGAGAGGAAGTGAAGGAATACAGAATGCAGATATCAGCTCTTCCTGGGTGGCCTTCAGGTGGTCTTCCTGGTTGAGGACTTGGAACTCAGCATTCACATCTGTAAAATGGTTGCAACCGGGCCACCAATTCTGCCATGCATTGAGGACTGTGTGAAGGGCCTGCTCAGGGACTTTGGGGAACCATGCTGAACTCGGGCCCTCTGGTTGTCAGAGCTGTGGCCCTCCTGGTCTGTTGACGGTGGCAGTAACTGCTTTCTCCATAAAGGCAAAGATAGAGGCTGTCCCACCTCTGGGTTTTTCAGAGTCATCTAGTGAGTAAGTGTTTTGACTTCCGCTCAGAGGTAAGGAGGGAACAGAGCCTCTTGGCCCATCCCCTTGCCCCTGTCTGAACGGAGAGACCACAGAGAATGAATAGACAGAACATGGTCGTAAGCCTGGTCCTAGTTATTGCTGTGGGGACACCGGGGCCCCAGCTTTGCCATGCTATCTCAGAAGCCCACTGTGAAACATGGGCTATGTTCTCGTCACCGGGCCTCACGCCGTCTGGGTCCTGGGGGATCACTAGGGTCTCACTGGTCTCCCTTGCTCACTCAGTCAACTCTAAGCCCATGCTGGTTTTTCCTGAGGGATATGCCGTTGAGTTTTGTCACTTTCCTGGCAATGCCCCTGAAATGCGAGATGCAGGAGGTGCTGGCCAGGTCAAGGCCCACGATTCTGAAAATATGTTTGTGTGTAGGGGTTGCCCCGACCTCCCCCATGAGGACGAACATTCTCTTCTCATCCAGGAGTAAGCTTTGAGGATTGGAAGCAGGGGTGCAGCTGTCAGGGAAGGTGTTATCTGCATGGTGGAATTGAGCTGCTCTTAGCCGAACCGTCTTTGTAGCCAGACTGTGAGCAGCAGCGAGGTGCTGGGAGCTGAGGGCTCTGTTCCCATCTGCGAGCTTGCGAAGCTGGCACCAAGAGTTGAGCAACTTTATCAAACGTCCTCCGCAACATGGCAGAAGGGGACTTCTGAAGCCAGGGAAGACTCTTCCCCAGCCGTGTAGCCTCGCTCTCGACCTCTGCCACCGGCTCCTGTGATCCTATGATAGCCAAAGTTACCAGAATCCCTGGTCCTGTCAGATCTGTGAAGCTCGGAACCTTCTAGAAAGAACCAGAACAAACGTCTTTCCAGGATGGAAGCTCATTGCATTGACTGTCTTGCATGACGGTTAATGACCTGCCCATCACTCTTGACTCCTCCTACTCCCATCATCCTGTTTCCCATTTCAACCTGGAACTTGGGGCGACTCTTGTTCTGCTGTCTGCCAGGTTTGGGCCTGACCAGTGTTCGTGAGGGAAGGGCAGAGATGGGTACCCTCTGCTGACTCTAGGGCCCTGAGGTGGAAAGGCCTCAAGTGTGCCTTGAAGGAGGGCCATGGAGGAGACTGAGGCTTCGGAATATGGGGAATGGCTGGCTGCAGACTCTGGGCCAGGAGCCAAATGCACTTTTAAGCTGTTGAATGTTTCAAGGGGCAACAAACCAAACAGACTGTAAACTCAGCTTTCACTGTGCACCCCAGTTGCTGGCGGTTACCCCCTCCCGACCACACCTCAGCGTTTGAAGAAGGCCAAGTGTTTACCTAATCCTGGCTTCCCTGTTTCCAGGAGCCCCGCTTTTCCACTGACGTGTTTTTTCCTGGAATCTGTCTGAGACAGGAACGGGCTGTGCTGAGGAGGCGCTTTCCTCGCCGGCCAGCCCACGGAGCTCTGGGGCCGGCCTTCTCAGACAAGAACGGTCTGAGAGTCATCCATCTTCTGTGTGAGTGGGGAGATGCTACCAGTGCGGCCCCAGATCAGGGCCCAGCTTCAGCTCCGAGTCTAAAGCCTCTCCCGCTTTTCCTCCTCCCACCATCCACCAAGGGCCTTCCCAGTGAACTTCAGTGGTCCCAGGCATTCAGCTCAGGCCTATTGCTGAGTGGGGTGCCAAACCAATGAACAAGGACTGGTGTCACTGGGGAATGGAGTGACATGAGAAATCATCACAGAGAGCTGGTCCCAGCCTGTGGGAGTCTGCCAGTGACGGCGGACAAGCTACAGAGGCCCAGAGAGCAGCTGCCCCTGTCCAGCTATCGACATTGTCATCTCTGTTGATTTGAATGGCACACACGTCTCAAAAGGCACCACAGTGAGGCACGAGGTGCTCTCCCCACTCTGAGCACAGCCAAGGAAGGCTGGTTCTGACTCTGGTTGCAGAGAACTGTGACATCCCTATCCAGAAGCCCCTCTGATACCATCTCTGTGCCCTAGGCTGCATCCATTATGATTTTCAGTCCAGATGGGACAGTCTGGGCCAGCTGTTCCTGTGATCTGGCTGGAGTCCCTGTTGCTACCCAGTGTAGTTGTGGCTGTGGCCATGCTGGCCATGCTGCGTGAGACTTCATGCTGACCGCACTGAGACCTACGTTCACATAGCCCTCTTGTGCTACTCTAGGCCCCCTGCACCCCGACCTATAGATGGGAATATGGAAGCTTCTAGAGCTAAATGGTAGGACCTGGGTTCAGTTACAAGAAAGGAAGCCTCAAACCCAGGCTCTCAGCTGTCCATCCCAGTCAGGTGTGCAGGTCACACTTCCTCCTAAGGCTTTCCCCAAACCCGGTGGTCTCACCTGAAGACCCTCAGCTGGACTCCATTCACATAAGGCCCGTTTTCAGTCAGGTCATACTCCGGAGTTGAAGGGTCAGAGCTACAACATAGCTTTGGGGCATCCATTTAGCTCATATCTCTAAAGCATCCTGGAAAAGGCCTCTGCTGGTCCACCAGAGCACGCACACCTCAGTACAAAGCACTGGGCACACCTGAGTGGCTTTCAGATCCACCGCTATCAGGTTTAGGAAGAGTTTGGTGTTGGGCTCAGGTGCTGGCACCAGCCAGTGCATGGCTGGCTGATGGCCACACAGTGTTAGTCATCGAGTAAATTGTTGACTGGCAAGCAACCAGATGGGAGGTCTCTGCTTCTGGAGACCCAGTAAGGCGCGGTACTGAGGCCCTGAGCAGCAGAGTAAGAGATTCAACCCATCATAGGACTTGCCTGACCCACGAAGGTGTCAGGTTTATTCCATGGAAACTGTGAGCAGCGGCCATCTCCCAGGAGACAGGGTCGACCTTATGTTGGAAGTCAGGCCTTGTCCAGTGACATCATGCTGGGCTGGCATGCAGCGGACATTCTGATCTTGTCCCCTGAGAGCATTGTGGCTAAGGAGATCTAGGAAGTTAAACCTCATTTCACCGAGGCACACAGTCACTGAGGGTGGGGACCAGGGCAGACAGGGACACGTGTAAGGGTAGCAGAGCCGCTGGAGGGGCACATGGCTGAGGAACTTGTGAGAGCCTAGAAACTTCTATCAGGTTCTGGCTATGACAAACAATGCTGCTATGAACATAGTTGAGCACATGTTCTTGTGGTATGATTGAGCAGCCTTTGGATATATACCCAAAAGTGGTATTGCTGTGTCTTGAGGAAAGTTGTTTCCTAATTTTCTGAGAAATCACCATACTGATATCCAGAAGGGTTGTACCAGCTTGCACTCCCACCAGCAATGCAGAAATGTTCCCTTTTCCCAACAACCTCTCGAGCATAAGTTGTCATCAGTGTTTTATACCTTGGCCATTCTTACAGGTGTAAGATGAAATCTCCCAGTTGTTTTGATTTGCATTTCTCTGATGACTAAGGATGTTGAACATTTCCTTTAGTGTCTTTCAGCTATTTTAGATTCCTCTGTTGAGAGTTCTCGGTTTAGGTCTGTACTCCATTTTTTAAATTGGATTATGTGTTCTTTTGGTGTCCAATTTCTTGAGTTCTTTGTATATTTTGGAGATCAGACCTCTGTCCAATGTGATGCTAGGGAAGATCTTTTCCCATTCTGTAGGCTGTCATTTTGTCTTGTTGACTGTTATCTTTTGCTTTACAGAAGCTTTTCAGTCTCAGGAGGTCCCATTTATTGTTTCTCTCAGTGTGTGTGCTACTGGGGTTATATTTAGGAAGTGGTTCCCTGTGCCAATGTGTTCAAGTGTACTTCCCACTTTCTCTTCTATGAGGTTCAGTGTGACAGCATTGTTTGTCACAGCCAGAACCTGGAAACAACCTAAATGCCCCTCAACCAAAGAATGGATAAGGAAATGTGGTACAACTACACAATGGAGTACTACACAGCAGAAAAAATAATGACATCTTGAAATTTGCATGTAAATGGATGGATCTAGAAAACATCATATTGAATGAGGTAACCTAGACCCAGAAAGACAAATATCTTATGTGTTCACTCATAAGTGGCTTTTATACATAAAGCAAAGAAAACTAGCCTACAATTCACAATCCCAGAGAACCTAGACAACAATGAGGACCCTAACAGAGACATACATACATTTATTCTGCATGGGAAGTAGAAAAAGGCAAGATCTCCTGAGTAAATTGGCAATATGGAGACCATGGGAGAGGGTTGAAGGGGAGGGGAGAGGTTGGGAGAGAAACAGAGAAAAATGTAGTGCTCAACAAAATCAATAAAACAAAAGGAGAAACTGCTATCAAGCTGTGGATGGTGAGAGTGGCTGAGCTCTGACTTGGGGGCTCCAGATGGGGCTTAGCCAAGTCCTGTCCTTCAGTTCCCATGGCGGACTGCATGGGTGTTGGGAGCTGGTGTCAGGAACACCGATGGACGACACCTTTGAAGCTCCTCAGTGCCAGAGTTTTTGGGCAACAGGAAGCCCACAAGCTATGCCAATTTGATTGGCTGTAATCCACCAAGTGTTCCTAATTGGGTTGATGGACACGTGGTAATCGCAAAGTTCTTTTATTCTACTCTTAATTGTGAATATTAACTCTTCTACATTTGTTCTGGTTAGGATGTTTGTTTTGTCAACTTGATGCAAGCCAGGGTCAGCTGGGAAGAGAGATCCTCAAATGAAAATAGGCTCTTCTATCGGATTAACCTGTGGGCAACCCTATGGGGCATTTTCTTGAATAATGATTGATGTGAAATGGCCCAGCCCATTGTGGGTGTTGTCCAATACAGGTGGCCCTGCACTGATTAAGAAAGCAGGCTGAGCAAGCCATGAGGAGCAAGCTGGTTAAGCAGTATTCCTCTGTGGGCTCTGCTTCAGTTCCTGCCTCTGGGTTCCTGCCTTGAGTTCCTAGCCTGACTTCCCTTGGGGATGGACTGTGATTGGGACATATAGGCCAAAAATAAAAAAATAAAAAAACAACAAAACAAACAAACAAACAAACAAACAAATCCTTTTCTCCCTAAATTGCTTTTGGTCAGAACGTTTTATCACAGCGATAGGAAGCAAACTAAGACAACATTGCCCCCTACACACACACACACACACACACTCTCTCTCTCTCCAGATGGTTAGGAGGCTGTCGGGTTCATGCGGGTATCCTATGGGTTTGGCCATACTCATAGTCCTGGCTCAAGTCAGTATGTAGCCTTCTTCACATAACCTCACCCACATCACCGGGTTCAACACCTCCCATGCTGATGGAGCAGGAGACCATGGCCAAACGCTGAGCTCCATTGTGCCTTCCTGGACCACTCAGGAAGAATCCACATGGCACAGTTGTGCAAACTGTCCCCAGGAAGCCTAAGGGCTGTTTTTCCTCCCTGGAGACTAATAGTTATGACACAGAGTTATTTACCCGTGTTCGTAGACTTCCTAGAGAGTGGGATACACTGAAAGCATGGGAGGAGGAGGAATCAAAGCCGTGTGCTCTCCTGCAGGCTTTTATGCTGAAGAGGCATTCGGATGATGGTGAGCCTTCACCAGGGGTTGACAACCATAGGGAATGGCTATGGTCATGACTGGAAGAGTAGTGGGGGTGTGACTGTGCTGGTGGTGATGGTAGTCTTAGTGGTGGTAGTGGTTATTGTGGTGATGATCTTGGTGATTATGGTAGTGGTGATGGTGATCTAGATGGTGGTAATGGTGGTGCTAGTAGTAATAATAGTGGTGATGATGTTGGCGGTAATAATAATGGTAGTGATGATGGTCATCTTGGTGATGATGGTCTTGGTGATGACAATGATGATAATGAAGGCGCTAGTGGTAATGGTGGTGGTGATGTTGAAGGTGTTGGTGGTAATGATGGTGATGGTATTGGTGGTGGTGATGGTGGTCTTGGTGATGGTAGTAATGGTGATGACAATTATGGTGAAGGTATTGGTGGTAATGGTAGTGGCAATGGTGAAGGTGTTGGTGGTACTGATAGTGGTGATTGTGATGCTAGTGGTGATGGTGGTCTTGGTGCTGTTAATGAAAGTGGTGGTGGTGGTGGTAATGGGTGGTGGTGATAATGGTGGCTTAGGTGGTGGTGGTAGTAGTGTTGGTGGTAGTAGTGGTGATGATGTTCTTGGTGGTGTTACCAATGGAGGTGGTGATAGTAATAGTGGTAATCATGGTCTTGGTGGTGGTTGTGGTGGTGGTGGTGAGGATGGTGATCATCCTTCTCTTTCTAAGATACTTCCTGCATGATTCCTTTATGCCCTATACCTTTCACATGGGTCTAGGAAAAGAAGCAAGAAGACATTTTTGGTTCTGTGAACACAGCTCAGTCCATCTCCACAGGCTACTGGAAACCACAGAGCAGTGTGTTCAAGTCCCCTTCCCTGACTTAGACATTTTTTGTTTCCACCCTGTGTAGCCAATAGGCAATAATACCAAAGAAAAAATTTTTAAATGTGACTTGTGTGGGCTCCAGAAGACCCAAACGGGTGATCTGTCAATAGGGAACCTCTGAGTACAAGATGGGGTGACAGAAAGGGCCCCTCAGCACTCGGCGCTCTGCTCCGGGCCTGTGAAAGAATCCCTGGATGGCTGACAGGGTGTGTCCCATACCTACGGGTACCTGGCATGCGCCCATGTGGCTGGCTCTGTGGTCCTTACTGCCGCTGGAAACATGGTTGTCCTCTGCTCCAGTTGTGGAAGTTGGGCTGAGGCCTCCCCTGGCCGCTGCCAAGGCCAGTCCTCTTTCCATCCTCACAGATGGGGAAGCGTGGCCCGATGTGGTTTGGGAAAGTGCCTAAGATCATTGAGCGTGACTCAGATGGGAAACCAGGGGAGCTTGGCAGTGTGGCCCTTCCACCTGTGACAACAAGCAAGGAGCTCCGGGAACTTGTCCAGGCCACAGGTACCTAGGTGTGTTTTGAATGGGTGACAGAGAGATCTACCCTCACCAGCTCTGGGGCATGGTTCTGGGAATGGTTCATGGCCAGGGAGTGTGGCAGTGGGGACTCAGGACTTGCTGCGAGTATACTTGTGTGCTGCCTTTCTTGCAGCCTGCAACAAGAAGGGCTTGTTTTCCCAACTTATTTGCACCTGTCTATTTGCGGGCTCGAGGTCGTCCGCATAAAATTTGGGATGTAATCTGTAAATTATCAGTGGTCTGTGGGGATCCCTTCAGAGCCCCCTTTGGATGGGGTGAGGGCCCGGTATGGCAGCCGTGGCGCGGGGGCTGCCTCAGGGAGAAGGAAGAATGAAAAGGGAGGGGGACAGAGAGAGGCCTCTGTTATGAGAGGGTAGATTGCAAAGCTCTCCACTGTATGTGAGTGCGCTCGCTGCATAGCCCCCAGGGTTGCAGACTCTTCCACAAAAGCTTTGCAATTTCCTTGGCCCAACGCAGCCTGGCTAAAATTTCATTATCGGCAGAAACACAACCGACTCGCTCAGCAAAATGCTTCAGGCTCCGTGAGCGCCAAGGACAGCGTGATCTCTACAGTGTCCAAATGCGGATGGGACTGCCCTCTGCAGAAAAATGGACTGTTCACTTGATGCTGCCAACATGGGGGCAGGGTCAGCACAGCACACTGGAACAGCATAATGACCGACAGGCACGGGGGTAGAAGCTTCTAGAGACTCCGTAGGGGCTCAGAAAGTAAGCCTGTGAACGGAAGGGGAAGGGACAGGCAAAGGTTGGTATATGAGGGTGAAGGTGGTATTCAAATACTGGCACCTTTTCTCCTCACGTGGTTTAGGGTCACCATAGGCAGGCCGTGTGGGACTGCTAGTTCTGGGTGTGGCATTTGAAATTAAGTAATGGTAGGGCTTGGCCTTTGGGGTTAGAAGGATGGGCTGGGCTGCTACCCACCATGTGTAAGCCTGCATGGGTGACTGAGCAGTTTAAGGATGTCCTATGTGTGATGTGCACAGCTTGACACAGGCCTTAGGCTCCAGGGAGCTGGGAGAGGTGTGGGCAGCCTCCTTGCTAGGTGGTCTGTGACAGTGGTCTCATCTCTCTGTGTTCACACATCTGTGTCATGGGAAGGGAAAGATGGAAGAAGTGTGGGAAGTGTGGGAATAGGGTAGGGTCAGGCCTGGGGAAGGATCACTTTTGCTGAGATACGGAAGGGGCCAGCGAGGGTTGGTGGACAACACTAGACCTTATCTGAGGCAGGCTCAGTCAAGATTCTGTGTTCTGGAGCAGCTCATGTCATCATGTGGGTGACAGGGGTAGGGGGAGGAAATGAGGAGTCTCAGTGCAGCTCTTGAGGACCCATAAGCTGCAGTTGAGGGAGGAAACAGTGTCCTGGGTACTCAGGTCCACACTCCCGTGCTCTTTGAGGGTCAGCCACTTAGCACATACTAGGACCCTCCCATGACATCGCATGTACATGCACACAGACAAAGCAGTGCCCACACGCGTATATACTACAGCTAACATACAGTCTCCACACCCACGAATGTGCACAAGATCTATGCTCGTATCTACAAACACACCAGACCACCTCAGCTCTTGCTATGAGGCCCGCAGGCCTGTAAGTGCAGGGGATGTGTGGCCTTGTGGTAGAGTTGGGAAAACAGACTCCAGAGAAAATCTCCAGAACGCAGAAAACAGCAGATAAACTCCTGTCCCTGAGACTCCCCTGTGGTGGGCAAGAGGGCCGGGCTAGAGTATTCCATGGCACCACCCCACTGGCGTGTGATCTCTCCCTCTCTGGGCAAAGTCATGCTCATGCAGAAAGGGGGCAGGGTATGTGGTTTGTATCAGGATGGAAGTAGGAGCAGATGCAAGCCTGAAGGAGCTGGGGGTTATGTCTGCCATCCTTGCTGTCTCTGGGCTGTGTGTATGGGGATGCTTAGCAATAAGACTTGGCATTAAGGGAGCCTCAGTGAGATCCTGGATAGCCAGTGTCCCCATGCCGGAGCAGAGAGCCTGGTGCCCAATCCCCAGATTCAGCTGGTTGTTTATGAGAACCTGCAGCCAAGGCCCACCTCTGGAAGGGCAGCTGGTCCTGACATCTTGCAGCACCCCAGGGCCCCCAGAGTGTTGTTTATGAGCAAATGCAATCTCCTGCCTTCACTGAGAAGCCAGGAGTGTCTTTCTGAACTTCAGATCTGAGACCTTTCTGTGTGGTGGCAAGCTATGGGTGAGTGAGGTTATGAGCCCAGTCTAGGTTCTGGCTTCCTGCCTTTACCCCTGCTGGCTACTGCTGGGCCCTGAAAAGGCCTTGGGGGCCCCCAGCCTGCATGTTTAAAGTCTGCATTTCTCCCATGTTTTAAAGAGGTCCTTGTGAGGTTTAGGGCTGTTGCATGGAGCCTGGGTCTCTCCCATGAATCATTGATAAAATGTTCTCAATATGAAACTCTGGCCATTGTTTTTTTTTAGATTTATTTATTTTATTTGATATGAGTGTTTTGCCTGCATGTACATTTGTGCCCATGGAGGCCAGAAGAAGGTGTTGGATACCCTGGAACTGGAGTTATGGTGGTTGCTGGGAAATGAACCCAGGTCCTCTGGGAAAGCAACGAGTTCTTTTAATGGCTGAGCTCTTTTTCCAGCCCCAGGCTTTAACAAATAGTTCAACCACCTGGGGCTTCCAGGCTTCTGCCTAGGCCACAGGCAATGACTTCCAGAAAGCTTGCTGAGGTTGCATCCAGTGTGACAGGGCAGTCGTGAGAGGCTGAGTCTCCCACAAGGCCCTCCGAGCTTCCTGCAGAGCTGGCTGGTCCACAGAGGAGTGAGGCCATTGGGGACATCCTAGAAGGTTTCAAAATGGGTTACCACAGCGCAGCTATACCTTGCTGGGGCTCCCTGCAGTGGGTTCCTGAGCCCAACCTTCTAAATATTCCACAGAGAAACCCAGAGAGACCAGATGTGTCAGGTCCACCCCAGAAGCATTCTTGAGCTTCCAGGAGGATGGAGGAGAGCGCTCTTGCCCTCTGGGATGCCTTCCAAGTTGCAGAGGCAGGACCTGTCCTCTTCTCCTCTACCTCCCGACTTCACCAACCTTAGCCTCTCTGGACCCACCACCATCAGAGACTTCTAGAGGACCTTGATTTCTTTTCAGAACACAGGGCATTCTTAGGTTCAAGACTGCTGTCTGCCTGCATCCATCGTGACTTATCTGTCTGTCTGTCTGTCTGTCTGTCTACTATCTATCTGAGACAGGTTCTCATTTATCCCAGGCTGGCCTGTGATCTGCTACATAGCCAAGGATACCCTTGAATTTCTAATCCTCTTGGTATCTGTTACTGCTCTAGTGCTGAGACGTAAACACAGTGCTACCGTGCCTCAGTTATGTAGTGCTGGGGATTGAACCCAGGGTTCTGTTTTTCAAGACAAGGTTTCTCTGTAGCTTAGGAAGCTGTCCTGGAACTAGCTATTGTAGACTAAGTTGACCTCGAACTCATAAAGATCTGCCTGCCTCTGCCTCCCGAGTGCTGGGATTAAAGGCTTGTGCCACCACCACTGCCTGGCAAACCCCTGGCTTTATCCATGCCAGACTAGTACTCTATGAACCAGTCATCATTGTATTTCCACCGGGCTGGCAATGGTTCTAGGGACTTGGGAGTGCCTTAGCCTAGTTCCTGAATTCCTCATGACACCATCACCCCCAGTGTCCTCTTAGATCTGATTGCCATCTGATCGCTACCCAAAGAAGTTGGCTGAGAGGTTGGACTCCAGGCACTAGCTCCAGTCTGAGGCCATGTGGTAGCTGCAAGTCGCAGGCAGCCCAGGATGGAGGTAGGGTCTTCTCAGAACCCGGGGTGGGTTTTCAGTTTTTGTCCTGATCCAGCTTCTCTTTCTCCTGGTTCTCACAAGGTCTAGGAGGGGCCTGTGATGCTCTCATCCTGTCCTCTCAGCCCCAACCTGTGCTGCACACAGCTGGGGGAGCAGAAACAGGTGCCAAGTGGAGCCCCTGTCCTACCAACTTATCCTCCTGCCCTGCAGAGAGCTTCTTGTCCCTTGGTAGTCTTGCTGGGCATTGGGCATTTGAGGCCCTTCTCCCTTCTCCTCACATGCAATGAGGAAAGGAAGATGGGCCAGAGGCACTCTGTACCAGTACCAGGTATGGAGTTAAACCAGCTCCCAGTAGGACTCGGAGACGGACACAGTTGGGAAGGTAGGCATTCCTCGCCCAGCCTGGGTCGATTGCATGTCCACATTGAGACTGAAAACCTGACTGGGCTGAAGCCAGCTTCGGATAGGCACACAGGGACATGGGACTTTGCATCAGTTCCTAGAGCCCTTTATCCAGCCTGGGAACCAGTTGTCATGTAGTGTGTAGGTGGTGGTGTACCCACATTCAGTGACAGTGAGCCACCTTACTCTGTCCTGCTCTCTTGACCACTAAGCGGATTGCAGAGATATGTTAGACGCATCCCTGCCCGAAGAGCGTGGTGCTCCTGGAAAGGCAGACAGAGCCTGTAAGAGACAGCAGTCTCATAGTGTGTTAGCTGCTAGGTCCCAAAGACTCTTAAGTGTTCACTTCCCCTCAAAGGCATCTCTTCCTCCCGCCAAGTGTGTTTGGAGATCATTTATTTACATGCCAAGCTCTCAAATGAAAGAAAATATTTTTATTTGAATTGGATGAAATTTGAGCTGGATAGAGGTCATGTTGCTAAATGAAAATGTCTGTTTTTCCCACACCGTCCTGCCATGAGGCTCTCATCTGTGGGCGTTGAAAACCCAGGCCTTCAACATCCTAGGAGAGACAAGTGGGGAGGGAGGGAGCCAGGGCTGTGGGCACCTCTGCTGGCCTCAGAGAAGGTGGGGAGGGGTGATGGGAATGAGAGGGAAGTAACTAGCCTGGGTGCCAGTAGGGGAAATACTGTGTAAAATACAGAGAGGGGATCATTGGGACCCTGCTGTGCACCCCCCCCCCATTTACTGCAGCAGAGGCTGCAGAGCATCAAGCAGTAGTAGTAATAGTAGTAGTAGCAGCAGCAGCAGCAGCAGCAGCAGCAGCAGCAGCAGCAGCAGCAGCAGCAGCAGCAGCAGCAGCAGCAGCAAGGAGTTTTGTGCATCTATTCTCTGACTCCCAAATCCCCTTATGGGCTAGAGCCCAGGGCTGGTCTAAAGGAGGAAGAAGTTCTTGTCCTTGCCTTTGCCCCTTCACCTCTAGGGGTCAAGGGTGAGGTTGGCCCTCTTACCCCCAGTTGCCTCTTGTACAGCTGTCCTGCCTCATCTTATGGAAGGAACCTGGGCTCCAGGGCGTAGCAGTACTGTGGAGTGGTGGGCACAGCTCTTTGCACGTCCGAAGAAGGCAGTAGCTGTCCGCTTGCTGCGGGGAAGAATGTTTTTCTGTCTACAGCCTGGATAGGAGTTTGCCTGCCGAGGTGGGGACAGGTGGGGCGGGTCAGCTGGTAGTCATGGGCTATAGCTCAATGCCTTAGTATGAATCGTCAACTTGACACAACCTGGGATCATCTGAGAAGGGAGTCTCAAGAGACTCAGATCAGACTGGCCTATGGGCACATGTGTGGTGCGTATTCTTGACTGTTAGTTGATATAATAGAGTCTGGCCTGGGTTGGATTGCACTATTCTATATGTATGTTGTCCTGGGCTGTATAAGAAAGCTAGCCAAGCCAGGTGGTAGTGGTGCATTCCTTTAATTCCAGCACTCAGGAGGCCGGGGTAGGCAGAGGCAGATCTCTGAGGTCAAGGCCAGCCTGGTCTACAGCACAAATTCCAGGACAGCTCAGGCTACATAGAGAAACTGTCAAAAAACAAAAACAAGCAAACAGCAGCAACATCACACCAGCAGGGCATGCGCCTGTCTGAGTGAGACAGTGAGCACCCTCCTCCTTGGTTTCTGCTGTACTCCTAGCTGTGGATGAGTTCTCTGTTTAGAGGCAATGCTTCATGGAATAGCAAATAGGTCTGGTTTTAGGTTTCTATCCTGAACTTAATCCTGGGCTGTGACCTGGAAGTGTAAGCCAAATAAATCTGTTCCTCTCTAATCTGCTTTTCTCAGAGTGCTTTATCAGAAATGGAAAGGAAGCCAGACTTCTGAGATCAGGGCCAGTGACCTCTCCTGAATACAACTCCTCACTTGTCCAGTGGGGAGTGACAGTCATGTGAGTGAATGGTCACTGTGCCCTAGGGCACTAGGCAGAACTTAGGAGGAAATATCTGCCCCTCCTTTTCCATAGAGATCAGGGTTTGGGCTCCATCTGTCTACTGTAATGGTACCCAGAGGAAAGGACCTTGTAGTTCGCCCTGGAGGCTACCCTACCCAGCCACCCAGACTCAAGCCTGTTTAAGGTACTAGGAATCCCTTGCTCATTACTTGGGGTTTTCAAACCCCAGTGGGACCAGGTATGTGGAACTCAGACTCCAGGGTTCAGAGAGGCTGGCCTTTGACGTATTCCGAGACTGGTGTTTGGTTCTGTCAGTGAGTACTCCCACTTCATCCCAGTTTGGTCGGCTTCCCCTCAGAACCTGGAGATGGTGACGGATCCTGTCCTAGATCAGAAGACACCCACACCCTCCTTCTCAGGAAGGAGGATCCTAGGAAGCCATCCATGGGCCTACACTCAGTGACTTCTGGTGACACACTCATGCAGTCCTGCATGGTCATGTAGATAGGAGTACCACATCTAGACCCGCCCCTGCAACCTCCAGGTTCAGCCTAGGGTCCAGTTCAGAGAAAGGTTTATACTTCACCTAATGAAAAGCAGGGATGCAGGGCCTCCTGGATTGGGCAAGAAGGCCACATTTTCCCAGGGCACAGCAGAGCTATGGGTGCAGGACCAGAGATAATCCCAAGATTCTGGCCAGAAATAGGACACCAATAGAAGCTCAATGACCACATGGTTTGGGAGGATGTGATATTATCAGAAAGCACAAGGCCAGTCAGTGATGATATAATGTGGGCACCACCGTGTGGCTGTTCTGTGTCACAAATGCATTTGCAGTGTGAGACATGGTGGCCAGAACTTAGGAGGTACTGGTGGCTGTTGAACGAGCAGGTTAATGGATGGACGCATGACTAGGTACGTGAGTGAATGAATAGGTAAACAGATGACATGGGTGGGTGGATAGACAGATGATATGCAAGAATGATAGATGGATCGATGGCATTAATAAATGGATGGGAGAAAGGATGGATGGCCATAGGAATGATGTGCATCAATGGATGGAGGGCCTTTATGGCTGCCTGGATGATTGGAGGGGCAGATGAATCGCATGCATGCATGGGTGGATGGGCAACATATATGGATGGATGGGTGAGTAAGGCGATCACTGAGAAAGAGCTGGCATGCCATCTTCTGTAATCACAGAAATGCGTCTGCTATTTCCTTCCCTTCTTGAGTGCTTGCTGGTTACTGTTGAGTCTCTCTGAGCCCCTCCTTCTGGGCCTGTGGCTTTGCTCCTGAATCCTGTGGTCTGATCCTGGCCCGTATGTCCAAAGTGTCTGATGGCTGTCTCTTCTCACTGCTACCTCATGTTTGTTTTTGAATTCCCTGTCCTGAGTCCTCTGCTGGCCCCCACCCCCTTGACATTCTCTATCTTGCTGTCCTTTTGGAGGACTCAGCACTGCAGGTCCGCTAGGGGTGCAGAGCCCAGCTGGAAAGGCAAAGATACCATTGAGAATGCACACCAGGCAGGTAGCATTTCTGCCTGGGCTGGAGAGAAAACCCAAAAGAAACCCAAGAGACTGTGCTGGTTTCCAGATTGCATCTAGGCCTTGTCTCTGCAGACCACTTCTGGAAAATTCCACAGAATATATTGCAGACTTTATTCCAGTATAGTGTAATGCATTCAGCTATAGTGACTGGTGATAGCATCGTGTGACAGGATGGGCTCCAGGCACAGAGAACTTGACCTGGCACAGCCCTAGGTCACCTCTGTTTATTATACCATCTCCAGTGTGGCCTTCAAAATGCTAGAATGCTCTGATACTGTCTCTCCAGCTCTGAGTCCAGTAGGAGGAAGTCACTGGAACCTTGTGAGCCACCTTCACAGGCCTCGCCTCACCTGCTATTGGACACTGAGCCTTACTTTCTTGGGCTACTGAATGGGGGCTGATAGACCGTGATGGCCACAATGGAAGGCTGTGAGCAGTTTCCTTACCTGTGCTCCCACATCTGGGGTTGTTGACAGTACTGCTCTGAGAGTATATGGATATGCGTTGGCCCAAGTGAGTCAGTCCCTCTTTATCTTTAGGGGTATACTGATTTGGGGAAATTTGTTCAAGTGTTTGTTCTAGGTTCCAGGGTTGGAACTGCTAGGTCGTATAGTAATTCTGTGTTTAACTCAATGAAAAAGCAAGCTTTACATTGTAAAGAGATACCCCTCAGTGCTGGAGACTGCTGGAGACAGGGATATGTCCTCCAGAATCTAGGGCAGATGCATTTATGCTTTGTAAGTACATTAACTGTGAGCACCAACTCGGCAAATGTGTAACGGGTATTTGGTAGATGGATGGATGGATGGATGATTTGTGGGATGGATGGATGGATGGACATTTGAGTGGAAGAATGGAAAAGTAGATGGGTGGGTGGATTAGTGGGTGGATGGATGAATGGATGGATGGATGGATGGATGGATGGATGGGTGGATGGACGGATAGATGGGTGGATGGATGGATGGATGGATGGATGGATGGATGGATAGATGGATAGATAGATGGATGGATGGATGGATAGATGGATGGATGGATGGATGGGTGGATGGGTGGATGGATGGATGGATGGATGGATGAATGGATAGATGGGTAGATGGATGGATGGATGAATGGATAGATGGGTGGATGGAAAGGTGGATAAATGGATGTGTGGATGGGTGAATGGGAGAATGGATGCGGATAGTTAGTGGAAGGGTAGATGAGTAGATAGGTTGGTGGATAAGTGGATGTATGATGAGTGGATGGGTAGGTAGATAGATGTATAGGTAGATAGATGGGTGAATAGGAGGTAAATGGATGGGTGAGCTGGATGGATGGATGAATGGATGGATAAAAGGGAAATGAATGGATGATTGGGTAGGTGAATAAATGGGTGTTTAGATAATGGATGGAAGGAAAGGTAGATAAGTGCATAGGTGCCCGGGTAAATAGAAGGTTGGGTTGGTGAACAGATGGATGGGGAGATGAATGGGTTAATCCTTAGGTCAGCCAACCTAGCTTAAGTAGCTCTGCAGAGCAGCATCTGCTGGGAGGAAGTGTGTCCCTGAGGGCATCTCCTCTCAAGGTCTTTCCAGGCTGGGTCCCCTGGGTCCTTCAGGTCCCTATGAGTACCTGTGATGCTGGCTCATGAGCTTTTGTCCTTTTGCAGGGTGACATCCAACAGCTGCTCTTTGTCTCTGACCACCGAGCTGCCTATGATTACTGTGAGCACTACAGCCCTGACTGTGACACCGCGGTCCCTGACACACCTCAGTCACAGGACCCTAACCCGGATGAATATGTGAGTCATCTCTGGCCGGATTCACGGTGGGTGGGAGCCCAGGCAGGCCAGGATGGTACAGAGTTGCAGGGTTACAAAGGACTGTGGAAGCTGCAGGACCATAGGGGAAGCAGTGTGTAATGTCTGATCCACTTTACCATAGAGTAGTTACACCGACCCCACCATGATGGAGTCTCTCAGGGGAGTGCCGTTAGTGGCTATGGCCTTTAATCTTCCACACACGCCCATGAATGGATGCAGATAGGTGGTGCCCTTTACCCTCAAGCTGTGGCCTCAGTTTTTCTTAGAGCGCAGCCCATTCCCTCATGGACACCTGAACCACGCTCAGCCCTGTGTATTGTGGTCAGTTCCCTGACTCCCAGAGTAGCTGCGACTTTGAAGGACAGCCATATGTGTCCCCTTTGTCCTTCTCCCCATTTTTCGCTCTAGTTGATGGGTCCCTTTGCTCACCCCCAGGCCCTGTGTTATTCATTTTACTTGGAGTTCTTTCTAGTCTTTCCCCTGCCTCTGGCCAGGCCTGTCTTCTGCTCCTCTGAGCTCTTTGCCTCTCCAGCTGTATTTCTCCCTGTATCTCTCCTCTTTCACTGCTGCTCAGATGAGGTGGGGGTGTTCACGGGGCAGTAGGGCTCCCTGGCCTAGAGCGCACCCCTACAGATCCTGGGTTGCTGGATGGATGTCCAAAGTCAGCCTCCACCAGGTCCCTGATTTGTATTTGAGGACAAAAATGCCTGCTTCTGACTATTAGTCCCATGAATTGGGGTTGAAGGTCATGTTTGGTGCCTAATGGCTGTGACTAATGGTACTCACACTTTGCCTGGCTCTGATTCCTATGGGTCAGATGTAACCACTTTGAGGGCTCTGCTTTTGCTGACCTCTCAGGAGCATGTGAGGTCATCCATCTCCATGTTGGGCTTCTGGGTTTTGTTCAGCTTCTCATGGAGTGACTGAGGGAAGAACCCTGTCTGGGGACCCTTGGTGCTGGGCAGTGCCTTTTGACATCTGATTCCCCATCTGAGCCGGGGCAAGGAGGTTGACAGGCTGCCCTGTAATATGTCCATTTCCTTTTTCCTATGGCCACCATTGACTTCAGTACCCAGAAGGAGATGGTGAGACCTATTACTATGAGTACCCGTATTATGAAGACCCTGAAGACCCGGGGAAGGAGCCTGCGCCTACGCAGAAGCCAGTGGAAGCCGCCAGAGAAACCACAGAGGTTCCTGAGGTCTGACCTGGACTGGGGCTGGGTCGGGGAGGTTCCTGGTCCCTCCAGGCCTGGGAACAGGGGAGGGTAGAGAGCCAGAAGCCACGAACATGGTGGCAAATACCCACAGTTCTAGCTCTTGGGAAGTTGAGGCAGGACAGTCATGAGTTCTAGGCCAACCTGGCTACAGAGGGAAACATCCCCCCTCCCCACATATGTGGAAGCTTCAGCTGTGGTTGGACCTTTCCTGGTGTGTTCCTGGGTGGTCCTCCATCTACTCATGCCACTCCTGGTAGCTGGTGTTCACGCAATGGCTGCCTCCCTCCTCATTGTCCCTGTCTTTCAGGGACTGAGGATCCTGAATCCAAGTCCATAGGCCTTGGCTGAGCTCTGCATCCACGCTCTGATATTCGCTGTCATACTAAAGGGTTGCTAGGAAGGGTGCTTAGAAAATCCTGGATCCAGGTCCCCTGACTGCCTCTCTCTATTCTCTGCCCCCAGGAACAGACCCAGCCCCCACCAGAAGCCCCCACAGTGCCTGAGACCAGCGACGTTGCCGGCAAGGAGGATGATCCAGGAATTGGGGACTATGATTACGTGCCCACTGACGACTATTACACTGTTTCCCCTTATGAAGACCTTGGCTATGGCGAGGGGGTAGAGAACCCTGACCAGCCCACCAACCCTGACTCAGGAGCCGAGATTCCCACCAGCACCACTGTTACCTCCAACACCTCCAATGTAATTGTCTTCCTTCCTTTATGTCTTGACCTCGGGGAGGGGTGGGGAAAGGGCCAAGGCTGTGGCTCTAGGACCCTGATGAGCACCTACTTCCTTGGGTGGCCTTCATTGCTCAACCCCCTCGACCCCATACTCTGGCTCCCGAGTCCTCTGTAGTGGGGTTGAGTGTGTTTGGAAGCCATTGGCTTTTCTGAGTTTATTTCCATTTTCCACTGCAAAATGGGTAGAATAGCTCTTGGGCTCTGAGTTCTTATTCTCAGGATGGTACAGATAATACTGTAGATTTTGGCTTCAGGAGTACCATCCGTGAGCATCAGAGTAACCCTCACAGGGCACTGTGTTCTTTGCTGTTAGAAAGACCCTCAGTTTCCAGGGTGCAAGCTTTAATCACCCATGGAGTGGATGGAGTACAGCCATAATCACCACCTGAGTGCAGACCTCCCCAGCATGGAGTGCACCTCTCAGAGACTGCCCTAACTTGTTATGGGGTCTTAGGCAGTTTGGGGAACCATCCCCATGGTGGCTGGGAAGTGTGCCGAAAGGCTGCGGGGAGCACAGGTCTTCTTTCATGGAATCCCCATGGGCTTCAGCTCTAGATGGTCTGTTGTGGGTCACTGGTTGCTATGTGCCCGGCAGAAATTGCCAGACTCAGCGCCTGCCAGGTGAAGTCTGCAGTCACTTGGTGGGCCTCCCTGAGTGACTCTGCCCCTTCTGCCCCTTCATCTACAGCCAGCTCCGCCTCCAGGGGAAGGGAAGGATGACCTGGGTGGTGAGTTCACCGAGGAAACTATCAAGAACATAGAGGACAACTACTATGACCCATACTTCGACCCTGACTCTGACTCCAACGTCTCGCCCTCAGAGATAGGGCCAGGCATGCCGGCTAACCAGGACACCATCTACGAGGGGGTAAGAGACCCAGGCTCCTCTCTGCTCGGGGGCATCTGGGTGGTGGGAAAGGGGAAGCCCTTCCAGAAGTCTGAGGGTGGCAAGAGTGACCTACGCTGCCATGCAGCTTCATTCTTCTCTTTTAATTAACTAACCAATTAACTAATTTGAGATAGGATCTCACTATGTAGACTCGACTGGCCTGAAATTCACTGTGTAGACCAGACTAATACTCACATAGATCCATCTGCCTTTCCCTCCCAAGTGCTGGGGTTAAAGGCATGTGCCACCATGCTTGGCTGAGCTTCTTTCATTAAAGTGGCCCCTCCGACTTCCATTATCTGTGCCTCATTGCCTGATTGCGTCGATATATGCGTGGCTAGGCATGAGGATGAGTAGCCCGCTTCGGCTTGTTAGCCTCCTCCTGGACACGAGGGGAGGCACCTGGCAGCAGGGAGCACTCTGCTTTTGCTCAACTTTTGTGTCATGTGAACTTTTTGTTCCCTTTCTCTCCCCTGTTCTTCCTCTCTGGAATCTCACATTCCACCCTGACCCCCACCTAGATTGGAGGACCTCGAGGTGAGAAAGGACAAAAGGGAGAGCCAGCCATTATTGAGCCGGTAAGGACACAGATGTGTGTGTGTATGTATGTCTGTATAGTGTGTCTCTTTGCTGCGGTGTCCTCTGATAAGCTCGTGGTGGTTTTGTAGAGTGTGACCAGACTGTGGGTCCCTTCTCTACCCACCAGGCTACTCGAGAAGCCACCCCCATGCAATCATCCTCTGTATCACAGATGCTTGGGAGAATCTGGGGTGGGGGAGTATTCCAGAGCTCGGTCAAGGTGCTGGGCAGCATGTAGATCACAAGTGTCTGTACTTGGAGAGAAGGCAGAGGGTCAGAGCACCTCTGCGGAGATTTCCTTAGAAGAAAGGACACAGACCTCAAGAGGGAGGCTGGACCAAGGCTGGGTGGGGAGCTCCTAGTGTAAGGAGCAGGCAGGGGGCGTAGTTAGTTAAGGACTTCACCTCTCTGTGTCCCTAATGCCCCCATTTGAGTCTCTTTACTGCAACCGTTGTGACAGGAAAGACTGACAAGGGAATATCAGAGGTTCTGAGGTAGGATTCACCTCCGAGTAAAGCCCCATGTAATTAGGCAGTGGGATCCTGGGTAAGTTAGCACAAGGACCTATAGAGAATGTGTGGACCCTGGGTAAGTTAGCACAAGGACCTATAGAGAATGTGTGGATCCTGGGTAAGTTAGCACAAGGACCTATAGAGAATGTGTGGTTGTGTACAGCCCATGTCCCCTCCTCGGTCAGAGAGTTTTGTGGGAGCCTGGCCTTGTCCTGCTGGGTGCTGTGGCCTGCTTGGGTTTCAGAGCTGCTGACATCAGAACTTTGACCTCGGAGAACAGAAAGCTGTGTGACTGAGTACCCTGGGCTTGGTAGCCATGGGACCTAAGCTCAGAATTGGCTTTGCCTAGAGGATCTGGCCACTGAGGTCATCTGTCCTAACATAGCCCGTGAGTACCCAAGGGAGGAAGCTCTTGTCGTACATCGCAGCCATTGCAAGGCTGGGAGTTGTTAGTTCCACTACCAGGACTTGACTCCCTGGATCTGAGTTCATAACATGACCTTGGGGCTCCTTCAGAGAGAGAACCAGCTTCATAGGGCCGCCACCTTCACACACGGGGAGAATCTTGCTTGGCAGTGCTTAGTAGGCCAGTGGACCAGGGTAAGCTCCCTGGCTTGGCCTCTTTCCTGGCCAAGGGAAGCCTCGGAAGAAAGGCTCTGCCTGCTACTCATGTCCCTGGTTCCCCCTGGCAGTGAGCCTGAGGACATATATCCTCGTTCTACCTCCCTTCCCTGACCTCCCTGTGGCTCTAAAGATGACAACCCTTATCTGAGGCTGTATGATCAGGGCACAGAGGGAAAGGGGGCAGAGCATGAGGGTAGCCCAACTCAGGGGTCCCTTGCTCAATCCCATGGGAAACTTTAACCCAAGTTCATGCTCACAGGAGGCTAGTCCTGAAGAGGAACATCTCAAGGGACCAGGGCAGACTTATCCCCAGACACATGTCTGAGGCTTGTTCTCCTCTGTGCCAGAGGGGGGTTGCTGCACAGCTGGCCTCTCTGCTGTGCTAGACCTCCATAGGGCACTGCCTCAATGGGGCTTGGCCTCAGGTGGATGTGGTCATCCATTGCAGCCCCTTGACAGGGTCCCTGATGCTTCACTAAAAGGAACGTCTTTCCTTTCACTGAGTAGGGCAGTGAGATCCCAGAGAAGGCAGGTATACAAGGCTCTGCAGGCCTCAAGGTTGGTTCCCAGCTTCAGAAACGGTTGAGTGGTACCTTAGAATAAGGCTTACTTAAGCTTATTGTATGTGGAGTTGGTACCCCAGTTTTGAGAGTAGGAGAGCCCCATTAGAGAGCTTCCCTGAAGGAGGCTGTGGGTGAGGACGGGCCTGAGATAGCACTGAGAAGGTAGAGGTGGTCCAATGGACACCCATCTCTAGACGATCCAGTTCCTCTTCTCTGGGAAGAGCCCAAGCCATCTGGAGGCAGTTACAGAAGCCTCCCCCACCCCCGCCTGTTGCTTGCTTCTTCCCAGCTTCCTCAGAGTGTCCACAGGGCCTTTGGCGAGTCCCCACGGAGAGATGGTGTAAACATTTGGAATTGTCAACCTGGAACGTCGCCAGATGTCCTCAGAGCCTTAGCTATACGTAAACAGATGGAAGCCTTGGGGACTGGCAGTGTATAGCCTGCCCCGTGTGGGGGCAGCTGCTGTTCCCTGTCCCCCACACCTGTCCCACAGCATGGGTTTATAACTACTGAGCACAGCGCCAGTCCGTCCCCTGCATCCAGGAGGGACATCGCTGGCCCTCCCTGCTCAGGTTTAGCTCCTCTCATTTATCAGCAAGACAAGGGGCTCCTTAGAAGGGCAGATCTGACTTGGCAGAGACGAGGCAGACCCAGTAGTAGTCTTGGCACCAGCTTACAACGGGCTCAGGGGCCAGAAGTGCCGAGGTGATGCCTCTCGCCTGGTGCCACCCACTCTACCTTCTTGGTTTATCATTGACTCTTTTTGGGCAGGGGAGACCATGTCTCAAGTAGCTCAGGCTGGCCTTGAACTTCCTAACCAGTTGAGGATAACCTCAAACTCCTGATTCTCCTTCCTCCCTCCTCTTAGTCCTGGGGTTAGGAGTTCAAACCCAGGGCTACAAAGTATGCTAGGCAATCACTTTACCAAAGGACCCCAGGCTCCGCCATTGCTTCTAGTTTGTTCTGCGTAGCAGGTGGATGGATCTCTATTAAGAATGGTTTGGGAGCGGAGAGTGACTGCATATGCCTATGATATCAGCGACAGGGAGGTTGAGGCAGGAGGATCTGAGCTCTGTCTTTACTCACTGAAAAGTAAACAGTTGTCTTCAGTTTGGCCAAGTCTAAGATTTTTTATTTCTGGTTTTTGTTTAACCACATGTATTTAAGGAAATAAAACAACATGACTTTTTATCATCATCATCATCATCACCACTGTTTTTATTAGTGTGGATGTAGGTACATTTTGGTACAGATATGTACAATGTATGCCTGTGGGTGTGTGTACATCCACGCAGAGACCAAAGGTAGATGCCAATTGTTTCCTTCAGTTGCACTGCACTTTATTTTTTTTTAAGTCTGCCATGTATGTGTAGGTGCCCTCAGCACCCTGAAGAGGGCTACCCTGGGGGTCAGAAGGTGGTGAGCTCAGCCATTGTCTAGGCTGCCGGGACAGTGGACTCCAGGGCTCTGCCTGTCTCCTGTTACAGGTGCAAGCCTAGCTTTTATGTGGATCCCGGGATCCAGACTCAGGTTCTCATGCTTGCACATTTTATTGATTCAGCCATCTCTCCAGCCCTCAGGACGGACGCTTTGACATACCCAGCGTGTGTATACACAGCGAGGGGCTCCGTCTGCCACCCTATGTCCCAGCCTTTCTCTGTGTGAGCGTGAGTCAGTGTGTGAGTGTGGCTTATTGGGGTTAGTGAGGGTAGCTGAGATTATTTCTGATAGGCCACCAGTGAATAAACCCTGTCAGTTACAGAGACCTTCTCCTGTCGTTCTGAGCCCCATGCGTTAGGAGATGGTGGGGTTGTGGGGTGCTGCTTAGGTTCAGCTTGCCTCGGAAGGCCATGGGACCAGGGCTGTTTCCCCTAGCCACATGCCTTCCTTTTTGTTCTGACCTGGGGTGATCTGGGACTGGCTTCCCGTGAGCTCCCACAGTGCTGCCCTTGCTCCTCAGAACAACAGTGTGTGTGTTTGCAAAGACAGCTGCTGTCTCCTGGGCCCTGCTTGGACCAGTGGTTCCCTTAATCCCTTCTCCACTTCTGAGTCCTCCCAGCTGCCTGTCAGGGGAAACGGGAAGTGGGAAGATGAGCCGCTTGGATGAGTTCTCTGTGTACATCACACGCACAAATATTTCTCCTAGTGCATCTGTGTAAACATGGAGTATAGCTTCCCAGAGACCAGGAACCTCATAGGCAGGGTGGCTGAGGCTTGTGTGTGTGCGTGTAGGGTACTTTGCTGCCCCTAGTCTGTTGGGCTTCACTCCCCACTCCCCCCTCCCCCCTTAGCCATGGTGACCAGCATTTCAGGCCTCACACCTCCACTTGAACAGGACTTTTTGCTTGTCAGGGCAAAGCACACATTTGACAAGAGAGTCATGTGTTTTCAAAGACATATTGGAGGCATGATGGTACCCATTATCTCAGCAGACTAGCCATTCTTATTTCCTTTGGCTGGGAGACTAGACAGGGACCTGGCTCAAGGCCAAGGCCTCAGCCACTCACTCCATTATTCCCGCAGTCTTGAGAACCAAGACGTACCTATGGATGTCTCTCACATGGCCAGTGTCATGACAGGGTCTTGCAACTACCCACCCAAAGCCTGTCCCAGACTCTGGGTACCAGCCTGCAGCCTCGTGTGCAGATCCCCACTCCCCCAGCACAGATTCTCCTGAAGCGTGCAAGGGACTCAGAACGTTCTGGGTGGGCAATGATTGGGAGACCAAGAGAAGTCTGGGTGGCGCTTTCTGAAGGGGGTGCCCAGAAATGCAGGTCTCAGAGCAGAAAAGCCCTACTTTTAAGAAGGGCCAATAGGTACCAGGATGCCTTATCCCCTTTGGGGGTTGGACACAGTGAGGGCTAGTGACAGGAAGGAAGATTGGAGAAAGACAGTTGTGGATCAGGTGACTTCAGCAGGGTGCTGGGACTTGGGAGGAGGGACTGGGTGTGTCCTGAGTACCATCAGCCCATATAGCTTTTCTTCAGCCTTTTTCAGTCCACCTAGGTGCCTGGTCTGGGGTCTGTTCCACCCCTTGGGTGGCTGGATTTCACGTAGATGACAGAGGACAGCAGTACTATTTGGGGCTGTTTCTCTCATTCTGGCAAATTGTGGCGCTTTTGTCCAAGTTGTGTTTGAGAGAATGCAAAGACGGTAAGAGTGTGTTCATCACCACAGGCTGCTGCCCGTGAGCCCTGTAGGGACTGACTGATCTCTCGGTTGACTGTTAGAAATCTAGACTGTTGTCCATCAGCTACGTTGGGCTGGACCAGTGATCTCAGATGTCCCTTCTCTTTCTCTCTGCAGGGCATGCTGATAGAGGGACCCCCAGGCCCTGAAGGCCCTGCTGTGAGTGTCTGCATTTATTACCCTCTGACCTGTGGGAGGTACTGTGGGGGAAACTCCTGGGTAGAAAGTTGGAAGCTCTCCACCTTTGTAGATACCTGGGTCTGCTTCCCTAACCCCATTCTGCTCTCTCTTAACCAGAAGGGAAGGCTTTGCCCTGCGGCCTTATCTGAAACCCTGTCTTGACTTTATTTTTAATTCCAGGGTCTTCCGGGACCACCAGGAACTACGGGTCCTACTGGCCAAGTGGGTGACCCTGGAGAAAGGGTAAGAGGCCGATTCAGTTCCAAGACCATGTGCTCAGTGGGCTTGTCTGTGCGTCCTTCCTCTTGCTCTGTCTGGTCTCTTCCTCCTTCCTTCCTGCTCTGCCTCCTGCACTGTTTTCTGATGTAGAAATGACACTAAGGATGTCTACTCCTTCCTCACATGACCCCTCTCCCCAGGGCCATGCATTGTCACCCCCTCAGGTCTCTATGGAGTTGACTCTCACCTGGCTCTGTGCCGGGGTGTAAGAACCAAGCTGGGCCCAGAGGCAGCCGGCATCAGCCTTGGCCAGCAGTCAGATGCCCTTGGCAGTGGCCCTACGTTAGCGAGACAGCTTGAAGGGCCCTGGTGGGACACAGGAGCAGCTACTGACCCGGAGCCTACATTAGTTCTCATGTTAGCCCCTCTTATTAGAAATCAAGTCACTGGCTGGGCAATTTGTTCTGGGTGGGATGTGAGCCCTGTCCTGGGTGGTGGACTCCTACCGACACTTGGTGGTGGGTTGGAGTACTGCAGCCTGTGGGTTTCTAAAGCCCTTCCTTCCTTCCTTCCTTCCTTCCTTCCTTCCTTCCTTCCTTCCTTCCTTCCTTCCTTCCTTCCTTCCTTCCTCCTCTCTCTCCCTCCCACCTCTCCCTCCCTCCTTTTCTTCCTTCCTCCCTCGCTCTTTCCCTTCCTCTCTTCCTTCTCTCTCTTTTCTGCCTGCTCATCTAATAAATGTCATCACTATAGTCAGACAGCCGAGTTACAGACGAGGATGTATGTGTGTTAAGGATAGGCATTTGTCCCTGGAGCTGATTCTTGACCCAGCACAGTAAGGTGTTTAAGCAGGAGGTAGAAAGGAAGATGATGGTTTGCTGTCGTGGAAGGGCGTCATAGCGTGTTCTGCTGGCTGTGGCCTCTTCAAGGCAGTGGTTGAGGATATCATGGTGGTTTAGGCAATTCTGCGTAAATAGTAAAGTTAGGTGCCTGTATATACAGGGAAGACTGGGGGTTGTAGGGGTGGGTGTCTCTGCAAGCTGGGTTCAATGTGGGCCTCTGAGTTCATTTTGTAAGACAGCCTGAACTCTGACTCTGTCACAGTCTCTGTCCCTGTAAGCCAGGGCCTGAAGAATGTTCCTGAACACATTAAAGTTGCTCGAGACGGCTTTGTGCTCCCGTGGGTGGTCCTTCCTTCTGTTCACACCGTACTCTGGGTCTGTCCAAACGAGCACGTGCTCGCTCTGTCCTGTCCTCTAGTCCCTGGTCACATGCAGAGCTGGGGACAGGAGCTAGGAGGGCTCCTCTTTCATAGCCAGGGGCGTTTGAGGCCGCAGTTCTCGGGCTCCAGTCTGTGTGGAGACAGTGGGGGCTCTCTGGAACGACAGGAGCTGGCCCCTGCCTTTCTCCAAGCCTGACACTCAGTCTTCAGCCTCCAGCCGGACTCAGTCACCCGCCTTTCCTCTCTGAATTCCTTATACCCAAGTCAGCTCCCTCACTCCCCATCCCCACAGCCCCCTATTGTGTTATTTCTTTCTCTGGGTTTCTAGAACGTTTCCCGTTATGGAGTCTTTGTCTTGCCTAGCCTGTTTTCTGAATTCTCATTCTCAGTGCTGCTGCTCAGGTCTGTCCTTCCGTCTCTCTGACCAGTTTTCTTTCCGCTCTGTCTGTAGGGTCCCCCTGGGCGCCCAGGTCTTCCTGGTGCTGATGGCTTGCCTGGTCCTCCAGGAACAATGCTTATGCTGCCGGTAAGTGTCTCTATTTGAGGAGTTTGCAGTGGGTAGGTCCTGGAAGGGATGTGTGTGCACAGGTATGTGGTAGCCCAGGAATGGGGTTTGTGGGGGTGGTTCATAGGAAGCTACTTATGTGACTTCTGTACCGTCTTCTGTAACTGTGGTGGTTTATTCTAGAACCTTCTAGGTGCCACTTTCCATTGGAGTTGCTATTTAATCCTAAGTAATAAGAAGAAATCCCAGGCTTATATTCTGTGTCTGTGATAAGTGGAGAATTGGTCCCTCAGGTCAGTCATTCATAGATGAAAGACTTGGAGCTCAGAGAGTAGCTGAAAGCCAACCTGGCCTCAGAGTCCAAACCAAGAAGTTTCCTAGATATCTGTGTCCTTGTAGCTAGCACCCAACCACTGATGCTGGCATTGGGGTCTCTGCAGTTATAGGAGACTATGAAGGAAGGGGTACATGCCCTGGACTCTTGTCTCTCCTCCAGAGAACAACTGGGGCTGTTGCAGAAGTTCCCTCAGGAGGGAGGGTTCTAGGTAGGTTAGACCTAACAAACCTGGGGAAGTGAGGAGTTAGAAGCAGGCATAGGCAGGGCTGGGCCAGCCCCTCAGCCACCTTGTTCTTGACTGTTTTCCTTAGCCCTCGTCTCTTTCACTGTGCCTGAGCCCTGTGTCCTCAGGGCTGGATTCAGCCCTGTGCCTTCATCACTGTGTTCCCAGGTCTGTGCCTTCAGCACTGTGTTCTCAGCTCTGCTCTTTAAGTACAGTGCTCCTAGGCCAGCTGGTGTGATGGAGGACGGAAAGTTGGCAGGTTCCCCTCTCAAGGGCAGATGATAAAGAAAGTGGTATTTGGTGCTCCTGGTATCTTTCTAATGTCTCAGGGCAAGAGCACCAGCTGCACTCTATGCCCCAAATGCATTTAACACTAAGGGAGACCCAGCCCACGATGTCCCTTGTAGGTCCTTTGGACCTAGCCCTATTTCTTTGACCCCTGGCTACGTTTTGCAGTGGTGAGGGTCTGTGGTTCCTCAGAGTGCAAATCAATGAAGGCCCAAAGTCCTTTGTGAGCATGGGCCGGGTTTCAGGTGTCCACGCAACAGGAAGAGCTGTGATAGCTGTGGAACATAGGTGCACGCAGGTTCTGGGATTGGAAGTTTTTGCTTACATAAGGACCATGAGACCCACCTCATGCTAGGGTCAGAGTGGGTGCCATGTTTCTTCCCTAGTGACCCTTCACCTTTCTCTTGCAGTTCCGGTTTGGAGGTGGTGGCGACGCTGGTTCTAAGGGCCCCATGGTCTCTGCCCAGGAGTCCCAGGCCCAGGCTATCCTCCAGCAAGCCAGGGTGAGTAGTGTGAATGCCTGGGGTTCTAAGTTAGAGCCTGGCCCCGGTGGCTGCAGAGATCAAATGATTGTCTCAGTTTGCCTGGTCAGGAGCATAGGGAAGGTTGGGTCCTCCACATACAGTTGGAGAATGTGGGGAGCTTAAGGAGAGTTTTCAGGGGTGCCCTGTCCACAATGAGGGGTGAGAGGCCTCTGGATCTCTGCAGCTTGTCTGACCCAGTGAATGCAAACACTCACCTCTGTTGCCAGGCCTTGCTCTTGGGGCTAGCCATGAGGAAAGGAGCTCTCAGGGCTCTGGGTGGGGATGCTGGATGGTTGACTCAGTTTCCCTGGGCTGGGGTTATTATTGAGTGCATGGACACACCCTAGGATAGGAGAGAGTTATAGATCCAAGGTCCCTCACTCTGGACCCAGAATCTTTCATGGACCCACAGGCTCTTGCACTGGGTCCAGGGTCTCTCACACTGAGTCATAGAACTGGGTCCAGGGTCCCCTCCTTCCTGAGTAAGCCCATCAGCAATGGCATCATTAGAGAATGTGGCTCCAGATTGCTGATGGCCAGTGACCAGCCTGATGCTGCCACTGGCCAGTGGGGTGGGCAGATGGGTGATCCTCTAGTGAAGTGTGGACGAGGCCAACATAGAACTCCGGAACTATTGACACTACTCTGAAGGGCAGAGCAGACGTTAATGGCAGAGTGCACTGGGGTAGCTGAAGGACAGTTTCAGCATTGTGTAGTTGCCATGGAATAGGCCAGCCAGTGATAAACCCAAATCGGATATGGCTCTTCTGGGATTAGGTTTGTTGACATGGGCCTGCCTGGCTGGCCTCTTTATCTGTGTGCATTTTATCAAAGTCAACTGAGAGAGACAGAGAGCTTGTAAGACTTTTTTTTGTTTGTTTGTTTTGTTTTGTTTTTCGAGACAAGATGTATTTACTTTTATTTTCTGTGAATATTTTGGCTGTATGTGTGTGCTTGGTGCCCACAGAGGCCAGAAGAGAGCATCAGATCCTCGAACTGGAGTTACAGATGGTTGTGAGCCACCGTGTAGGTGATGGAAATTGAACTTGAGTCCATTGGAAGAAGTGTTCTTAACCCTTGAGCCATCTCTCCAGCTCTGATACTTTTGGAATGTTTTTAATGCTGTATATTTTTATTTGTAAATTTGATATCATTTAATATTGCATTTTTTATTGTGTGTATATGGGTATATTTGTACCCGTGTGTTCATATGTGTGGGGGCCTGAGGTGAATGTCAGGTATTTTTCTCTATCTGTTTCTATTTTATTTTGAGATCAGGTCTCTCACTGAACCTGGAACTCATTGATTTGCTTAAGCTGGCTAGCCAGGAGCTCCAGGAATCCAGCTGTTTTTGCCTTCCAGCACTGGGGATAGAGACAGGTGCTGGAACATCTGGCCTTTTACATGTATGCTGGGAATCCTAACTCAGATTCTCATGTTTGCATGGCAAGCATTTTACCCTCTCCCTAACCCTCAGAGAGCTTTAAAATGCAAAATAACCTTCCAAACTTAAGATGGCACTGTGGTGGAGGTTGCAATCCTACAATGGAGGGGAAGACAAGTTGAGCCCGTGTGGCCACTGGCAGCAGCCACACCAAGTTGGGATTCAGTGTGTGAGAAAGAGCCCAGGGTCCCCAGGCTCTGCCATGCGCCACACACACCTCCGTCATTGCTGGAGAGTACCTAGTACCTCTCTCAGGAAACGAAGCAGTCCTGATCCACAGGGAAAATTCACACCTCAGCCCAGCCCAGGAAGGGAGACATTTCAGATTTGGTATGGGGGGAGGAGGTTCCACAAGCAGGGGGTCTCCAGCAGGGCTGGAAGAGAGAAAGACGTTGGGGACCCTGCCCACAGTAGGGCAATGGGTAGCACTGATTTCTCCCTCTGTGCCCTGCTTCCCTGTGGATGCTGAGGGCCCATAATTGAGTGGGTGAGACCTCTTGTGAATCTCCAGTCCTAGGCCCCTTTTCCTCCTGTCCAGAAAGCCAGGACAGGGCCACCCATAGCCTTTTCCTGATCTCCTCCCCTTTCCTTTTCAGTTGGCACTGAGGGGACCAGCTGGTCCAATGGGTCTCACCGGGAGACCCGGCCCCATGGTGAGTGATTGGCAGGTCTGGGATCAGTGGGGTGGGGAACACTGGGTGGCCCTCTGCCCAGGACCTTTGTGCCCAGTTGGGAGCCAGTTCAAACAGGTTCTTGGAACTGTTTCATCCCATTGTGGGAGCATGTGTCAGGGAGCATGGCTGTGTTTAAGGTCACTTGAAGTTTTGGGGGATTCCCGGGAAATGGTCTTCAGTGTAAGCATAATGGGAGAATGGGGGTGCTCTCTCCTCATCTCTGCATCTGAGCTCCAAGCTCTCTCTGTAAAGCACACACTCTAGGCTACTGTCATGGGGGTATACAGCAGGTGGGGGAGGGGGCTGCTATGCTAAAGGCCTGGAGATGTCCTCAGAGGCTGAGCCCATACAGCTATGCACCTTTGGTTCATGAGGAATCAGCTTTTCTGTCTTTCTGGGGTCTTCTTCCTTACAGTTCTGTTCCAGGGTCAAAGGTAACCCCAGTGCAAGGAAACCACGAGGTTTACAGTCTTCCCTTGCCTGGGGCCTCACAGTACAGCATGAATGTCATATATCCATGGACACTCAGCTGTCATTCAAGTGTCAAAGACAGACTCTGGCCAGCCTTGTGATGAGGGGCTCCTTGCCTGCTCCACACACAGTATCCATCCCATGCAGCCTTTCTCTGTCCTGTGTCACTTGTCTGAGTATACACTAATCCTATACTGTCTCTTTAGGGTCCTCCTGGGAGCGGAGGCTTGAAGGGTGAGCCAGGAGACATGGGACCTCAGGTATGTGTAAACCTACCTCTGTTTTGCTTTCAGGATGGTGGCTCTTGGTTTCTCATGGTGGCCCAGTTCTTCAACCAAATCAGGAAGAATTGTCCTTTGATGCCTTAGAACAGGCTCTCTGCGCCCCCACTTAATGTAGGATCTCTGTCTTGGGCCTGGGATGCCCACATGTGGGCAACTGCAACAGGAAGCCTTAGGCTAGGTTGACAGGCATGGGGATGAACTTCTCCTTCCTCAGAAGAGGGACATGCCCTGATGCTTTGTCCTCTGATTTCTGGCAGGGTCCGCGAGGTGTGCAAGGTCCACCTGGCCCAACGGGGAAGCCCGGAAGACGGGTAAGTGCTAGGTGCTACGAGCATGTGGTATGGCAGCGGCATCCGTGCCCAGACCTGAGGTAGATTGTCCCCGTCAGGGCCTCGTTGTCCCATGTCTACCTCCGAGGCCGTGTCTGAGCTTCTGCTTAGGAACAAATGCTGTCCTACCAGACAGGTCATAGCAGGTGGATCCTCATTATTGATGGTTGATAGTGGGCCTTGTCTTTGGGGCCACCTCGTGCTTCCTTTCTAGAAGTGACTGTTTCAGTTCCTGTCTTCCTTCAGTCCTCTAGCCTTTTGGGGTTTCCCGTTGAGAATGGTGCTCTCCTGGATGGATCCCGCTGGTTTCCTCAGGAATACAGCTGCTACAAGATGCCACACTATTAAAAAGTGATGACCCCACTCCAGGAAGACTAGAAAAGTCTGAATTAACCCATCCTGTTGCTACAAACAGACCTTATCATGTGTTGCATATGGAGACCAAAGCCACCTCTGTCCACACGGCCTCCATGCCTGACCATGCCTCCCCTAACCCATGACCAGTTAACTACAAGAGACAGGAAAGAAGAGGCTGGTGTGTCTCACAAGTGAGCAGGGGCTTGGCAGGGAATTCCTGTTCCCTTGTGCCTCTCCTGTGGTGACTATAGCTTATATAGCAGACACTGAAGGTCCCCACTTGGCCTTCAGTCCCATGGAAATCAACTGGGCATCCTGGGATTGCTCTCGAATATTTTCCATGACTAGGAAGAAGGTGTGAGAGTAGACAAGATGGGTGACCAGGGCAGACCCTGCCTCTAGGTCGCTGTGTTGTCTGAGTGGGACACACACCCTCTGAACCTCTCTTGTACTCAGAGGGACTGAGAGAGGCCTTTATTGTTACCATGAATATTTGGTCTTTAATTTTCTTCCCAGTGGTAGCAAAGAGATTGTTTCTGGAGCCACAAAATAGAGCTCTCTGTACTTGGTCTCCCAAATCCCATCATCCTTCTCAAGTCTAGAAGGACAGGTGGCACCAGGCTTCGGGGCAAGTCGTAGTGAGACAAACACTATATTCTTATTTGTTGGTCAGTGGTGTGGCATGGCCTAGGGCTGTTGGGTCTGGGTCCCCTGTCCAGTCTGATGACATTGGACAATCACCCTTGGCCAGAGATCTCGGCCCTCAGCTTGGCTTGCTGGGAAGCTGCTCCCAGAGGATGTGACAGGCTGCCTTTTCTTCCATATGGACTGTTTGTCTTCTCTGTTCCAGGGCCGTGCTGGGAGTGATGGAGCCAGAGGCATGCCTGGACAAACAGGCCCCAAGGTAGGCTGTCACCCATACCTCCTTATGTCAGGGGACCACATTCACCATCATCCATGATGTCATGTTGATGACATAACCATCATGTGTGACAAGTGTGACTATAGGGTGTGCTGACTCTCTTGGATGAGTCTCTTTGGTGTGTATTCTGAAGACAGATTGACAGTTGAATTGCATAGGTGAGCATCAATCTCTTTAAAGGGCAGATGCCCTCTTCTTATGGGCACTGAGTGAGGTGGGGTGACTTCAGTTGTGAGTTCTCAACCCTTGGTAGTGTGCAGGTAAGTAGGCCACATCCTTGGGGACATGAGTGGCCAGATGATCCCAAGTCTATGGGATGTGAATCTTCCTTTACTGCCCTAGGAAGTCAGGACCTGGACCTTGTGGGGTCCCTGTGGGAGAGCAGGGGCTCCTGTGCAAGCATAGGACTTGTCTAGATGCATGACAACTGTTTTTCCCCCTGATGCTGTGGATCCTGGGTTCATCCCTCTTCCCATGACCCTGTATGAATGCTCTCCTCCATATTTGGGTCACCAGGAACTGTGCTGGATTCCCTGGTTCCAAAGTCCTGAATGCTTCTTGTGAACCCTGAGTTAATGAACACTGAAGACCATGAATGACAGATGGAGGGGAATATTCCTGTTCGGTCAAGTAGTTTTTGATCTTTTACTACAAAGTCATGAAAAGCCTCAAATACTCCACTCTTGATTTCATCCTACCTGGCTTGTACACCCACAAGATGGGATGCTCATACTGGGTTCTATGAGACTGGGAGCCAGGAGCCAGGGTCTCTGCAGGTGACGATGCTGGGGCCTTCACCAGTGAGTGTGGGCTGCGGTGTGTGACAGCCCTCAGGACACAAGGCTGCAACCATCAGGACAGATGAGACCACCCCTGCAGGGGGAACTCAGAGCAAATGAGAGCATGCTGACTTTGCAGTGGCCACGGATAAAACTGCATGTCTGCATTCCCAAGGATGCCCTGGCTTTTGGCATGGGGACTGGCATGGGTGCAACAGTGCTCCTCCCTTCCCAGTCTCTGCCTTGCTGGGAGAGAGGAGGTGGCATATGCAGACTCTACAGTGGCCTGAGACAGGAGCACTGTGCAGGGGCCATGAGAGAACCCTGGGTCCAGGGCGCTGAGTTGAGGGTTTGTATAGGTGTTTGATGGAGTTTTCTTGTCCTTGCAGGGTGACCGTGGCTTTGATGGCTTGGCTGGATTGCCAGGAGAGAAAGGCCACAGGGTGAGTATTTGCTACGGGATTTGGGAAGGTCTCAGGTTCCTTAAATGGGGCCAGTTCCCCAATTTCACAGTGTCCCTGTGTAAAGCGCTGTAACTGTTCATAGAACTGACCCCCAAAATGAAGTCTCTTTGATGGATATCTAGGCCACAGAAGTTGGATTTCCTACTGCAGCTCATGAAACAAGCCCAGCAGGCATCTCATCCCCAGGGCATCACAGGGTACAGGGAAGTGAGGGAATATGCCAATTAGAACTAGCTTTAAAACCTCTAGAACCCACTTCCTACCTAAGGGAGGCTTCGCATACATGGGAAACTATATCACATGCAAGCTGCAGAGTCGGGATGTAAGGCGGTGGCTCTGGATGGTTTGGCTAAGGAGGCCTGGAATTGGCCACCTTGGTGACTGCCTGCCTTTCTCACCCCGCTGGAATGAATCCTCTCTGACCTGCTTTGCCTTGAAGTGGGTTTATCAGCCAATTTTAGCATTGTTTGGGACATCCAGGCACATGTATATGTATTACACACATGTACACAGATACCTTCATGAGCATATACAAAAGTACAGGTACACATATTCATCTACACACATATGCATAAACACACATTCTTAGCCACACACATGCATACATGTATACACATATTCACAGGCCCACACATGTGTACACACATACAAACATGGAGACATCTATGTAACTGTAATCACATAGGACCTAGATATATATGCACACATTCATAAGCACATATGCTATAGGTACAAACGGACACAGGCATATAGACATCCATGTACATATACATGTATATACACAGGAGCACACATGTATGTAAACAAGTACACATGGGTACAGACATTCATACTTACCCACACATACAGGCAGACATGGGTATACATACATAAACAATACATGCATGTGCATATACTATGTACACGGGGATGCAACAATACAATCATGCTTTATACACGGGCAAACTCACAGACACCAGTGGCAGTCTTTGGAGATAGGAGGTGTGTGTGCAATCCTTTTGACCTACTGATGAGAGCACACATTGAGCGCCTGCTACAGGCGAGGCTTGGAACTGCAGGTTTTCATGAGGTAAATTAGCCTGACCTTCAGGGATTCTTGGTCCAGGGTGGTACCTTTCTGCAGTATCTTCCCTCACCCCAAGTGCACCATGTGCCTGCATGTCTGTATCTCCTGCTAACCTGCTAGGTGTTCAGTCAGATGATTCTGCTGCCATTAAGCTGTCCAGATGGGACTTAGGTGCAAGGTTCTGTGACTAACCCCATAGACTGACCACTCAGCGTATATCCTCCTCCCAGGGCAACTAGCCTGCTCCCTGGGGTGTTCAGGGTTAGACTTAAGAGACAGAGAGAGGGGCTTGGGACAGTGTGTCGACATCCTTCTCTGCAGTGGTTAACATTGACCCTGGTTGACTTACTAGGGTGACCCTGGTCCTTCCGGCCCACCTGGACTTCCAGGAGAAGATGGAGAAAGGGTATGTATCTCAGCATCCTTTCCCCTCGAAAACTGTGAGTGTGGGCCCAACCGGGTCGGTGGTGGTGCTGGGGGAAGGAGGCATGCATGTTGGCCCAGGCAGGTGGCTGTGTGCTTCTGAGACCGAAGCAAGGCACGAGCATTCATTTTACCTCATCCTTCTTGCCCATGAGGGTCAAACTGTCATGGGTCTCAGAAGCGGAGCTTCTAACTATAGGAGGCAGGTGTCCCGGATCCTGTGGAGGGGAGATGCCAGGGGCTTAATGAGCTCGGCCTCTCTGCTGATCTCATCTAAATGAGGTGTCGGATGGAGAAGGAAAGGGCTAGAGGAGGAGAGCAGGGGGTGGAGGAATGAGGAAAGTCATTATCTCTGGCCCCAGAGGGAGAGAAGGGCGAAACAACCGAATATAGGAACAGAAGGAGGGAAGGGCTGGTGGCGGGCTTAGCCTGGGCTCTGTATCCAGAGGCCTCCTCAGGTCCGACCCGAGTATCCTCGAGGGGCTGAAGGTTAAGCTCATACTTGGGCCAGAGCACAGATGTGCATTACCAAGAACGCGTGATAGGATGTATGGGCTCCTCGCGCTATTGTTGGGAGGCTCAAGAAGCCAGGAAAGTGGGAGAGAAGCGCTAGCCCCTCCAGTTTCAGACTTTGCTAGGGAGTTTCCCCTTTCATGGATTTGGCCTAATCAGCTGTAAGGTGAGGAAGGAGAGGGGTGCTATCGGATGCCCCACCCCTTGGTTTAGAAAATGTGGGTGTGGGTTTATGTGCATGCATTTGTGTGCTTTTGTGCACATATGTGTACACACAGGGCGTGCATACATATACACTGCTGTGGGTGCAAAAGTCTTCTTCCAGATGCATGTTATGTTATGTGTGTGCCCGCACAGTTATGTGTCTGTGAGCAGATGTATTCAATGTAGACACACATTTGCATGTGTGCAGGCAGCCTATAGGTGAGCGTGTATGTCTCTGTGTGTGAGAAAGGGAGGAGAGATGAGTTGTGTGATAGGGGGATGTGTCCTGGCTAGCATCCCTGGGTGTGACCCGATGGAACCAGGACAACCATCCCATCTGGCGTCAGGAGGAAAAGGCTCTTCTGAGTTTGCTGCTTTGGACTCTGAGAGACCCCGAGCTCAGAGCAGTCTGTCCAGGGCTCCTCTGCCCCTCCTCTGATGTCCCTGTTTCTCAGTTTCTGTTACTCATGAGGGTGACTAAGGCCTTGAACTCTGTAAGTGCTCTGCCTAGCTGCTTTTGCCGCAGCTGTGAATGTAGCTGGCAAGCAGGGCCTGTGTCCAAGCCTCATGGTCTCCCTGCAGCAGCTGCTCCCTTGTAGCTCTAGAGTGAGGACAGGGGCCTCTCCTATGGGAACAGCACGAGCAAATTAGCATTTGTCCGAGCAGAGCGGACAGAATCCTGTTGTGCAGTGTTGGGAGGTGGCCTCTGGGTATCCAGACCTCAAAGTTTGTCCTTAAACATCCTCTTCTCTCTCCTCCATAGGGTGACGATGGAGAAGTTGGACCCAGGGGGCTGCCTGGGGAGCCTGTAAGTCACTGATGGGGGAGACTCTGGGCCTCAGTTACACAGTTGGGAATTGATGAGTGTGTATATTAGAGAGCTTGGTTGGAAGAAGGGGACAAGTGACATTTGCCCAGGATAGAAAAGAAGGGCACTAGGGCCTAGGTAACTCTGGGGAGTGTATATTGACACTTTCTCCAGGGGGAAGCTATAGAAAATGCCCAGGGAGCCGGGCGATGGTGGCGCACGCCTTTAATCCCAGCACTCGGGAGGCAGAGGCAGGCGGATCTCTGTGAGTTCGAGACCAACCTGGTCTACAGAGCTAGTTCCAGGACAGGCTCCAAAGCCACAGAGAAACTCTGTCTCGAAAAACCAAAAAAAAAAAAAAAAAAAATGCCCAGGGGCATCGTAGTTCCAGTGAAATTATGCTCCAAGTGCAACATGGAGGACATTCAGAGGGACAATGGTGGGCACCCAAGTGTGTCAGAGTGGACAGGAAGACACGGTATGGTGTGTGTTCCCCACGAATCATAGCAGGCACCTAAGTAACATGATGGGCCTCTAGGACATTGTGCTGGTGTCCAGGGTGCCATGGCAGGTGTCCAGTTAGTAGCCATAGTGGGTGCTGGGGCAGTCAAGGGGACTGAATAGGCCCAAGCTTGCTCCAGGTCTGGCAACTGCACCCTCCGGGGTGCTGCTCGGTCCACTGCAGGAAAAGCTGCCTTCGGCCAGCCAATTTGTATTTAGGCTTAAAGCAGATTTTCACAAGGGTAAAAGGACATTAATTATCTTTCATTTACTGACGCTCAGAAACCTACCTTCGTTATCCAAGTCAGGCGGCCGTTCGCATCTGGCAAAGCTAATTGGCGAGCTATGCCGCAAACACCGCACAGGGCAGAGCACGGGGTCAGCACGCTCAGGTTCATTTGGGATGAAATTATACCCTAGATGTCTGATTAGCCACTGAGGAGGCTCCATCAGCGCCGCTCTCCTTAACACACATCTAAGCGATGCCTTCTGGGTTATTAGTGTCTCAAAAATATTTATGACTAAGCATGAAAGTAATGAAGGAAGCTTTTAGGACGCAGAGAACATGAGGAAAAGGTGTTGTGGTTTTTTTTTTCCCATCTAAAAAGGTTCTGTCAAATCAGGGCACTTGAGATCTGAGGCTGTGGGGAAGCCTGTAATCCCTAAGGTGGGCGGTTCCCCTGCAGCCCTGTATCCACCCCAGACATCAGCATCCACGGCACCTCAGGCCCTTTGTGGAGGCCGGAGACATTGCGCACAACCTGTAACGTGAGGGCCGGCTTGTTGGGGTTTCTGTCCTGCCCAGTACCCCACAGCTGGCAATCCCCAAAGAAAATCACACAGAGAGTCTACATTAGGTTATAAACTGATTGGCCCATTAGCTCATGCTACTTATTAGCTCTTGTAGCTAATATTAATCCATTGTTCTTATCTATGTTAGCCCCTTTTTTTTAGCAGGGCAGATCACTTCCTGTGTCTTTGATGGTCTGGGCAGGAATGGGAGGAATGGGCTTCCTCCTTCCTAGCATTCTCCTGTTCTCATTGCCCCTCCTCTACTTCCTATCTGGTTGACCCACCTATACTTCCCGCCAGGCCAATCAGCATTTATTTAAAACATGATTGACAGAATACAGACAATTCTCCTGCACCAACAACCCTTCCATGTCCAGGGAAGGAGAGAACAGCTTGGGCTCTCCTAAGTAGCTGTCCCCAACAAGACCCTGAAGTTCCTTGCAGGACTTTTGTCTTCTGACCCTGTTCTCTGATCCCTTGAGCTCTGTCAGCCCTGAAATGACAGCATTGTGCGCCACAGGGAAGAGAGACCAAGGAAAGACTCAGCGATAAACACTGGATCCCGCGGAGCAATGCGATTTCATGAGTTTCTGTGGAGAGATTTTGTGCTCACTTTCCTGAGTGTCAGGGGCAGATGAGAAAGACCCCTTCCCTGAGGACATTCCTGATGTCGAGCTGAGCCCCCCTCTTTCAGGAACCCTCCACTTCTGACTCCCTTTCCAAGGAGAGAGGAGGATTGGATAAGTGGGGCATGACGGTGTCTCTCAGGCTTCTGGTTTTACCGACTAACCTCCAGTGGGAGTGCAGGGTGCTGGCCATGGGCTGTACAGGGCAAACAAGCAGGGCAGGCCTCCAGCTGGGTTTCATTTTTTTCCTTGTTCTTCCTTCTCGCAGGGACCACGTGGTCTGCTTGGGCCCAAAGGGCCTCCTGGTCCTCCTGGCCCTCCGGTAAGTTCTGTCACCTCTTGGCATATGTGCCCACATTGTGGCCCCAGAAACCCTCTGACCTAGCTAGTGGCACTGGGGACGTGAGGCCATACTGACTGTGGTGTGTGGCTGTAGGTATGAGCGGCTGTGGGTCACTCGTTCTCATACAGGAAGAACCAGAAAATGGGTAGGGTTGAGGTTGCTGGCCTCGCAGTTCTTCGATACTTTTCCACCTCCCTTTCAGACACACATCGCCTGCTGACTTTTTTTTTCTCTGTCATAAGCAATGCCTCAGGATGTCACACCATCTCTCTGCTTCAGAGGCCTTCCAGCATCTTTGTTGGGAGTTCTGGAAGGGGACAGAGGCTCATGGTTCTGACCGGGGCTCTGTTTTTGGTGGCTCAGACTGACCCTACAGTCTTCAGCTGAGATTTTCGTAGTGCTCAGGGTCTGCTCACGTGAGGGTGTGGGGTCCTGAAAGCTCAGCTAGCACTTGGTGAAGGGTCAGTAGCCCCAACTGCGAGGGGTGGAGAGTCAAGTCTGCCTTTTCCCCAGAGAATGTAGCACCTGTGTCCAAGCATGCGGGGTGGGTTGCTCATGCTACGCTGAAAGCATCTCGTTTCTTTATTGCTCTCCTGCAGGGTGTAACCGGTATGGATGGCCAGCCCGGCCCCAAAGGAAATGTGGTGAGTCCCGGGGCACATGACAGGCTTGTGGCGACGGTCTGTGGGCACAGTCCATGCCTGGCTGTGGAAGTCTGCATCAGCGGGGAACTGGGGTAGGAGAGTGGGCACCTTAGGCTCTGACCCATGGCCTGGTGCTGCCCTCTGGTGGCAGAAGCCTCTGGTGTCAGAATCCCAAGTTGGAATTTCTTACCAAGGTTGGCCCAAGTAAGAGTCAATGCCATCAGAAGTGAGTCTATTAGCTCTAGACCTATTTCAAGGGCACACTTTTCTACTAATAAACTATTTCCTGCTCGGTTCCTGTCACACTCTCTGCCAGTGCAAGGCCACATCCCCCTTTCAGAGTCAAGCCATTAATCCTGTGGGTCTAAGGATCTGCCTACTTTTCCTGGAAGCATTTCTCACACACTGATTCCAGTGGACTTCTGTTGGACAGTTAAGAACAGGAGAAAAATATGAGAAGTTTCTGAAAATGGGGTTCCCCCAAAGGGAGTATGGTTCCTAGACCCTCTTCTCAGGGCCTCTGCCTCTGTTTTTCCATAGGGTCCCCAGGGAGAGCCTGGGCCCCCCGGACAGCAGGGTAATCCCGGTGCTCAGGTAAGTATCCTGGGAAAGGTGACTTGGAACATCAGGGTGGGGCCCAGGTTCGGGTCAGGTGTCTGAGAAGTACAGACTTTAGCTTTGCTATCCACATGGTTGGTCTCTGGATGGCAGCGGGTGGGGGACAATCAGTGGGAGGATGGTAGAGGGATTCCCTGGTCAGTCTCCTCATTTCCCTGTTGCTTTCCCCTCAAGGGTCTCCCAGGCCCCCAGGGTGCTATCGGTCCTCCAGGAGAAAAGGTAGGTGGGCCAGCTGGGTGCATGCAGAGGGCGCATGGATCCTGGGCCCTGCAGGTCTGGGGATCTACTGGCTTTCACTAGCAGGCATGCACACCTTACTCTCCAGAAGGCCCTGAAGTTTAGCCCTCTGGGAACCAAGCATGCCAGCCTCAGGGAGGATCTTAAATCATTCTCATTAACTGATTCATGCATCCTTTCACGACTCCATCTATGTGGGGAGGTGCCGATTTTAGCAAACCAGCACACACTGTTGCATATGAACTATGAGCCATTTATCAGAAATTCAGATTGAATTGAGCATCTTATTTAGTTGAGCTTTAGTGAATTTGGCACATAGACTTCTAGCCCTTACCATGTCCTGAGATACTCCCAAAGGCATCATAGAACCCCATGCATAGGTTATTTCGGGAAATGCAGAATGTCTAGGTCTTGACTGGCAAGAAACACTTTAGAGTGGTTCTGAGAGTATTCAGATCCTGGGAATGCTTGTCATGCAGACAGCCAGGCTGTGCTGGACCCGGACCTTGCTAAGAATGTCAGAGGATGGTAGCCTGGTGGCCCTGTGGCTGCCCTGTCCTGCCCTGCTGTGGGAGGATTTTATAGGTGCCACCTGTGCCAGGAGCAGCTTCAGGAGGCTCCCAGGGCACCAGCATTTGCTCAGGAGATGTAAGGGAGAAGGAAGATGGGGTGGGGTACCCCCATAGCAGAACTGAAGGTTCTGGCAAAGAAGGCACTTCTTTGGGTGCAGGGAAAACTGGATGCTGAGAGCAAGGACCACAGCAGCTATTCTGAGGGACAATATCTGAATTATTTTGGGAGTCTATAGAGAAGGGCTGAGTATCCCAGGGACGGAGTAAACATCAAAGGTATTTCCTCACATACTGTCTGGTTTGTACTAGGGTCCTTTGGGGAAACCAGGTCTCCCAGGAATGCCCGGTGCTGATGGACCCCCGGTGAGTAGTGCCCCCTCCCCGTTCTGCCCACTCTCCTCCCCAAAAGGTTACTGGGGACATCGGTATCCCTGAGCCACTGTGAGTGAAACTCATGTGAACTGGTGCTCTGTGCTGAGTGACTACTAGATTCTGCTCAAGCTTTCATACCGTGTTCCTGTCACAGAGGGAATGTGGCTACGCGGTGGGAGCGCTACTTACTTGTTGGGGTGTGCAAATTAGTTCCCCCGAACTCAGCATCGTGTTTGAAACCGTGAGAGTACTGGGCTGGGCTCCAAGCCCTCACACATGTCACCGGTATGGGAAGTGAGGGGCAGGGTGTGCCGGAGGTATTTTTAGTGTTCACACTCTGAATTTAGGGGGAAGCTGCTGGGATGGGGGGGCATATGTCTGCAGTGAGCACAGCTGGGGAGCCAGATTAGACAGGGCCTGGAAATAGCAAGTGAGTGACAGGTCCAATCTGGGGGCAAGCTGTGCAGAAACGGGGGAGCTCGGAAGAGGAAGCAGTCAGGGGTGTGTGTGTGTGAGTGTGTGTGTGTGTGTGTGTGGCGCTAACCACAGCTGCCATTCTGCCTGGAGATGTTGCAGGTTTGAGGGTTTTTCAGTTTTCAATTTAATTTAAATATTTTTAAAAGTAAATTATCAAATCTTCCCTCCAGTTTCTCCCCTCCCCCCTCCCACTATCCTCTCCCGGCTTCTCGTGTTCTTTAGTGTTTAGTGAAACCGAAAGGATGTATCTTGGAAAGCAGGATGAGATACATTCATTATTTATGACAGTTTCGTTTATTGTTTTAATAACGCCATTAAAAACTCAATGCGGGGGGGTGGATGGGGGGTTGGTAAATGCCTCAGTGATGAAAGTGACTGCCACACAAACATGAGGACCAGGGTTCAGACCCTTAGAACCCATGCAAATGCTGGGTGGTCATAGTGTCCACAGCTGATTCCAGCTCTGGAAAGCAGAGACGGATTTACTGCAGCAAGCTGGCAGGCAAGCCTGGTTCTACCAGCATGCTCTGGTCTGAGAGGACTTTGCCTCGGTGACTGAGGTGGAACGGTGATCAGAGAGGACTCCTGACGCCAGCCTCAAGCCTCCCTGTGACCACACACATGCATGGGGTTACTTACATGTAAACAGACTTATAAACACACACGTGCACCATGTAGAAAATGGGAAAAAAATTGAATGGGAATGTTGAATGTGGTAATGGTAAGGGAAAGGTTCACTGTGAGTTGTTGGCTCCACTCCATACCAAGGGTCGCCTGGGCCCGTGCCTCTCAGACCCCAGCTTATCTTTGGTTGGTCTGAGAAAACACATGCGGTCACTGCCATCTCCATGTGGACATGGTGGGGAGTTTAAGAGCAAAGTGGCTGCATCTCGTCATGTGTCACGTCTGTCCTTTAACTGACATTTATTTTGTGTTGCAAAAAAAAATGATGCAAATGTCACATTTTCTAGTGGACAGTGAGGTGAGGGGGTGGCAGATGGATGGTTCCATCTGTCCCTGTTGGCCAGCACAGGTCACAGGACTGTGGTTCCCTAGTGTCAGTTTCCTGTGGTGGGTGATGCCCACAGAGGGAGGTCTAATGCAGGGTGTCATGCATCTCCTGCAGGGAGGAGATGGTCTTGGTGTGAGCGGCTGTATCCTTTCCACAGACAGATGCATCTCTGGCCTCGATAGGCCTGGCTGGTTCTGGCCTACCTAGTATTCCTCTCCCACACTGGAACTTCTTGAGAGCAGGCCCCTGAGCATGGTCTCCTTGTAGATTTTGTAGGTGGGGAACCAAGAACCCTTTGGCCTGTGAACTCTCTGTCTCTATTCGGGACTATACTAATTCCTTTTCTTGTTATTGTGACTAAATACTTGACAATAGCAACTTGAGGAAGGAGGGGCTCACAGTTTGAGGGAGGGACAGTCCATCATGGTGGGGAAGTCACAGCAGCGGAAGCTCAAAGCAGCTGGACATATTGTGTCCCTATTGAAGAAGCAGAGAGAGATGGACGCTTGCTTCTTTTTATTCCAGTCCAGAACCCCAGCCCATGGGATGGAGCGGCCATAGTTAGGGGGCGGAGTCTTTACCTCAGAAACTTTCTCACAGACATTCCCCAAGGCTTCTTCCTAGGGGTTCTACTTCCTGTCAATTCCAAGACGAAACTTTAAAATGTGCTGTGGAAGAGGCCTGCTTTCTCCCTGAGAAGGAACCAAAGATGGCAGATGGACCAGAAAAACATTGGGGACGCTAACCAGATCCAGCTGTCCATGTGTTTGGGAAGGAAGGAAGATGGAAAGCCGCTTGCTGCTGATAAACCTTGAAGAGGCCAGCTTGTGCTGAGGCCGTTTCCCTCTGCTCTTTGTTTAGTTTTGGTTGTGAAGAAAGAGTGATTGACAGGACAGGGAGATGGCCCAGTTAGTAAAGTGTTTATCCCAGCATGCATAGAGGCTGGGCATGGCAGTGTATGCCTGTAATTCCGGGGCTGGGGAAGAGAAGACAGGAAGGTCCCTGAGCCTTTGCAGCCAGTCAGTCTTGCAAGTCAGAGAGCTCTAGATCCAACGAGAGACCCCATTTTAATGGTTAGGGTGGAGAGCAATCGAGGAAAACACCTGATATGAGCCTTTGACCTCCACACACAATCACACACATGTATATACACTCACACAAACATGCACACACACATAGAGAGAGAGGTAGAGAAGCAGAGGGGGGAGAGGGAGAAAGGAGTTGGGGGGAGGTAGAGAGGCAGAGGGGGAGTGGGGGTCAGGGGGAGAGAAGTGGGGGAGAGTTTCAAGTCATACCCAGTACCCTGAAATATGATTAATTCTCCACTGCACACAACAAAATGATGGGTAAATGGAGCCAGTAAAAATAAAATGTGAATGAACAGTCAAGGTTTGGAGAAAGTGCTCATGATCCAGTATTAAATTCAGATCATATAATACCTGCCCGCTTTGCATGCACACACGCAGAGAAAATGGATTGGAAGCGTGTGCCCCCGACTAGCCTTGTGCCTCCGCACGGTGGGCTGTGGAGGAGTTTAATTTCCTTTTCCACTCTCCTAATTGTCTTCAATGAACATATATTACTTTTTTAATCAGAAAAATATCAAATACAAATAATTTAAGCTTTATTATTTTTCCATTATGGAAGTAACGTTCACTGTAAAATATTGGGGAAATGTGCACTGGCAGAGAGAGAACACAGCCTCGCCTTGCACGGCAGGAGGATTTGTCAGTGTTAGATTTTCTTCTATTCTCAGCCTCCTGGTTAAAAAAATGAGGCCTTTGCCTCCCTGCTGCAGCTGCTTCCTCCTAGAACACGGCTGAGACCCATCTTGTCAGCCATGGCAATGGTGTCCACCACACTCCCATTGCTGAGCACCTAGGGAATATCTCCTTCATGTCTCTGAGACCCTCCGTGGTGTGGGCACGTGCCATCTCTAACATGTCCCTAAAGGAGTTACACACAGAGAGGGCATCTGGCTTCCCTAGTGATGCTCGCTGCATGTGTCACAGAGATCCTGGCATGTGACCTCCTGTAGTGCCTGCCAATCCCTGTCTGTGGCTGGTGAGCACGGAGAGGAAGACCACAGTTACCTTTCTGGCTGCCCTGAGGTGGAACGCGCTCTCCTTGCTGTCTTAGATTCAGTCTTACAGCTAAGAGCCTCTGATCCCTTAAGCATGGTTGTCATTTCTGAAAGGCAGGTACAGTCCACCTGTGGGTGCCTCAGTTTTCCTCAAAAGTCATCCGGCTCCCATGTCGGAATTTTGTGTCCTAACTCACTTGCTGAGCTTTTTTGCAAAATCAGTTATCCAACTAAGAGGAGCAATGGAACACACATCCAGCTATTCCCCGGGAGATGAGCCTGTGTCTAGGGCTCCAGATCTTTAATCCACTCAAGCTATAACATGTATCTATCATTTCATTGTCCTCAAGAGGAAACATGTGCCTAGAGAGGGCAAGTCACTTGTCCAAGGATGCACAGTAGTTTGAATGTACCCAGAGGTAACAGCGAGCCCCTCCCCCACTGCCTGGTCTCTGTTTGCTGGAAAATGGTGGCAGTGGGACAACATGTCCATAAGATGAACACAGCCCTTTTGGGGTCCTCTCTACCTGCGGCTCGCTGCTTATGAACTTAGGGCTTTCACCCCAGGGTCAGCCTGGTGAGACAGAGCCTATGTTGCTTTCTGGAGGGTAGAATTAGCTCAGGTGTGGATTTGTGGAAGGTGACCAGAGGGCCCAGATGCCTCTACAGGGCCACTGGAATGTGACTGAGAAAAACTGGGGTGCTGATGCACTCAGTCAAGTGATAAGATGGCCCTCTTTCTACCCTACCTGTCCTCAGTTTCCCCAAATAGCCAGCTGCTGTCTTTGGCAAACACTGTGGCCCTTGTTGGTTCCTGGGGGCTCAGGAGTCTGATCCTGAAGGTTCATTTGGTTGGTGTGACCTTAAGTGATGGCACAGTCTTTTCTGTGGGCTGTGAAATCTGCCCTGGAGGGTAGGCTGGTCTCAGACTGGGTGGTCTGCTATACCCTCATCATCATGGTCCCTTCCATGAGCAACCAGCTGCAGGGCCACACTGCTTCTTCCCATTTTGCAGGTGAAGCAGCTGAGGTCCAGGGACTGGAAGTAGCTTGCCTGCCTGTCCAGCTCTCTTTGACTTTCGTTTTTTGTTTTTCCTGGAGAGGGCACAGCTGCAGAACTAACACAGATGTCGCAGAGGTAGGAGCCGCTTTCTAAGCAGGTAGCTAACTAATAAAGACTTCTCTCTTGTGACAGGGGCACCCTGGCAAAGAAGGTCCTCCAGGAGAGAAAGGAGGCCAGGTAGGTACCTGCTGCACCCGGCCCCAGCAGCCAGTCTCTCTATAGGTCTCCCAGGCAGGGTAGGGGCAGTACCTGGACTGTAAGCTCTGGTCAATCATTGAGAAAGCCTTTTAAAGGGTGTCATTTCCCTGAATACAATACCCCTGTTCCCCAGCTGAAAATTACTTCATCTCAAGGTGCCTAGGATGGGGACACATTTATTTGTCTTTTCTCGAGCAAGTGCTGTGTCTCTTTATGTTGCATGGCTACCTCTCTCCCATCCCCTACTGGCTTCCTGCAGCTGGACACAGCATCTGATTATCCTTAGACATTTTTGCTCTTTGAAAGGAACCATTCCGCATCCTCCATCATCAACATCAGTATCAGTGTGGACTGCAGGCAGGGCCTCCTGCATATCCCAAAAGCGGCTTTACGAGGTTCCACAGAGGTTGCCCGGTTACTCACACATGAAGGTAGCTAATGGTCTTTCCCTTTGGTTTTAGGGTCCTCCTGGTCCCCAGGGTCCCATTGGCTACCCGGGTCCACGAGGAGTCAAGGTAAGAGGAACTCTCTGGGTCTTCCCGGGCGTCAGGGTGGGATGGATGCTTCCTGGAAGTTCCTCTGTGGTTAAGCTCCACGCTGAACACTAGCATGGCCTGGCTCTCCAGTCCAGTATACAGATGCTGGGACCCAGGACAACAGGTTTGAGCAGGTGAGAATACTGTCTGACAGCAAGGTACAAACTGATGCAGAGCAAGGGACTACCTCCTAGGCAGCCTGTGAAGGAGTAGGTGGTACTGGCCGTCCCTCTGGTGCTTACCATTTCCGACCAGGCTGACCTCAGGAGCCTTTCACAGCAGGTAGGATCTCATGAAGCAGGGACCTGGCCAGCCCAGGGGAAACCCAGACACAGTCCTTCGAGCCACTGACATGTTGGAAAAGAGAAAAGACCAGTGTGTCCTCTCAGATCCCTGGGAGGCAGGGTTTATGGGAGATGTCCATTTGTTTACAATCATGTTTCTGCTGGTAGAAATTCCTGGAACCTTGTTAAGCAGGACACAGAATACCAGAGCAATATTGAGAGCAAGGTCCCCTTTGTCCCTTCAGCACTAACTGTGTTTGCTCTGAGCTGCGTGATTTAATCTTGAGTTCCGCGGTTCCCAGGGCGAAGGCACATTCCTGTGTAGAAGATGAGCGTGGACAAGGCCTTTTCTTTCTCCATAACAGGGGCTTAGCAGCATCTCAAAGCTCCAGGCTTCCCACTGTCAACAAAAGATAACAGTTCCTTCCTTCAAACCTGACAGGAAAGGAAACACGGTTGTGCCCCTGTGAGTGTGCTCATGTACACAAGCGGACACACAGAATAACTTCTTAGGTTTGAAGAATTTTTATCAGTATGACCAAGGCTGCTGCCCTCACCTGTCTACTTTGTGGCTCTTCCTCTCTGTCCAGCATTAATGCAGACCCAAAGTGCGCAGCTGCCCTAGGGCGAAGGCAGGGGTGGAGAACTCAGGACCTCAGTGTTCAGAGACCGTGCAGAATCTCAACTAGCATAGTACCTCAGGCTAGACTTGTGTCCCTCAAGAGCAGCCTGTCAAGGACGGCAGCCTTAGGTGGGTCAGGTTGCTCCTTAAGCACGCTCTCCCCAGCAGAATGCCTAGTGACTGCTCTAAGGATGATAACTGAGCAGCAATGCTGATTATGGGAGCTGCATGCGTGTTTATCTTACGAATTCCTGTCGCCTACCCCGAGCCTTTGGCAGCTCTTCTACATGGCTAATTACATAAGCTTTCCTCTGCAAGCCGAAAGGTGTTTACTTTAGCATGTTTATGGGGAATGCTCTTATCTATCTATCTGATTAAAATTCACTCATGACGTGAGCAATCCAGCTAGACGTGGGAGCAGAGGGAAAGCAAGCTCTAAGACAGTTTCACAAGAGGAATGGACGATCCCTCTCCTTGTTCTCTTGAGAACAGATGTGGTGCTGGCTACCGAATGAGTTCCAGGTCCAGACACAGCAGAGGTAGGGGTCCTGGCTGCCACCATTAGGATAGTTAGTTCTCGGCTAGGGAGAGCTGTTCATTTCCCACCTAAACTTTTCCATGAGAAAGGGTTCTGTCATGGCTTATCCGTCTGTGTAAGAGATATTCCATGATCAGGGATTTTGAAATAGAGCCTGGAGGACCAAGGTCAAGGAGCAAGTAGATTCATTATTTGCTAAGAGCCACTTTTCTGCTCCACTACCTGGGTCTTCTCACTGTGGCCTCTGAAGGCGGAAAGGGCTGAGGACGCCCCCTCTCACCCTCCTCCCCTTCTCACTAAGAGATGAACTCAGGGTGCACATATACGATGAGCACCCCACCTCTGAGCTAAACCCCCAGTTTGAGGCAGACCCTCACCAAGCTGCCTAGGTGGCTGGCCGTAAACTCAGGATCCTGCTTCAGCCTCAGGAAAAGTTTTGGATTGCAGGTCTGTGCCAGCAGGTCTGTACCTGAGAGTTCACCGCCCGGTTCTGGTGGTTCTGTTTCTCTCCTCCATGGACATGCCTGGAAGAGTGAGATGGTGGGGTAGGGCTTGAACAGCCACCTGGACGGCCCATCCACTGTCTTCTTCTTTGGGGACTTCTAAATACCCAGAAGGTATCTCAGGAAAAAAACAAGTGTTCACAGACCACTAGCTCCAAGGCAGCTCACCAGACAGGGCACATCGCACCTTCCTGAGTCCTTTGGACCACAGGTGTTGTTATATTCCTGTCGCTTGGGTGCTGTGTCAAACCTTGTACATAGAATCTGTGAGGTCATGTGTATGCTAGATGTCTCCATGTCTGCCCTAGGTCCCTCTCCATCCATCAGTTCTCCATCCACCGTTGATTCAGGTTTGAACAAGCACAGAGCAGGGTCCCTGGAGTTAGCACTGCACCTCCAGGACCTTCCATCTATAACTGCCACCAAGGGTCAGGGGCTGCTGTCCTAACAGACTGGGCACCTCCAGTGTCAACCCACACCCATTTACCCAGTGTCAAGATGACCCAGCTGCTACCCAGATTCCCTGCTCCATGGCTGTCCTCTTGCCCCTCCATTCTGCATCTCAAGCCATGCAGCATGGGATACAGACAGAGTAGGGATGCTGCCAGCAATGGCCCCCGATGCTCCAAGCCCTCTCTCCCTCCAGCGGTTACGATCTCATGGTACCTGTGTGCCTGGTTTGTAGCTCCTAGCTTCCTGTGTCAAGGCCCAGACCACAGTCTGAGCTCCTGGGTTTGTGTGTCTCCACCCTCCATCTGAAGCTCTTCTTAGGACCAACCAAAAGCTCAGAACTACAAGCCTGTGTGGAGCTCTGGCCAGCAGAGGGCAGCTGGTGGCTCCTGGGTCCAGAAAGTGGCTCAGGCCTAGGCTGCAGCCTCATCTAGCAGAACTGGTCATGTGGCTTCTCTGTTGTCCTAGGCAAGGGCAGCCTGGGGCAGCTCTGGAGTCTATAGTGAGTCTATGTAGGTAAATGTCTCTTCTCTCAGAGGCCTGAGGTCAAAGGTCATGAACCATGAGGATGTGGCTGCATCTGTCATTAGATTTCACGATTTCACTTCCATCAGCAGAGGTACTAGGCCTATCGAGAACAGGAGAAAAGGGGTCTGGTCTATGTCCTTAGAGCTGTGTCTAACAGGGAGGTGAGGTGGTCCCACCCTGGACTGAGGACAGCCACAGTCATTGCTGTAGCATTAGTGACGTAATACCATGTCACCTGCCAATGATCATGCAGAGGTTACACAAACAGACGGTGCCTGTCTGCTCTCTGCTGGATGCCTGGTCACTGTCCTGAGAGATTCCAGACCATTCTTCCCCAAGGCAGAAACAAGGCTAGGGTCCTCATCAGTCCACTACCAGATGAGAAAACTGAGGCACACAGATAACTGGGACATCATCAGAGGCCATAGAACAGGGTCAGGATCTTAACCTGCCTGCCGGCATTGAGTTCTTCCTAGCTGCAAGGGCTGAGGGACTACTTCTAGAGCAGGCAGGCCTGTTAGCATGGGAAAGTGTTGGCAGGGGTTTGGGTCCTCGGAGAGACAAAACCAGACCTTTGAGTAATTGGCCAGGAAGAGGTTTGGGTGTTTTGTAGAAGGAGGATTCAGAGGCCAGTGTAGGAATGAAGGACACTGGGGGGCCTCATGTGAGCCCCTGTCAATCAATGAGAGCACAGGAAACGCCTCTCTCTCCGGACATGGGGATATAGTGAATGAGCTTCTTCTGATACTGGAACTTACTGCTTGTGGGAGCTGTTCCCTTGATGCCCCCTGGGTCTTGTGTGTTTATGAGCATTCTCTTTTCTTGCCTGCATAGGGGGCAGATGGCATCCGAGGTCTGAAGGGCACCAAGGGCGAGAAGGTAAGGATCTATCTTTCCACTTGAGAGTGGGCTGGCCCAGTGTGGTACAGAACCTGGTGGGGTTGCCTCTGAGTATGGAGGGGAGTTGATGCTTACTTGTTTGTAAAAGTTGAAAGGAGCTGCCGAGAACCACGGTACTGCCAGCATCTTCTGGGCTGGCCCAGAGCATGCCCAGGGGCCCTAGGATGGCCACGTGGCTGTACTCACATACCCCCTCCCCCAAACCTCTCCCTGTGGGTCCTTTGCAGACAGCAGTCCTCATCATGGCCAGTTGTCAGCCTTCCTACACAGAGTCCATCCAGGCCAGGTTAAAGCCCGGACTCAGGGCTCAGCACTGGGACACGTGAAGGCCTGTCCAGCTCAGTGATGGCTAACACTCACATACAAGTCACATTTCGGAATGTGGTGCTGCCCACCGTGGTCAAGGCCGCATATCAGGCCTATATGGATCATCATCGGTTAATACGAAGCTAAATAATGCCCTAGCGTCAGAGTGCCCAGTAACCCTGGCGCATGAACCATTGTGGAACTGTGTAGCCAGCTATTTTTGTCCTTTCCGTTAAGTGGTAGGAGGCCTGGCACTTGGATGTGATCTGCCCATCTTGAGCTCCATCCTACTGGGCTTCCCTCCTACCATCCTGCCGTAGCTAGCGGTTGCGACGACCCTTTGTGGCAGGCTATGGTGCTCCCTGGGACACTGGGGTTTGAAGGCTGTGAGAGCAAGGCCTGCCAAGTCTGAGCTCAAGCACCTGCACTTGCATCTGCTCATGCTTGCAGATGTGCCCGCCCCTGCATCTCACTGGACACCCATGGACATTTTTGCCTCCTTTCCTAGTGATCTCCTAGCCTGAAATCTTTTCTCCAGCACCGTTTCAAGGGCTGGGGGGGGGGGGAACAGCACAGTAGCTGGGTGGTCCTACCTTGTGTCTGGGTGTTTACTAACTACCCTTTGGGATGAGCAGGCAAAGAGGCCTTTCATTCTCTACTCCTTCTAGAGCATCTCCGCAGGATAGAACCCTAGGCCGCCTCCTGCAGGGTCAGGGGAATGGGTGTGTCTTCTGAACCGTTCAGCCAAGAACACCGCTGTGCGGATCTCATAGGGGTTTAGGGGAAAGCAAGTCCTCTTAAAGTAGATTGAAAAGCCCTGTGTCCCAGAATTCCCACTCTGTTGGGGGGATCTATTACTGGAGGACTTCTGCCTTTTTGAAGAGGATTTCTAGAGTCCCAGCCTTACTGCTTTGTTTTGTCATGTCTTCACGAGGCAGGGCTGTATGGGAGGATGTGACTGGGTTCTGAGGGAATGCTGCCTTACCGGGGAAGTTCCTGGGCTGTCCCAAGGGGCCCAGGAAAGCAGATTGGCATGGTTCTAGGGAGAAGGAATGTCTGAGAACCTATGGTCCTGCTACATCATGCATACTGTGGCAGTGGCCTAGGGGCTGGGTGAGAGGCCAGGTGTCTGCATGCCTTCTTCTGGGCAGGCACCAAGTTTCTTCCATGTACAGCTCTCTTGCTTCTGCCCCGGGCTGGGGGTTCTGCACTGTGCAGGCCCATTGTGCAGTGGGAGAAAGTGTTGATGTGGAGCGGAGTTCTTCTCTGTAGACTGATGTGTTTTCTTGTCTATGCTCAGGGTGAAGACGGCTTCCCTGGATTCAAAGGCGACATGGGAATAAAAGGCGACCGGGTGAGTGTTGTGGGCCTTGGATTCAGATCAGGGACAAGCAGGGTGGGTCTAGAGAGCTACATGAAAGCTGGGGGTATCTGAGACCAAAGAGCAGCTTATCAGAAGGGAGGGAACACTTCTGCAAGGTCTTGGTGTGAGGACGGGATGCCTGGAGCCCAGGGGCCCTATGCAGTTCTCTCGACGCTGTTCCTCAGTTCCCACTCCAAAGCCAGAGCAGCGCCAAGGACAACTGTGGTCACTGGTCCTCTACTCTGGGTGCTGGGTAGGCAGCTTAGTAAGGATGGAGGGATCCCTGGATTACAGAGAAATTTGACCCCAGAGGATGATGAGCAACCCTGGGAAGAGGAAATGGGAGGGAGGATGGAAACCATCCAGACAGACCCATAAGCAAGCCACTGCCCAAGATGTAGCAGGTGGCCAACAGCTCCATATCCTATTGAGGATCTGCAGTCTCTGTCGAGCTACTGGACCATCCCGGTCCCCAGGATGCATCCAAGTCACTCTTAAGACCATGCAACCCCAGTGCTCTGCCATCTGGTGCTGGTGGTGGGTGATGCCCCAAAGCCTGGCTGCTTTCTGATGGGTTGCTCACCCCAGCTTCAGAGAGAGCTGTTGGTGCAGAAGAGGGCATGGCTTTCTCAGGTGGGGGGTGCATAGCACACCAGGCATAATGAGTCATGGTTTAACAGTGGCACTGAGGGCGGGTTGCTAGGTGGTGACCCATAGAGCCACCTGCTAGCTCCACAACTTCAGAATGAGTCAGGGCCTAACAGAAAGTGACGCACTGTGCTTCTGGTAGCCCAGCTGTTGCTCACACCTGAGTGTTGTCTATCGGTTAACTCGGGCCTGTTGTCCACTTCTGTAGTTATCCCTCAAAGCAGGCCCCAAAGGTACCTTTGCCAAACATTCCAGAACAAGAGGCCTATATACTTGACACTTTGACACAACCTGTCAGAGAATGACAGAAGCCGCCTGCATGTCCATCAGAGGAGGAAAATTAAAAAGGGACGTGGTGTTCCATCATGCTGCTACTGAAGGTGGCTGTCCCAGACCTCCTCCAAATGAAGGATCCTCATTGCCTTGGCTGAGGGGCTACCCTAGGTCAACAGCAGAGGTCCCTTTGACTCCTCCTCTCTGATGTCTTGGCACACACAATTAGAGTCCACTTGACTGAGCACAGATGTGATACCATGTGCCTGTAATCCCAAAGGACAGAGTCAGGAGGATGGGTTTGAGTTTTCAGCCAGTTTAGAGAGACTCTGGAGATGAGATGGAAGTAGGAGATAGAAGATAGATAGATAGATAGATAGATAGATAGATAGATAGATAGATAGATAGATAGAGAATTATACAAAAAGTACTTCCTGGGAGCACAGTTCAGTTTTTAATAGATGAAGGTGAGAGATGGGGAGCACGGTGTTACGGCTCTGCTCCTCTACAAATAGAGCCTTGTATTAGAGCTGGGTTTTCTCTAGGTGCTCAGATATGAATACCTAAAGGATTAGTAGGTTGAATGAGCACTCTGCAGTTGTTGGTCTCTGAGCAGTGCAATCTGTGTTTTGATGTGTGTGTGTGTGTGTGTGTTTGTGTGTGTGTGTAGCCCTACCCCAGAGTAGTGGGAGGGGTCAGTTGAGGGTGGAGACTGGGGAGGGTCTCCCTCACCTCCTCTTTTCTGATTGCAGGGAGAGATTGGCCCACCTGGTCCTCGAGGAGAAGATGGTCCTGAAGGCCCAAAGGGTCGTGGTGGTCCCAATGGTGATCCTGGTCCTCTGGGGCCCACTGGGGAGAAGGTTTGTGTTTACAATGCTTAGCTATGCGTAGAAGGCTCTGAGTGCCAGACGGCCCCTCCCATGCTTGGCAGGGGTAGTGGGACTTCTGAATAGCCCATAGCACTACCTCCAGCCTTTTGCCACTTCTCCCAGTATGTATGTGTGTGTGTGTGTGTGTGCGTGTGTCTGTTTGTTTGTGTGTCTGTGTATGGATCCATTGGTCCTTTTCCTGTTCCAAGTTCCCCTTCTGAACCCCACCACCATACCTTAGAGGAGTGTTTTCCTCCAGATATAAGCAAATATATCTTGGGGACCTTACCAGCCATACATCAGTTACCCATCCCTATCAAGTCCTGCCTCCAGTTTTGGGGTGACAGAATGTTCTCGCACACGGCATGTGCATGAGGTTCCAGTAGACGCCCGTCTCTAGCCTGCTGTGTACCAGCAGTACCCTCCTACACTTTGTCCCCAGTAACCTGGGGAGGAAGGGACACAAGGAGGACTTAAGTCCCCCACTCCATCCTGCCCTGGGCTAGAACTCTTACAGAGTGTTCAGAACCCCCACGGGTCAGAACATTCTTCCTGGCCATGCTAGTTATCTCTTTGCTTGGTGGTTGGTTTTCCCGGCATGCTGGTAGGATAGTCTTGCTTAGAGACCCACTCAGTTTCGGCGGAGCGGGGCCGGGGGGGGGGGCGCGGATCCAGTTGCCTCTGTACACTGACCCTACCCTTCCAACCTGCCCTAGCCCCTCTCAGAATACACCAGTGCTCTCTGCTCAGAGAACGAGGTGGAGACGTCATGTTTATGATTTATGAGTCTTTTTTTCTGCTCCTAGGGAAAGCTCGGAGTGCCAGGATTACCAGGGTACCCAGGAAGACAAGGACCAAAGGTAATTTAAGCCATGTTAAGATGTCCTGGCAGGCACTGTCTCATGCGACACCCTGCACACTCCCAATCCCCTCATCCGTTCTCCACCTCTACGTGACTTCTGTGTCACAGTAGAACAATATGTTCACTGTGATCTCATAGTCCCCAGGCAGCCTTTGGTGTTAATTTGATCAAGCTCAAAGAAAGCGCTTGGACAACGAGTTGAGCCTTTCAGAAAAGGGGGCAGAAACTATAACAGTCATAGGGCTGGCCAGCTTGGGGTCCCGGTGGCCTGCTGGGGTTGCATAGCCCCCTGGCTTATCCACACCAGCCTGCTCTTGGCCCCACTTTGCTTTGGAAGTTTGGAGACTGTTTATAACGGAGCAGGAGAGGGACAGCTATCATCTTATCTGCAGTCATGTTCAGGCTTAAGTGGAACAGGTCCTAAAGGCTTTGGAAATCAGTGTGAACATTATTCTCTTCTCGTCCCACATTTGATTATTCACGGTTCCTCCTTAAACAATAACCGCTGTGTGCGCTGGAGACCTGGTTAGTAGCACTCGGCCAGCCCGCCCCAGATTTGCATCCCTGCCCTTCTGCTGCCTGCTAGCTCCACTGGCTTTGACTCACAAGAGTTGGAGCCTGCCAACCAAAGGAGGGGAGCCTGTACGGGCAAGCGATGGCCTGTCCCCCTGTCCGCTCTGTGTGTCCCTTAGATGTGACCCCAATGTATCTGCCACTTGGAGTCGTCCACCCAAGTGTTGGGAAATGGGATCCTGGGTACATTTTCCTTCCTCTTTTTAGGTGCTTGTCTCAGGAGGAGAGAAAAGGAGAGGAGACATCTGAGAGAGGGGAGGGAGGGATACGACACAGTGCTGGCTGCTTTGGGGACACAAGAAAGCAGGATCTGAAACTCTGTCCTTGGGCTGTGACTAGATGCGGCAATGGACTGTATGGTGGCCGCCCCAGGTCCCCTTGTTTCAGTCTCCTGCCTGGTGGCCAGGTGGACACAGAGAAGAACTAGAGGGCATGGAATCAAAGACTTCCTGGAATAGGAATGTGCTCAGGGCAGGATGCTAAGCCACCCAGAGGGCAGAGACCCACAAAGGGCCATAGACAACATCGGCATTAGTGCGCAGTGGGCTGCCCTGGGTATGTCCTGGGGAGCCCCCGTGGCAACTTTTTGTACATTTAGGGACTTTGGAAAGTCTTGAGAACCATATTTGGCCCATGTGTACATCTTTAGAGTTGAATGTAGTTAAGTACTACAGTCCGTGCCTGGATTTGGGTCCATTTCTGACCTTGGAAACCATTGTGCTGTAGTTAAGGCTTTATGGGACAGGTCACAGACTATGACCGCAGGGCCAGTGAACAGAGCTGTGAGATGCAGCCCCTATTTCCATGGAACCTCAGCAGCTCATGTTCTCCCATCCCCCAGATACCAGCTGGCAATGCATAGCCTCTATGTGGGGACTGAGGGGAACGGGATGGAACATGTTAGGACTTAACTTTGGGTTTTGGATTTGGAATCTGCATGTTCAGGAAATACTGAGTGGTAGATGGGTGTGGAATGGGTGGCAGGCAGGTTTCTAGGCAAATGGATGATAGGAGGTTGGAATGATAGGTGAGTGGGTTTTCCATGGGCGGGTGAGTAGGATGGCTAGCTGGTGGGCGAGGGGTTGGTGGGTATTGCATGGGCGGTTGGGTACAAAGATCTGGTCAGTGGGTAGGGAAGGATGTTAACAGGACCAGGAACTCACCCCTAGTGGGCACGACAGCGTGGCCCTTGCTCCTGGCTTGGCAATCTTGTTTTATCTTTCCTTTACTGTCCTGCAGGGCTCTATCGGATTCCCTGGCTTCCCGGGTGCCAACGGAGAGAAGGGCGGCAGGGTAAGGACTGCGGTTGCTCGGCCGCCTTGGCGTGCAGGTGTTGGTTCCCCAGTCAATGCTCGGCTGATTTTTCTGCATGCGTTATCAAAACTACGTGTTCAGAAGTAGCGGATCTTGAGCTCTAAGCCTTTCATTAACTTTCGGTTATGGAGGCACTATGATAGGAAGGGGCAGTGGAAGGAAGGAAGCATGCTGGGAGAATGGAGCGTCCTGATGGACGGGAGCCAGGAAACTCTTAGGGCTCCTCCAGATGATCCTCTTCTGAGAGACTTCCCTGCATCCTAACTTTACAGGGAGGGGGAAAAGGTGGTATTTTGTTCTCGTTGGTGTGATCTACCACACGGAGTGCATATCAGCTTGGGGCTATGTGCAGTGACTCCCAGACCTACAGTCCCTATTGGAAGCTACCCTGGTTGTAAATACAGGGCAGGCATGACACCATTGGGTCCCCTCTGGTGTCATACTCACAGAGGCATCTTGAGGGCCAACCTGGAGGAACCGTATCACCCCCACTCTACCTTCTGTGATGTTCTCGTTGGCTCAGGCCTTCCTTGTAGAAGCCTCGCCCCCGACATCACTGGGTGGTGGCACAGAATCTGGGCACCTCCAGTTGGAAGATGAAGTGTGATGGTCATCTTGGGCTTTGATATGTAGAGAGACCTCTGGTGGTTGGGACACAGAACGGACTGCTCCTTGCTACCTGCCCTCCAGGCACACAGAGCTGAGGCTGAGGCTCTTCCTCTCAGGACATTGCTTCATCAGAATGTCATGTGTAAAACAGAGTTGATGTGCTCTCAAAAACCAGGAGAAATGACTTCAGGATATGAGACCATGTGAATAAGCCAGTGGTCTCCAGTCTCACAACTCAGAAAGCGGAAATGTCCTGGGAAGGAGTGCACAGGGTCGAGACTATCTACTGCCACCATCGCCTCTCATTCATGGGGTCCTTTTATCGTCTTTCTGTATCTCTACGTATCTTCTCTTTTCTCCATCCATTGGTCCATTGAACCATCGGTCCATTCATCCATTGTTCCATCCATCAGTCCATCCATCCATCGGTCCATCCATTCATCCAATCATCTATCTCTCTTCTCAGTCAAACTCTCTATCTAGAATCATCTGACTAGTGTTTTTGGGAAGGTTTGTCCCCTGGAATATTTGGACATACTCCCTGTGAGGTCCAGGGTCTCACAGGTGTGTAAGGTGCTTCTGGAATAGGATGGAAAGCTCATGGGTTGTTGCTTTGCCTACATGAGAGCTCAACCAAAAATTGGGGGTCCTTGGACCACTAGGAGTGGCTGGCTTTCCTAACGGTCCATGGAGATTGGAGGCTGGACTGGCCTTGCAAGCAGTCTCTGGTGCAAAATCATCTCCTGAATTAACACCAACCCCAAGGTTAAGGTTGTCTTATCCTGTTGCTCCACTGTGCTGTGGACCCCTTAGTCACGTGGGCTTCACAGAAGGCAGTTCATTCGCTTGCACTGCATGCTTCCTAAGTCCTTGCTAAGCTCAGAGCTTACCAGGCAGGGGATGCTCCGGTGACTGAGCAAGATAAGAAGCCGCCAGTAACCAGTGCTTGAGGGCTCAAGGGTAATGAGCATGCAAGGAAGGATAAACCGAACCCCTAGACCCAGGTACTACCAGGAGGCAAAGATGTTCCTGCTAAGACCAGAAAGAGCTGGGGGTGGGGGAAGGGGGACAGAACCACTTAGGGAAGCTGGTGTAGTTGAGCCCAGTGCAGAGGCCTGGGCTGGTGGAGGCTGTGCCTCAGAGTAGGTCTTTATCCCAAGGCAGCCAGAGTTTAATCATTGGGGTAACCTTGGAGAAAATTTTAAAGGTAGTCCTGGTCCCGTGTGACAGAGGATGGGAAGGCTGTGAAGGGGGCGGGTCTGTGCTGCATGCTGGAGACCTGCTCTGCTTGCAGATGAAGTGATCAGAAGCCTGCCTCTCTTGTGGATGCCATGTTGGGCTTATAGCACCTTGCATATTTACCGCTCACCCATATACCTCGGTCCTGGGTTACCAGAGACCTGGCTTCTGCAGGGCTGGTGGTCCGTGCTGTCTGACAGTGGGAGGTTAAATGGGAAGCCGTCAGAAGCAACACTGCCCAACCAGCCAGTTGCAGCCCAAGGCCGAGCCACGATGCAAGCAGAACAGTGTCTTAGGATGAGACTGTATCCAGCCCCTTGGAGGGGTCTCAGGAGAGGAAAGCCCCCCTGAGGTCTCCCAGTAAATTCAAGCTCTTCATACTTCAGCTTGATATCATATTCCAGAAGAGTTGTAGGCAAGACCCTTTCAGGGACACCCTATTTTTTCCTGGCAGGGTCTAGAGGCCAGGTGCACCTGAGGCTTAGATTTCCACATACCCTGCCGGGTACCATGCTACCCCAGGGCCCAGATGGAAGCTGGGCTGAGACCTGTTTGCCTCCTGCCAAGGCTAGTGTGCCTAGACACCCCAGGAACCATCAGGGCAGGCTGTATCCGGGAGCCAGTGATGCCGCAAGGTCAGATAGCATCGGCGTGTGATTCCAGGCAGTGCTAAAGGTAGGAGAGGGACAGCAGTGTTGGAAGCCCAGCCTGGATTGCATACCCAGATGAGTCAGGGCTAGTTACACTGTCAGTAAGGGCACACACATCAGAAGACAGCAGATGTCTTCCTTAATTTTCATATGCAAATATTTACCTGCAGCCAAAGGATGTTGTCACAGAGCTGAGGCATTATAACAGGAACGCATGTGCTGTTAAGTGGGAGAAAAAAACATAATTCATTTGCTGTGATTTGTTTCATTAAATGCCTTTCAAAATGGGAGACTGTTTTGCTTCTGCTAGCGAATAAGTGGGAAATGCTAAGGAGAGGCTCACTCTATGGCTTCCGCTTTTAGCTCTGACTCGGCTCTGTTGGTAGCGACCAGGATAAACCCAGGGTGAACCTGAGAGTGCTGGAGCCTCTGCGGGCAATCCATTACCTCTGTGCGCTGTGGGTAAACTGCACTTGCGGGCCATTATATCCTTGCTATGGCAGAAAACAGAAAACAAATGCCATGCGTTTGCTTTCCGGGGTCTGGAAAATGCAGATCAGCAGCAGCGAAAGGACTGAACTCTGAGAGAAGCCAGGGACTCTTGGATATATGATTTCTATGTTAAATTGCAGCTTCCCCTCATGCCTGCAGAGGCTGATGAAAATTTAATGCCTAATATTCTTAACAGTAGCGGAAGAAAATTATGTGTGATAGGAGTTGACTTTCTTCTCTCTTCGTGTAATGATTTCTGTGCCCACTAAGAGGAGAGGAGAGAAGAGGCGGGGGAGGGGGGAGGAAGGAGGGAGGGAGCCAGTGACCCAGCTAAGTAACAGACACAATCCATCAATGTTTCTGCCCTTATACTCTTCCCATTCGCCCCCAGATGGGACCTTCCTGACCTCATTCTGGATTCTTGAAGTCTCTTGTTAACTCAGGGAGGGCAGCCTGCAGGTCTGGGCCATCCGTGTTCAGTGTAACTGACATCCTATTCTCTGCTTCTAGGGGACACCTGGAAAGCCAGGACCACGGGGACAGCGAGGCCCAACGGTAACTAACTCTCCTTGTGGCCTAGAGCTTCTCTGTACAAACTGAGCATGTGCGGTGGGTGGGTGGGCTCTGTGAGTCTGGGGGCCTCTGAGCTAACTGACCTTTCTTCTCTCTGTCCGTCTGCTCAGGGTCCGAGGGGTGAAAGAGGCCCACGGGGCATCACAGGGAAGCCTGGCCCTAAGGTACGTTCATGGTATCTTCCCATTGTGGAGATCAGCCATGGGTGGTCTGTGATCTTTATGTGTAACAGTTTTCTTGACTATCATTAAAGGGATACCTCTGGCAGCCTTCAGCACACTTTGTGAATTGAACCACTTGACTCAGGGTAACCCCAGGGAGACCCCATGCAGACAGAGCTAGAGCAGCTCTCAGACACAGGAGCTTCAGACCCCAGGAAACCAGCCTTGCACAGCCCCACCCAGGTCTGGTGGGGAAGCCTTCTTTCTTTTCTAGTAAGGGTTGCTGAGAACTATAGGGCTTCACTAGAAGGTTCCTTCTGGTGCAGGCAGAAGCTGAGCCTACCACTGCCCGGACTCCTCTTGCTGAGAGTGGGGAAACCAGCTCCCTGTGCTGTAAACCTGGGGAAAGCCAAGTGTGGTGTGCTACTCAGTTCTAACCAGTAAAAATCAGGACTAGGGGACTGAAGAGATAGCATTCGAGAGCAGTTATTGCTCTTCCAGAGGACCAAGGTTTGGTTCCCAGCACCTGCATGGTGGCACAAAACTATCTGGAACTATGGTTCTGGGGCATCTGATGCCATCTTTGCAGGCACACAACTGATGCACAGACAGCATGCAGGCAAAATAGCATTGGTACACATAAAAATATTTAAAAAATAATCCCCAGGAGGATCTTGCTGAGAGGAGGTTCCAGTTAGCAGAGAGTCAGAACTGACCCATCCCTGACCCATCCCCTCTTTTGAGCTCTTCTTTACTAAGTTTTTGGGACATCACACACACACACATATAAACACACTGGACTCACCTGTTCCTAAGAAGTTCCTCCTCTTAGCTAGTACATGGCATAGTCAGAAGCTGAGCCTTGTGCTCTTTCTATTCAGTCATTTTGATGTGTTCTTGGCTGAGTACAGTGTGTGTCAGACTAGCCATGGGGGCCTGTTCTGGAAGTATCACCATCCTGCTCATTCTAGCTTCCTATTGGCTGTGCATGGAGGCAGGCTAGCATGGAACTGAGGCTCAATGCCACTACATACTGCTGTACACTGGACTTTAGAGGCAGTCATGGTGAGCTTTTCTCTCCTCTCTCAGGGCAACTCCGGAGGCGATGGCCCAGCTGGCCCTCCTGGTGAGCGGGTAAGAGTCGTTCAGGCCTGGGCTATGAGGGGATTTCCAGGGAGGAAGCTGGCCCCAAACACACTCCAGGCCCTTCACCTTGGGCGAGCCAGTACAGGAGGTTGACAGTGCCCTGCAGAGGAGCAAGGCTTGCTGAGGTCCAAGGATAGCTCATATCCAGAAGTTTGCGTTCCTCGGGTAGAGACCTCATCCCACCCTCTGGACCTGGCCTTGGGGTGCTGGAGATGATTAAGACCACAAAAATTCTGTCTTGGCCTCATACACAGAAAAGAGAACTGGCATTGCCATGTAACTTGTCCATTGGACATCTATCGATCTATTTATTATCTATCTATATATCTATTCATCTATCTATCTATCTATCTATCTATCATCCATCCACCTACCTACCTTACCTATCTATCTTCTATTACTCATATATCATCCATCTAGTATCTAGTATCTATCTAGTATCTATCTGTCTGTCTGTCTGTCTACCTATCTACCTATCTATCGTCTATCTTAGCAATCTACCATCTATTACCCATCTATCATCTATCTAGTATCTGTCTGTCTGTCATCTATCTTCCTACCTACCTACCTATCATCTATCTTAGCAATCTACTGTCTACTACCCATCTACTGTCTTCTATCTAAGTTCTCTCTCCCTCTTCTCTCTCTAGAGTCAAGTGGGGAAAATGAGGTCAGGTTAAATAGGGAGAAGGTTTTAGGGCACCCAGTGCCACAGTGAGAAAAGAGTGGGGTGCTAACAGGAAAAAATCTGTTCTCAAACTGGCCATTCTCTGTTCCCAGGGACCTAATGGACCCCAAGGACCCACAGGCTTCCCGGGACCCAAGGGTCCCCCGGTAAGTACTTCTTTCTCCCATGAAGGTGGCAGGTCAGGTTTCCCTGACACCGTTCTCCTCCTCTCCCTGGGATATGCAGGGAGGAGAAGGGTGCACTGGACCCTGCCAGGTGGGCAGTAGAGGCAACCTCCCAAGCCTGGCTGCTAAGGCGGCCTTTGGCCATGTCCCACCCATTCAGGCCTCCTGCTCTGGAAAGTGTTTAGTTCTCGACGGAATTTCCTTTCCATGAGCCTCGCCTGCTGAGGGCCTTCCCCTGTGTGCACCTCCCATGGCAGGTCCTGCTGTCATTGAGAGTATCATGACATTCTGACTGGGTTTGCATTGGTGTCTTGGGTGACCACACAAATGTAACAAACAATATTTCTTAAAACAACTGAAAGGTCTTTTGTCCATTCTGGATTTATGTCTGCAGCAAATCAGGTTTCTCCCCAGGATCCAGGCAGGGCTGACAGCAGAAATCCACAGCAAGGGAAGGCCCACTCAGGGCCCACCTCCTGCAAGGGAGGGCTCACAGAAGAAGAAAGTGCAGGGTAGGAGGCATCCCACAACAAATGAGAATTCACGCTAGAGGAGGCCTCAAGCCAGAGAAGGCCCAGGGAAGGTGACGGTCCGTACTGGGGGAAGTCTGTGCCGAGGGAGGTTTATGCCAGGAAAAGTCCATGCCAGGGAAATTCCACATCAGAGGAGGGATCATAGTCAGGGCCCACTGTGGGGGGAGGCCGGAAACATGGAAGGTCCATGGGAGGAAAGGGTCTGGAACTTAGGTCCACAGCAGGGGAAGGGCCTTGGCAGGGGATGTTCATGGCAGGGAAAGTCTGTCCAGACCTCTCTCTGGGTTCTGGAGTTACTGTTCCTCCTCAGTTGCTTGTCAAGCTCGATAGATGAGGATCTTAGTGTGACCAGGCCACCCACCTGCTCAAGCTTGGGAAGCTGACTGACCTCCCCTGTCTCTGTTGACCCCTTGGGACAGCTATAAGGATTGTGGGACAGGTTTCTCCATGGCATCTAGTTCCATGATTACTGTCCCTGTGGCAGCTGGGTCATTCCGTTTTTCAAGAGCCACTAAAATGACAGCAATTTTTGTCACCTGCTTCTCTGAGCTGCTGAATGAGCCTTCCCTGCTGTGATTCTTTCCACAGGGCCCACCAGGCAAGGACGGGCTCCCTGGACATCCTGGGCAGAGAGGCGAGACCGTGAGTATTACAGGTGCTCAGAACACAGCAATGCCTGGCCTTTCCAGCTGGGTCACTCACAACCCTACACATAGCACACTGCTGACTGCCTGGCATAGCCAGGGGGTCCTGCCCAGCTGGGAAAGACCAAAGGCCTTAGCAAGGCTTCCTGTGGGCCAGCCATCTGCTGTTGACTTGGGGTCAGGCTATGGGGTGGGCAGGAGCCCCAGGATGTCACAGTGGAAAACTGGGCTGTCATTCTTTGCTTGTTTTAGTAGCTTTGGTCAAAGGCCATGTTTAAAGCCATCGGGACACAGTACTGTGACATCTGAAGACCTGCATCTCCAACTTATAGGGAAGAGCACTTGGGGGCTTGGGGGGCTCTGTCCCTGTGAATAGCTGATCATTTAGGCTACAGAACTCCATGGCAAGGGCCGCATCACATGGATCCCAATATTGTCCATCTGGGAGATTCCAGCCTGGGGAGCTGGTGGAAGGGAGCAAAAAGTGACTTTCGCCTCCTCTGCCGTGATAAAGAATCGTTTGTGGATGGGAGATGGGATGGCTCAGTGCGTGAGGTGCCCCGTGGGACAAGCATGGGTCTGAGCTCCCATCCTCAGCACTGATGTGAAAACTCAGCATGGAGGTGCAAGTCTGTAGCTCTGAGGCAGAAGAAGGGGAGACAAGAAGGCCCCTAGCACTGGCTGGCCAGCTAGTCCAGCCAATGAGCGGACTCCAGGTTCAGTAACGGACCCCATCTCAGAAAGAGCACGAGCCTGCCTGTGACCTTGGTTGCACTTGTGACCCTGGGATTTCAGACTGGGAGCAACTGAGTCCTCCAAGTGCTGGTGACAACATCCTTGCTGCCACACTGAATTCTCTCTTTGTGTCCCCTGCCCTATCCACATTAAAGGGCAGTTTGTACAGGTATAAGCGTTTCTCACCCAGCAGAGTGGGGCCCATGGCGCCAACAGGCTTCTGTGTCATTATATCCAGTTCATTGTGCCTGAAGGTTTTTGGGGGGCTCTTATGGCTGAAACTGACTCTCCTGACGTGGACCTTTGACCACCTCAACATATAGAGTCCCGGCACCTGCCTTAAGATGTTGTCCCCTCTGTCTTTCAGTGCACAGGGGCGAGAAGCCTTTTAATTATGCCTTTGCCGGTGTTAGAGCAGCCCGTGCTGGCTGATAAATGAAGATTACCTTGCTCTTTTGTTTAGAGAGAAAAATTAAAGCATTTCTTCAGAGCTCTGCACATTTTCCTCTAATGCCTTTTCAAGGAGACAAGAGAAGAATTTTGCATACTGTGTGCTTTTCTCCCTCAGACTCATTCTGCAGATAATTAAACCTCCTGTCTTTGCTTGGGAAAGTGTAGTTTCCAGTATCTTCTATCATGCCGCGGCCACCTCTGTAGATATGGGGCCATTTCGGCAATGCTGCTGACCATCCGAGACTCGTCTGGAGACCTCTGGAGTTTAGTCTTTCTTCTTTTCCCTCTCCTCGTCACCTCCTCTTTTCCTTCCCTTTCCTCTGGCCAGACACAAGTGACCATTACTTCTTACTGGGAGCCCAAAGCCTGTTTCTCAGCAAGGAGCAGACTCCTCCTTGTTGGTCCTGCTTGGCCCTCGAGTGGCTGTGGACCTGGTGGGAGGTCTTTCTTGCCCTCCTCACGGACACTGCCATGAGCAGAGCTTTACTTTGACTCCTACATTCTGTCAGCTTTCCCCCCCTCTTGACCTGTCCATCACCCCCTTGTTTTTAGCTGTCAAATAGATGTGTCTCAGAAATGCCTGCTGTGTGAGCTGTGCTGGGCTGAGAGAGAAGAGCCCTCTGGGGGGATGACAGGGCAGAGTCTGATGTGGTTCATGTGGCCAGTGAATTGTGTGAGATATCAGACTGTCATCTGCTGGCCCTAAGCCACCTGCTCACCCTCCTGCCGTAGCAGTAACCTCTGCGCAGTTAGAGCGTCCTTCTCAGGCCTTGGGTAGATCCATCCTTGTACACCTGGCAGCTGCAGGTGTATCTCATTGTGCCAACTCTGCTCTGCCATCAGGCCTCAGATCAAGCTTAGCTTGCTGCAGCCTCCTGCTCAATAGGAGAGATCGGACAGCAGAGCCCAAGTGGGGGGCAAGCCTGGACCATTGTAGGCATGAGCATTTAGATCCTCAAGGAGACAACATCTATGAAGTGACTTTAAACTAACACATTTGAGCGGACAGCTTCAGAGAACAGCCAGGCCTGGCTCCCACCTGTCCTAAATATGAAGAGACGCAGGCAGGCGAGTCACCTGCTGTGCGTCAGAGGCGTCAGATAACAAAGGCTAAACCGTCCTACAAAGTTGCTAATGAGCACCAGCCCAGAGACGGCTCTCGTCTGTCCTCAGAAAATGAACACGCAGTGACAACGAGGGAGAATAACAGGCTTAAAATCTGTTTCTCGGCACAAAGACGCAGCGTGAAGCTCACCCACCTGACTTCAGTAGTCTCATGAGATTAGTATGGAAAGGGAGCGTAAGGCATGACTCTAAAGTGAGGGTTTGGAGCACAGCCACCGGGATAGGTGCGGGATGGGCCTCTGAGGAGACTACAGCAGTGTGGTGTGTACTGCCGCAGTGGCCCTCAGCTTGCTGACTCTCTCCACAGGGTTTCCAAGGCAAGACTGGCCCTCCAGGCCCCCCAGGAGTGGTTGGCCCTCAGGTGAGACCTTGCAGTATCCTGGGCCCGGGGGTCAGGGCTCTGGTCAGTTTTTCCCAGTTCTAGCGGGGTGGACCCGCTAGTGAAGAGGCTTAAATTCCATGGAAAGTTTGTGCTAACTGTAGGAGATGAACCCCTGGAGGGGCTGTGCTGAGAGAAAGCAGGCAGCAGAGCTCAGGTGACCCCAGGCTAGACAGGGCCAGGCTCTGGAGTCACAACTACCCCCATGGGCACAGGGACCAGTGGTGTCTTCTTGTCCTCTTGCAGACAGCAGAGGCCCCTGATTCCAACCAATACAGATCAATGAAGGGCACAGGTTCCAGCTAGGGCTGATGACTTTAGATCCAAGGACAGTATTGTACCTGCCACCTTGCCACTTAGAAAGTCACACCTGACATAACGAGAAGAGACTGACACCCGGTGTCACCCCAGAATTGGAGCCCATGAGGCCTTCTCCTCCCTGTGGCAAATATGGCAGCCCTTGGCATCTTTCTCATCACATCCCAGAAACAGCCTCTAGAGAGGCATGGGCACAGGGGGACACCAGCCATGGCTAACTCTCCACTGGCTTCATCTTTTCCTCCTAGTGTTTGGAGGGCAGGAAGAGCCTTGCGAGAGAATAGAGAAGAGTGGGAGGTCTGCTGTGGATGCTTTGGCACCATAGTTGGGCTGTTTCTAGGCTCAGGAAGAAGAGATTACCCCCTTATAGGTCACTTACTCAAAACCAACACGGTCTCTCCCTGTAGGGTCCCACAGGAGAAACGGGTCCGATGGGCGAGCGTGGCCACCCTGGCCCTCCAGGGCCCCCTGGTGAACAGGGCCTCCCAGGTGCTGCCGGAAAAGAGGGGACAAAGGTGAGTGTCTAGAAGCTTCCGTGTCGGAAGAATCTTTTTTTTCCCCCCCAGGGAAATCAGTTAAAACTTTGCTTTTTCTCTTGATCTTTCTGAACAAATGGGTAATTTATCAAACAAATGCTTCTCTGAAACCCACACATTCAGATCCATTTTGCGTGAACGGAGACAGGGCTGTGACCTGCTGCAGCTGGCGCCCAGAGGCAATGTGGGATCAAACCATCCCATACCCTGTGGAGCGTGCCTTCCCCTGCTGCCCATTCCTCCCAGAAACAGACTAAAGGCTCTGAGTCCTCAGCAGCCAATACAGATCTGGTAGAGCACAGCCCTTTGAAAACCCCTCGCTTAAACACACTGAAAATAGATTCTGAAAATGAAAAATAAACACATTTCTAACCTTGTACTCAGCGCCGACTTTCCCTTTTTTTGTAGTCTGTCCAGTAGGCTGGAGTGCCCCAAATTTGTGGTTGTAATATTTGTACGTTAGCATAAAATTCTTCAAATTTCTGTGTCAGTAACAAAAAATACGAGCTCACAGGCTATTTTTTGTTATTGTTGTTGTTTTGAGACAGGGCCTCGCTGTGTAGCCCTGACTAGTTTAACACTTACCTTGTAGACCAGGCTGTGCCTGAACTTGCAGAGATCCACCTTCCTCTGCCTCCTGAGTGCTGGGTTTAAAGGCATGTGTCACCGTGTCTGGCCCACACCATCTGTTGATGTGACCATATAAAAATAAATATAAGATTAGAGACATACAGTAAATAAATACTGAAGGAAATCACACATCCCTTAAGTGTGTGGATAAGTAAAGACATATATCTTCAGATCTGTGTGTATGTGAATACACATCTGTAACCCTAACACACACAGCTCTTGGACTATAAATCTATCTACTCTAGAAAAAGAGAGCTCGTTGAGTTCAGAAAGATCTGTGTGTTCCCCTGTGAAGGCCAGGGAAAATTCTGGAAGATATTCTATCTTTTACACTTTTGGGAAGGGCAAGCCCAATGGTGTCTATTTTTAGAAGTGGGTATCGGGCTGGCAGCCAAGTTCCCTGAGTGGTGTGTTTTTAACCACAAGCTACTAGTGTGCCCTCAGCTTGACACGGTCCCATTGCGGAACCCTTGTGGCTCTGCTGGACTTTGTAGGTCTGGGACCTGAATGAGCACAGGGAGAGGGAGTCACAGTTGGAGTCCCTTCCCCAGATGTGTGCAGGGGCTGAGCTCAAGTCCACAGAGGAACAGAGGAAACGTGCCAGGTCCGGGCTTCCATCGTCAGCCTCCAAATGGAAACAAAAGCAGAGCAATTCCTTAAAGCCAAGGGGCTAGAGGAAGCTCGGGTCAACCAGGATCCCAATGGATCTTGACAAATGCCACATCCTGCACCTTAGAAGGAGGTCAGTGAGAGATCAGCAGCCGGCACTTCCAGGTAGGGTTAACTCTGGCTCTCTTTCCAGGGGGACCCAGGCCCTGCCGGCCTCCCTGGGAAGGATGGCCCTCCAGGCTTACGTGGATTCCCTGGGGACCGAGGGCTCCCCGGTCCAGTGGTGAGTGATGGGCTAGGAGGGTATAGCAGTATGGTGCACAACCCTGGTGCATAGCCCTGGGGCTCCCTCTGTGGGTGTGGCGGTATGGTACAAAGCCCTGGTGCACAGCCCCTGGTGCACAGTCCTGGGGCTCCCTCTGTGGGTGTGGCGGTATGGTACACAGCCCTGGTGCACAGCCGTGGGGCTCCCTCTGTGGGTGTGGCAGTATGGTGCACAACCCTGGTGCACAGCCCTGGGGCTCCCTCTGTGGGTGTGGCGGTATGGTGCACAGCCCTGGTGCACAGCCCTGGGGCTCCCTCTCAGTGCCATCAACCCCTATTTCTACTATTTCACAGGGAGCACTTGGGCTAAAAGGCAGTGAAGGCCCCCCTGGCCCGCCAGGTCCTGCGGTAAGTCAAAGTCTTCTATCCCATCCTATCCTTCAGACATGTTGTTCCTCAGGCAAGGTAGGATGCCCTCAGAGCTGGGAGGACGTGCCTAGCTGCTAAGGTCCCCATCAAGTGTGTCAGGAGGACAGGGTAGAGAGTAGGGATAGTATCCCTGAGCCAGCGGCTGGGTTGATAGCATCATAGGAGCACCTTGTATGAGGAGCAGCAGGGGAGTGACAGCTTGGAGATCTACAAGTGACCTGTATGGAGGTGAGAAGGGGGACTCACACTTGGTGTGGACCTCTCTTGGGTCAGCACAGAGAGTAGGTGCTGTCCTTATGACCCTCAATGACGTGTCCTAGGGCGGAGCACCCGGAACAGGTAGGGAAGGGGTCTAACTCGAGCCTGCAGTTCAGGAACTAGCTAATCCCCCCTCCCAGTCCCAGTACCCCAACTGTGAGAGGCTTTAGGACCCTGCACTCCCAGGCCCTTAGCTGTGGCTCCGCGCCTGAGGCTGCTCCCCGCCCCCATACGGGTAAGGGCTGTCAGCTTTGCTTCCTCTGCCCTTCAAGCCAGCCTGATGGATGTGCTCAGGTATCAAGTCCAGATGAGTTTGGGAGTAACCTCCCTTAGCTGGGTTCCAGGCTGGGGATGTCAGATGGAACGAGAAACTAGTTTCCCCTTTCGATAGGGTATATGGAGGGCTTGCAGGCTGGGTTGAGCTTTCGATGTGACCTTAAGTTTAGCCTGGCTCCCTGTTATCATCAGTACCTGTCCCCTCCCAGATCAAGACCTCCTCTTCTAAGTCTGGGAGCACTTTGTGGGCAGGCAGACCCTACAGGGATGGGTAGGTGCCGGGTCTCCAAAAAAGACCACCAAAGACAGACAAAATAGCACTCGTTCCCAGACATGTAGGGGGGAGGGCATGTGTAAGAGGGAATTATGGGAGGAGAAGAGCTAAGAAGGGGCCTGATGACAGCCCTAAATACTAGACCGAACAGTCCATGCTTGCAGAAAGTCATCTAGGGGCCCCCATGGGCTCTCAAGTGAGCGGAAGCGTGGTGTGACCCATTGGTGCTTCAGTGAGTCTTACCATACAGCTCAGGAGCCTCTAAAGTGAGTCATTCTCTTACTGTGCTTTAGGGTTCTCCAGGAGAGAGAGGACCAGCTGGTGCTGCAGGGCCCATCGGAATTCCAGGGAGACCTGGGCCTCAGGGACCTCCAGGGCCAGCTGGAGAGAAAGGGGTTCCGGTAAGTACCACCTAAGATTTGGGTCCTCTCCCAGGTTTGGTCCTGTCCCTCCTACTGTGTTATCTCCATGGGCACTCTCCTGCCGTGGGAGGAAACAGATGCTATGGAGTCTGATTATCCTATAGAGATAGACCTCTGAGGAGTCCCAGCCAGCTCAACCTGGCCTACCCTGAATGCTGATACCACAGTGGCCTGTCCACTACAGACCTGTGTTCTGTAGCCACTGTGCCTCCTGGGTAGCTGGAATGTCTGCTGAGTAAATATCACCTCCCCAAAAACCTCATGACTGGGTCTTTTAGGAGAAAGACAAGTGTTTGGGAATGGGTGGCCCCTTTGTTGATGAGACCACAGGAGAGAGACACTGTCTGGCCAAGGTTGGCAGGTAGGTCCCCAGAAGTTGGAACAATTCCTCTGTGAGGCCTGAGTTCACTGGGCGCTGAAAGACCTCTAAAGCCAGGACACTGGGCAGGCCCGGGTTTCCACACGCCCTTCTCTGATCACCCAGCGTGGCTCCCTATCTGTAGTGGCGCCGAACTCCCACTTCGTGTCTACAGTTCATAAGCAGTTTCATGCCCTCCTATCACCCTGGATTTCCCACAACTGTGGGGGTAGACATGACAGATTTCAGCCCAGCTTCCATATCTCAGTTCTGGAAGGAGCATCAGTGTAGGGTAGGCACGGATCACCGAGCAGGACACACATGTCCCCTGACTGAAGCAGTGAAGCTGTGTTCCGTGTGTCCTGCTCTCCTGGGCTCACAAGGAGGAAGAACAGTCAGCTCGCATTGGAGCATCAGTACCACAGAGAATCCTTCAGCATTATTTCTGCCAGTTGATAACATTGCGCCATTTTTAGTCAGGTACCCAGGACACAGGTCCAGCTGGATTCTGAGTCCATCACAGAAGTCCTTGGAGGTTCAGGACATGTGGCACTTGCAGTCTCAACTGGAGGAAGCCCACTGGTTCCAGAAACTCAATATTTAAGCAGAAACCTCGCCAGAACTGCCCTAAGCAGGGAAAAGCTCACCCACTCCCAGAATAGCTCCAGCAAGAGGAAACTATGGAGAGAGGGTCGGTGGCTCTGCAGACTCCCAAGCTGACAGGGAAGGCAGGGAGAGATGCTGCCAAAACCCTGAACCTGCCAGAGCTCTTTCTAGCTTAGGGAGGACAGGCTGGCTTCAAAGGGTGGGGAGTGAGGTGTAGGAAGGACAGGATGGGCTAGCCAGCATCCATGTCCCTCTCCTGTTGCACACAATTTCTTTCTTTGTGTCACTGGAAGGAATAAACTCCTAGCTGAGGTGAGAAAATGCTTGTTGCTCTCCGGTGATGGGATTTTGTCAAAACTGAATGTAGCAAGTACTAGTGAGATCTCTGGAGATTATGAAGGGAAAAAAACAAGTCAGAGTTAGGAGGGCAGAAACGATGAGGATTTGTATGTGTATATGTCTGTGTGTGTGTGCGAGTGTGTGTACATGCATGGCATGCTGTGTGAATGCCATGCATGTGTATATGTGCGGATGCACGTCTGCATGCATTTGTGTATGTGAGGGAGGGAACACACATGTACAAGCTTGTGCATATCCTGTGTGTGAGCATGCCTGTGGACATATGTGTCTTATTGTTTGTGCTTTTGTATGTGTGTGCACACATGTCATGTGTCTGTGTGTATACATGTTTGTGTTTGTGTTATGTAGACACATGTGTTTGCATGTCTGTGTGCATACATGTCACGTGTATGTGTGTGTATATGCATGTCTGTGTGTGCATACATGTCATATGTATGTGTATATGCATGCCTATACAGGCAGGGTGTTCACAAAGCATTGAGAGAGTAACAGAGATTGCATAAGCTGCTGCTCAAGCCATCCCGTAGCACAGCATGGTCCCTGCTCACCAGCTCTGAGGAGCCCAAGCAGACTCAGGAACTGAGGCTCACAAGCTCTGCTAATAAGCTTCCTGTCACTTTGACAAATATGTGAGAGAAACCACTTAAATGAAAGGATTCGTTTGGGCTCGTGGTTCCAGAGGTTTTGGTTCATGCCTGGCTCCATTGCTGTGGGTCTGTAGTGGGACAGAACATATGGTGAAGGACATGCTGGATGCTGGATCAGAGCTGCTCACCTTATGGCAGCCAGGAAGGTAGTGGGGAAAGGGGAGGTAAATCTTTTTCTCTAGAACAGCTGCAGTGACCTACTTTTCTGAATGAGGTCCAGCCTTCTTGGATTTCCACAGCACCCCCAGATAGAAACAAACCCTCACTATTGCATGTTCAAACCACAGCACTAACTGTGCCTCAGTTTCCTCTTCTCTAAGGAGTCCTCTAAACAGCTCCCTGTTCCCCTTGGAACCACTCAGGCTGGACTCTGTGGGACTGGATTTAATGAGATTTTATTCTACGTGGTATTCTGAGCGTGGCTCTGGTGCAGCAATGAGCCAGCCATCCACAGTTCAGAACTGGGCAAAATCACCTCCATTCCCCTGGATGGCATGTTAGGACCATTCCCCGCACACCCCCAGCTTCCTGCCCCGGGGCCCTTCTCCAGGGTGAGGAGCGGTGCTGGCACGATGGTCCTAATATCAAGCTGTATTGAGTCTGGATTGCCTGTCTTCTCTAGGGCGAGAAAGGTCCGCAAGGCCCAGCTGGCCGTGATGGCCTCCAAGGTCCTGTGGGGCTCCCTGGTCCAGCTGGCCCCGTTGGTCCTCCTGGAGAAGATGGAGATAAGGTAGGAATGTATGTGGCCTGTCAGGCAACAAGTAGAAGGGCAGTGTTTTAAGTAGCATCATATATGATACAGAAGGCTCAGCCAGCAGAGCGGTGCTGTGCACCTTTGAACCTGGAGACAGCATCATATATGATACAGAGGGCTCAGCCGGCAGAGCGGTGCTGTGCACCTTCAGACCAGGCGCGAGGGGATGATTTTAAAGCAGCACACAAATAAATGGCAATAAATAAGACCTGTAGCATGTGTCGGAAGCCTGGAAAGCACATGGCTCCTTGGCAGCTTTTCTGTTGCCTGAGATGTGTGCAGGTCATCACCAGAGCTGAAGCCCGTTCAGACGGGGACTGTGTGGGGCTGGATTTAATGAGGTTTTACGCTGTGTTTATTTTTAAGTGTCTTCTCTTGAATGATGGACACTGTTTTTATTGCTCTTTCTGATGCCGTTATGGAGGAGCCCGGGTTTTATACTTCATTAAGGAAAGAGTCTGTTGCTGAGCTCTTCAGCCTCGCTCTCCATTCGTCAGAGCTCTCCGGTGATATTGCTGAATTTCTCACCTCTATGTGGAGGACATCTTAGTCTTATGTCTTCATGTGGGGGGCGGTCCAACGGAAGCACCAGAGAAAATCGTAGGCTACCACATCACCATGTGTACTAATACCTTTGCAATAATCTGAGGATCATAAAGGAAATCGAGGAGCCAGCGAGCTGGTTCATCAGTAAAGCGCTTGCCTTGTTAGCGTTAGAACTGAGTTTGACTCCCCAAACCCGTGTTTAGAAAACCCAGGTGTAGTAGTGTGTCTGTAATCTCAGAACCCGGGAGGTGAGACAGGAAGAACCCTGGGGTTCTCTGGCTGGCCATCCTAGCTGATGGAGGCAAGTTCAAGGACAGTGAGAAACCTGTCTCAAAAAGGAGCAGATCAGACATAGGGGATGGACAGCAGAGATAGCTCAGTGATTAGAGCATGACGGCTCTTATAGAGGACCGAGGTTCAGTTCCCAGCATCCACATAGCCGTTCACAACTGCCTGCAACTCCAGTTCAAAGGGATTCAACACCTTCTTCTGGCCTTCTCAGAGTGCCCACATCCAGTGCACAGACATACATTCAGGCTATGTGCACACACACACACACACACACACGCACGCACACGCATGCACGCACGAACACCTAGGTATATAAAGACATCAAAATCAGAAAGGAAAACAAATTCACATAAGGGGCTACTTTCTGTTGGAAAATCTCGGGACCATCTGGAGAGCAACTGTTGTTAGTCTCCAAGAAAGATTGCCCATGGGACCGAGAACGGCACGTCCAGCCACTGGACTAACAACATCCTTCCTGTCCATCCCCAGGGAGAGATCGGGGAGCCGGGGCAGAAAGGAAGCAAGGGGGACAAAGGCGAGCAGGTAAGAGTGTGAGCGTGCTGGGGTGGCTGCTGAAAGCAGAATGTCTCTGTGTTCATGCTCCGTGATCCCAACACTGCAAACTCCCAGGTCACACCAGTTGCGTTGTGTTCCTGAGACTATCCCGTGTGCATGTGTGTTCAGGTGTGTGAGAGACTCTCTTGGTGCAAAGCACGACCAGCCATGTGTCTGCCTGGGGGCTCATCTCTGAGGACCTCAGAGCTCTGCAGAGGCAAAGCATCCATTGTCCCTTGGTCTTTCATACATTCAGAGGTGCTTTGTTGTGGTGCTGTAGCCCCATCACGCACACCAACCCTCTCCAGCGCCATGAGCTCCTTCCAAACTGGAGACTCCCCTAAGCCTCAGACTAGTGCCAGTGCCATTACTCCTGAGGTGACGTCACCAGGCGTCAGTACTGGCATCTGGCTGTCTGTTCCAGCCGGCTTTTCTCTCTCTCCGTTCCTGAGCCCACGTTGATAGGTGCTTGAGGACAGCACTTAGGAGCTTTGAGACCTCTGATCCTTGTTATCCGAGGGAGTCTCTTCTGCCACAACTGGGCGTGAGGGGGAATTGCTGGGAGTACACGGAGTGACCTGCCCCACTTCTGTTACCCATAGCAACCTGATCATAGTTGAATTGTGAGCGTTGCCCACTTCTCAGAACCTACAACCTGGCTTGTGCCATAATGCTAATAGTTAGTGTCCCTCTGATGACTGGCACATTTGGGGACTAACTCCCATTCATAAGTCACATCCTGCACACCCAGCCACTTCTGGAGACAGAATGAACCTGCCACTGGACTCGTCTGCAATTGCAAAATAATTATGTCTCTGTTTGACCCCTACAGGGTCCTCCTGGACCTACGGGCCCTCAAGGCCCCATCGGGCAGCCAGGTCCCTCGGTGAGTATCTGTGTTGAATGACACAGCAAGGCCCGCCTCTCAAGCTGTTGTCCATCCTCACTCAAGCTCACTTCCTTCCTCCAGGGAGCAGACGGTGAGCCTGGCCCTCGTGGACAACAAGGCCTGTTTGGACAGAAAGGAGATGAAGGTTCAAGAGGTTTCCCAGGACCACCGGGGCCAGTGGGATTGCAGGTAACCATGGAGCTTCCCAGGACCCCATCCCACCCCGCCAAGCAGAGGTGTCAGTATCTTGCGGGGTCCACTCTTCCTGTCATTGTAAGAATGAGGAAACTGAGCCTCAGTAGTAGGGATTGGAAGTGCTGCCTGTTTCCCAGGAATGTGCACATGCACATGCATGCACACGTACACGCACTCACACATGTTCACATCTGAACAAACCATCTAGAAGTGACAGCCATCCCCCCAGCCCACCACATTCATTGCCCTCTAGGTTACCTGCTTCTACCCGGGTGACTCACTCTACTGGATGTCCATAAAACCCCAAACTCACTGCGCGCTGCAAAGCGTACACCAGCCTTTCATTTTATGTTATGGGCCACGTTGAAGGCCGTTAAATATTCTTTGAACACAAGACTTTATTTTGGAAAACACAAATTTTAGTTAGTGGTGGTACTTGGCATATGGTGGGGACTTGATTTATCCGGAAGCTTCCCTGCTGCCGGCTCATTAGGTTTATTGTTTTATGGGAAGCTGCCGTAAGTGCTGGTGCCCATAAATCCTCCCATTCTCCTCTGATTATATCCTCGGCTGTGTGAGCCCTGGAAGCAGAGGCAGACTCACGGAAGCACATTTCAGGGCCTTCAGGAAGCATCACGGGAGTGACAATCAGAGCAGTGCCCATCATGGCCGTTGGCACTCGTGAGAGCCATGAGTGTCTCTCACAGAGTAGCAACTCACCAGTTTCCTGTCCACAGGGTTTGCCAGGACCGCCAGGAGAGAAGGGTGAGACAGGAGACGTGGGCCAGATGGTAAGTGGCTGGGCCATTGAGGCCCAGTAGCGCTCCTTTGGTTTACATTTTGGGGAAGGGTATTTACATCTTGTCTTGCCCAATGGCCTTTCTTTCTCCCAGGGCCCTCCTGGTCCCCCGGGTCCCCGAGGACCCTCTGGAGCTCCAGGTGCTGATGGGCCACAAGGTCCTCCCGGAGGAATCGGCAACCCTGGTGCAGTGGGAGAAAAGGTGATGTCTGTCTGCTTATCACAGTGTCAGCCCCATAGCTCCCTGAGAAGTAGTGTGTTTGTGTTGTACACGCAGTCCCCTGTGCCTGTGTGGGGATGCACTCGTGTGCCTGTGTATGTGAGCACACATGCATGTACGCATGCACGTTCGCACAGAGACACTCCCTTCACACCCATCTTGAAACCTAAAAGTAGATGCATGACCTCAAGTCCAGAGCTCTGACAGTGGTCGTTTGTAACAGCCATTTGCAAAATCCAAAGCAGTAGCATGCTTGCTCCCCCACACCCCACCCGCTCCCTTCCCTCCTACTCAGATCTCCTTCCACACTGAGCTTGCTGTGACCGCCTCTTCCCAGTTCTGCTTTCTCACAGCCAGGGTTTTGTCATTCCTGGTAGTTAGGGCCTGACCCTTGAGGCTGACTGAGCACCATTAGCCCAAGTGTGTTGGCACGGATATGTGTGGATGTGGGCATGCATGCTTGTGAATACACATGTGTATGGGAACCGTGATGGTCTCAGTGTGAGACTGAGCTCCACAGGGTACTGGGAGGATGGCTTTAGGAGGCCATCTTGGGCCTTGAGAGGGCTAGAAGCCTACGGCCTGCCCTTTCTGGGGCTTGCTTCTGATGCAAGGCCTTATGCTTGGGACAGGCTGGTTTGTTCTTGTTCTTTATGATAAGAAAGAGAGAGATAAGTGGGTGTGGGTTAGAGGCACTGCTGTCTCCTCCCCACTGCCTCACCCCTGCATGGCCTTTGTTTGCCACCATCTCACAGGCCCTTCCTTCTTGTATCAGCACTGCAGGAGAATACACTGGGTCTCTCGCTTCTACCAGGCTTTCCTCCTTGTTAGCTTCTTTCCTCACCGCTGTGATAAAATCCCTGAGAAAATCACCTAAAGGCTGGTGGCCTGTCTGTCTCATCACAGTGGGGAAGGCACTGTGGCCTGTGTGCAAGGAGGCTGCTCACACACACGTGTCAGGACTCAGAGCACTTGCTTGGGACAGCCTTGAGTTGGTGTCCCTTGTGATCTGCACAGTGCTCCGACACCCCTGTCCACACACATCTCCCTCATGCCTCTCCCATTCCTTCTTCGGCATTGGCTTCCCACTGCACTCCTGTGAGCTATCTGGAGGCAATAACCCTGACCCCACAGAGTCCTGGACTCCGGTGCCCAAGGATAGGCAGGCAGAATGGGGCAGATGGGCAGGTGCTGCCAGATGGCCCGTCCCTTATCACCATCGGTGAGGGAACCTTCCAACACTGTCTTGTCTTCTCAGGGGGAGCCTGGTGAGGCTGGAGAGCCTGGTCTTCCAGGAGAAGGAGGTCCTTCGGTGAGTGTGGCCCTGGAGGAGCGGGGGATGTGCCTAGTGGGTACATTGACAAGGCATTGGACCAGAAGCTTCATTCTTGCCTCAGTTTCCCCTCCCATGAAATGGGAGTCATGGCCCTGCTTTGTCAAACAACAGAATTATGATGGGAAGGTGTAGCATCTTGTGGGGGTTGAGCTTGTGTACATGCATGTGTACAGATGCGGGGCTGAGCACACGTGTGTGCATGTGCAGACCGCAACAATGACCTCACAACCCACGGCATTCCTGAGACTATCAGTAACTGCCATCTGTGGTACATAGGCCCTTTCACAGACTGCTGTGGTATAAGCATAGCCACTCTGTTAACTCAGCTAGCCTGAGACTATCCAGGCCTCTGAGGGTTGGGTATGGTCACTGAGAAGACATCCCCAGAGTAGCTTTGGACCTAGGAAGCATCTTGGGGGACCCAGGTGTCTCAGTTTCCTGTGTCTGAACTATGGGACTCCCTCACTGCCTTTCATCAGATCAGGAATCAGCCCTTACCTAGAGCTGAGGTTTTAGAAGGCCAGGGCTCTTTGCCTGCCTGGCGGTACACATGGGGTTGCTATGGAGAATTAGAGGCAAGAACAGAACCATCCCTATCCTGGAGCACAGGGATGCTGGGAGGGTGCTGCTGGTGAGATGCAGCAATGAGACCATGGATGGCCTGTTCCAGGCCAATGCCTTTCAGGCTCTGAGAACTGAGCTGTCTTCCTCTCCAGGGACCTAAAGGAGAAAGAGGGGAGAAGGGAGAAGCTGGCCCCTCTGGTGCTGCTGGACCCCCTGGACCCAAAGGCCCTCCTGGAGATGATGGTCCCAAAGGCAGCCCTGTAAGTAATGCTAGATGCTGTGGTGTCTGGGCAGCATCTGTTCTCAGTCCCTGTAGTGCCTGCACTGGGTGCTCCCTGGCCTAGGAACAGCTGTGCGAATGCTGTGTGTCTGAAGGGTAATTCTGTCTACCCTAGAGGTTTCCACAGCAGCTACTGATGAAGCTGCAAGAGGGGGGCGGGGAGGCCTGGGACAGAAGCAACAGCCAGCAGGGCTCCTGATGGAAGGCCTTCCGGCTCAGGATGCTGCTTTTCCCTGATGGCCCCAATTTTGCATTAGAAGTTGAAGGGGCCACCAGAGTGGGTGTGTGGGTAGGGCACCTGCCCTCACTAGGCTCAAAAGAGCAGAAGGCTGCTGCTCCTGGGTGGGTTTGCACTTATTGAATTCTTCAGGATAGGGGCCTCGCAATCAAAAGTGCTGGAGGTGTCGGTACTGTCCCTTGTCCTGAGACCTGGGTGGCGGTGGGCCATGCAGGGTGTGTCAGGCTGCTGACAGTTTCACTCTCTTTCCTCAGGGCCCTGTGGGCTTTCCCGGAGACCCTGGTCCCCCTGGGGAGCCAGGCCCTGCTGTAAGTGTTCATCCCTTCTCTGCTACCTCTTGCCATCCCTAATTTGCTCGTTCTCTGTTTCTACCCTTCTACCGAGTTCTATAGGCCACAGCACCCCTCCGGGTTATCCCTGTTCCAATGCCCATCTTTTGGGCACAGTAGGTGCATTTGGGTTTGGGAAAGAATCTGAGGATACGCTAGGGCTGGAGGGTGAACTTGATCTATCCAGTGGAAGCAATGCTCTTGTTCTCACAGGGTCAAGATGGTCCACCTGGAGACAAAGGGGATGATGGTGAACCTGGACAGACGGTGAGTTGTGGTCCTGATGGCTTCCTGGTAGGAGCATCCCTGCATTCTTGGGTCTTTATGAGAAGCCCAAACTTTGGTCCCTCTTGACTGTGGCCAGAGCTTAGGAACCCCAAGGACCTAATGAAGGCTGAGACCCTGCTTTCAAAGGAAAGATGCATATGTAGTCCCATCAGGGGACCTGTCCAAAGTCTAAGGTCTCTTTGAAGTGTTTCCGTCTCACCCTGAATGTCAGTCAAAGCTTCCCAGCAGATGCACACCTCCTTTGGGGTCCAATGTCCCTGTGACTGAGGCCACTTGGTCTTGAGCAGCTGTTTTAATGCAAGGTGGTCTCTTTAAGGTGGGACCAGGTGACCCCTTCAGGTCCCTTGGGGGGACCGTGCCTTCCTCAGAGGTCTCTCCAGCCTACCCCCAAGGTGGGGCCAGCTCCTAGGAATGATTGACTATCTAGGTCTTTTTGCTGCTGGTGGGATAATTTTACAAGCTGGGTGAATTAAAGCAAGATAAATGTGTTTGGCTCAGAGTGCTAGAGGCTAGGAAGTCAAGATAGAGGGACCTGATCAGGTAGGGTGTTGTGCCGTGGCTTAGCAAGGTAAGAACAGATATGGTGGCTCATGCTCTGATTCCAGCACTCAGGAAACTGAAGCACGATGATTGCTACAGGTTTGAGGCTGTCTGGTCTGAATAATGAGTTCGATGTCAGCCTCAGTTTCAGAGTAAGATCCCGTCTCAAATAATAATATAGTGGATGCCATCCTGACGTGACGGGGAAGGAGAGGTGGGCTTAGTCACCCTTTTAGGATAAGCTCATTTCTGTGATTGTGGTGTAGACTATGGATACGCACATGACCTGAGCACCAGGCCCCTCCTCTCAACACCAGCACAAGGGCAATCTGATATGAGCCTGGGTTTCAGAGACCATTCAAACCGTTGTATCACTGACCCAAGGAAGGGCAAAGACTTGTATTGTTGATCTGAGACAGGCAGCAATGGAAGTGAAGGGCTGAGGGCATAGACTGTGAGCCAGACGTGTCGTGACATGCCCCTGTTCCCGTACCCCCTGCCTTGGGTTTCAGTCTGGTCCTTCTGCAAGTGAGACGTAGGTGATGAAATGGTAGAAACCAGATTTCCAGGGTGTTAGACTCAAGCACGCCCCAGGGGGTCTCTTTGTTCCAGATGCAACAGCCGTGGGCTAGGAGTTGGAGTCCTTGAGTGGTACTCATACCAGAGAGGGGCCATGCAGGACTAGCCACAGAAAGGACTGAATCGCCAAGTGTTTTCTCGGCTGTGGTACAGTTTGTCCTGACGTGACAAACTTCTGATGCTCTGTGTCCTTTCCCTCATCCAGGGATCCCCAGGTCCTACTGGTGAACCGGGTCCATCCGGACCTCCAGGAAAGAGGGTAAGTCCTTCTGCCCTCTGCTCCCCTCTCACTGGCTGCTTCCTGCACAAAGACCTCTACCCCTTTGTGGAGCCCCTGGTGCCCCGCATGGCCCGGAAGAGGGCACACGGATATCTGAAATGTGGGGCACACTCATCGGGTCACAGATGGGTGGGGTGACACAGCTGGGTGGAGCAACCTCAGAGGAAGCAAAGTCTGAACCAGGGGTGTTTAGGATGGCCGGTGACTGACGTGTCTGTTCTGCCATCATGAGAGAGAAAATTCTCAAGAACTGCACTCTCCTTGTCCATAGACCAATCTATCTGAACAAAGAAAAGTCAAGATAAGGAACAGATGTCTGGACTGTGTCACTGGATGCCTGGACTGTGGCGCTTGAGCCACAGAGTGTACAGGCAGGAGAGGTCTTTCTATACAAAAGGCATTTAGGGCTTCTGTAGATCCACCAGAAGCTTTGCAGGTTTCTGGAGTCATAGGATCACATATGGGAGCCTGAATCTTCACTGGAGAGTGGTCTAGGGCGGCCTCACACCCTGTTGCTCTCCCTGGAGTCTAGGCCTGGTCTTCAAACTCAGCGCTCAAATCTTAGTTGTTCTGTTGTTTTTCTAGGGTCCTCCAGGCCCTGCGGGCCCTGAAGGAAGACAAGGAGAGAAAGGAGCCAAGGTAAGTTACCCTGGTAGCTGTGAGCTCTGTGGGTCTGAAGGAGGTTGGGGCAATGGCAGGGTGCAGTCTAAGGACAGAGGAGCCATGGAGGCAGAGGGAGGATAAAGAAGCAGAGGCAGGAGGCAAAAGGAGCCAGGGTAAGGTCACACCTAGTCTTTGACCTGTGACAGAGCAGAAGACAGTGTATACAGGAAGTGGGGCCTTAGGGTACTAGGATGGTCATTGTTACCTGAGTGGTACATGTGGTGTTCAGGACTGGAATACCCAGCTACTCTTGAGTGGGGTGACCTGCAGGCCTAGATGGGAACATTTGTCATCTCTGAGACTTAGTGAGCTCCGCATATGGGTGTCATGTGGCTGTGATGGTTACCACAGTCAGCAGGAGTCAGGGAGCCGCTGGTAACAGGATGGAGTGTGGGTCAAGTCAGCTTCCACGTAGGACACATGGGGGCATCTCTGCAGCACCCTGGGGACCTCTGAATATCTGCATCTTCCTGCATCCTCTAAACAGGGAGAAGCCGGTTTAGAAGGCCCTCCTGGGAAGACTGGCCCTATTGGCCCCCAAGGGGCCCCTGGGAAGCCTGGCCCTGATGGTCTTCGAGGGATCCCTGGTCCTGTGGTAAGTGGCCTAGCAAGCATAGGATGAGAGACAGGTGATGATGGGGGCACCTAATCACAACAAGGGACTCTGTTTCAGGGTGAACAAGGCCTCCCAGGATCCCCAGGCCCTGATGGTCCCCCTGGCCCTTTGGTGAGTAGCATGAAATGCCAGTGCTTTCTGTATGGGCCGGGCACTGGAAACCCTTGGGACAAGGAGACTGACTCCTCTCCCTTCTCCTACAGGGCCCTCCAGGACTCCCTGGACTCAAAGGAGACTCTGGTCCCAAAGGCGAAAAGGTGAGCTAAGGCTTAGGGGACTCCAATATTGCCAAAGCAACACCATCAATTCATCCATAGGAGTTACCGACCTACCACCAAGTACCTGCTGTGACTGTCGCAGGACCTGGAGGTAGACTGACCGAGGAGAAGTACACCCAGGGCTTTGAGACTCGTGCCTTTAACAAGGTGTCCTAGAAACCCCAGAATTGACAAGAACCTTCTAGAAGCCCCGAGCGTCATTAACTGGTGGTGTCTTTTCTCCTCCTCACGTTGATTTATTTGTAAATAAATGGGCTCCTAAGACAAGCAGCTGTCCATAGAGAAGACAGCAAGGAACACCCTGTTCTACTTTGAGATCCTTCACCAACATAATGGAAGCTGGAAGTCCTGCCAGACCATTCTAGAAACTCGTGTGAAACCAAAAGATGTATAGGGCAGATATGGTGGATTTTTTTCTCTTGAAAGCTGTTTCAGTGACTATAATATCTTTAGCACTGGGCGATTTCCATTCAGGGTCAACCTCAGGCCTTGTAGGAAGAGGATACATGTTTAAAGTAAGCAAACTATCCCTCAGGGAAATCCAGTGGCCTCTGGGTCTGGGTACCCCTATATGCTTCCATTGGTCATTACTGGGGTCCAGTGCCCAGGATGGTGGTAGTCATCCTGGAGGGTTGAGCCCAGGGCCTCACACATGCTAGCCCAGGGCCTTACTGCTCAGCCACACCCTGCTTCTCCCTGTGTGTTTCTTCAGATGCGTTCCTTACCAGCAAGGGTCCATGAGGCCTCTCTTGTCGCCTGGCCTCTGCTTATTTTCAATCCTCAACATGTTGACTGTGATACATTTCCCTGTGTTCTGGCCGTGTGCCAGGTCACCTGGCCCTCTGTGCGGCGGACTCAGGGCACCGGTAGCGTGGATATCTGTCATACCTTTGTTTTCTCACAGGGCCATCCAGGTTTGATTGGACTCATCGGACCTCCGGGTGAGCAGGGTGAAAAGGGTGACCGAGGACTCCCCGGCCCCCAGGGCTCGTCTGGTCCTAAAGGAGAACAGGTACATAGAGTAACTCACATCTCCAGGGCAGTTTCTAGTTTCCCTCGGAGCCTGGCAGGATGCCCTCATTACCGTGGAATCTCAAATCTTGCTTTGCAGATGGGACCAGTGGGGACTTGGACTTAGCTAGGTCCCCAAGGCACAAGTTAGAACTTACCCCAAACCCAAGTCCTGGGCGGAGCAGAAGCTCATGGGCGTGATGACCCTCAGAAACAGAGGGCCTGAACAGTCAAATCCTTCCCCATCTTCACTAACTCACTGGGCAGAAGGTGATGGTGGACCGTCAGCCATGTTCACTTATGGAGAGAGGCAGAGCAATGTCCACTAACATCCCTGCCTCCCCCTTGTCACAGATGCCCACTTCTGACCCCAGACTTCCCCTGGATCCATCGTAGTGGGTTAGTTTGCAGTCTTGGTCAGCTAGGAGAAAACCCTGGCTGCATGTTGGTTTGTCTGTAGGAGGGAAAGTGGAGGAGACGCCCAAGCTGAAAATGGGTTAGTTTGTGTACAGCACAGAAGAAAAGACACACGTGTTCACATGGGGAACCCCTGTTCACTGTAGTGGGACTCCCCACATTGTACCCACTCACATCTGGGAATCTTTGCTTACCCATGCCTTGGCCTATCCCTGAAGACAGCAGAATGTGGGGGTGACAGGAGCCTCTGGAGGCTGAGCAAACGGTAGACATCCCTCTTTAGGTCATATTGGAAGTGAATGGCATCAGAGGAGACTCCGTGGAGCCCTGCCTCAGCCACTGTGGGCGGTTTTCTGACTGCCAAGTGTCGCCAGGCTTCCGTGGCACTCAGACTATGTGGCTCTGTACATGAAGGTTCATTCGCTTTTCCACACAGAGTATGGTCTTGGCCATGTTACAGGTAGAAGGTGTCTCCAGCGTGCAGGCTTGAGACACACTAGAGACTCAGAGGCCAGGCCCTGTGAGCTAACAGTGCAGGGAGACACTTTCTTCTCTGTGAGGCTGGGCTGTCAACTGTGGCTGGACAGGCTAGACACCTGGACACTTGCTGCTTTCCCCTGTCTCCTGTGGTGAGACCAGACACCATGAGCCGAGATATGTGGCCAAGCTGGGCAGGAGGCTGGGTCAGGTTTTTCTGAGTTCCAGTGGTCTATGATAGGGGTGGTGTCTTAATTTATAGTTCCTTCTGGCCTGGGGAGGAACTGGGCCTGGGGACCTCAGCCTACGGCTGGTGTTCTGGTGAATCAGTCTAATCCAGTGAGGAGACATGAAGGCCCTCACCGTGGAGTAAGTTCTAGAGTGGTTGATTACAGCCGCCTGCCAGGCTTCGCTGTCACCTTCCTCAATCCCACCCCATCTAAAAGCTGGTAACCTGCATTTTCTGTTCCCTTCCAGGGCATCTCTGGTCCCTCTGGTCCAATTGGGCCTCCTGGGCCCCCTGGCCTGCCGGTAGGTATCTAGGACAGGTGCAGGGGATGTAGGACCCAGTGGATACAAGGAGGGAAGCGAAATGGATGAGCCGGGCTAGAGAACCACAAGGAAGTCAGGCGAGATGGTTGAACCAGAATTTATTTGTATATAATGCAACACTGGGGTTCCAAGGCACAGGAGCAGGAGAGGGGTTGCTGGTCCCCTGGGTGCCGGTCCCCTGGGTGCCTTGCCAAAGGGGAAGGGAAGGGCAAACTTTAATGCCTGAACCCCATCTCAAAGAATGCAGAACCTTCTGCAAGCATCTGGGAAGAGGGAAGGCGATGTCTTGGCTCTCCTCTTCCTAATGTGCATGAGTCAGGCCATCTCAGTCCAGGCTTGAGAATAAGGGACCCGTCCTCTTTAACACCCTGGCCTAGGCCTCCCTTGTGCTTCCCACATGCCATTCCCACATCCCTGAGCTCTGCCCTCCCTGACCCGTTTGTGTTATCTGGACCTTGGGTTCACATGGCCATGGATGTCCAGCAGCTGACTCTTTCCAGGCCCCCCAAGAGCCCAGACACTCCCTGACTCTTGATGCCTAAATGTCATTCCCAAGCTGAGTATTGTGGGCAGGGTGGCCTCTCAGCAGACACCCTCTGCCTCTTGCGGGGTGAGTGGCAGCCACCACCAGCTCTCCTCCTGCCCACCAGCCAGGCAAGTGCAGGGTTAGGGACAGGCTGGGTGAGACTAGGACCTGTGAGCCCCTCTGTCTACTGACATTCTGACCTCTGCTCTCTGCAGGGCCCTCCAGGTCCCAAAGGTGCTAAAGGCTCTTCGGTAAGTGACTCTGCCTTGGTGGGGCCCATGATACCTGAGACTACCTTGGAGGTAGGAGAGGAGCCTTCTGGGAAGTGGGTCACCCCTCCTCTCTTCTTCATTATACTGTGTGTTGTTGGTATTCCTTGTTTTCTCTAGATTTCCCTTGGCGAAAAAAATATGATTCTATCGCTCTATTGCTGGCTGCTTTTAAGTATTATTTTAATTGTAGCTGTTTCTGGGGTGTTGTGGGAGAAAATCAAATGAGACGAGCTAGCTCTGCCAGATCCTGCAACCTCTTTTGCATTCTGGTTAACGTAACAAGCACGTGTATTTATCAGGCTCAGTGTGGCTTTCCACTGTGTGCATATGGCATGTCCTGACCGAACTGTAGTCGTTAGCGTTTCTGCGTCTTTATTGTTACTCTGTGTTTGGACCCCTCCTGCCTCTCTATATAGTCATGAAACCCAGCAGGCTAGGATGTGTGTCAGTCCCCCACCGTGTTATAGAACACCATGCTTTATTCCTTCCGTGCAACCATGTTTCATATCCATCATCCATCTTCCATCCTTCCAGTGTCCCGGTCCCCTCCCCTAACCTCAGCAATCACTATTCTGTCATCTACTTTCTATTAACTGTTAATGTTCTAATTATTCTACACTCTACTTCTGGTAATGCTGACTTCAGAGTGCCTCTAGTCGTCACCCCTCTCCCCCCATGTCCCCACGCACAAGACGCATAAAGGCCTTTATGACTGAGCAATACTCCTGTGTGTATACGATACATTCCTTTTTCACTGGCTGGAGCACCCAGGCTGATCCCACATCTTAGCTATTGTGTTCAGTGCGGCCACCACGGGGGTGTGAGAGTGTCACACAGATACAGTGACTTTGTGTCCTTGTTCTACTCAGAAGTGGGACAGAGAGACGGTGTAGCATGTCCACCTTGTTTTGTTTCCACCATGGCGGACTATTCTGAGTCCCCACCATCAGTGTCCCGTCCTCTCTAGCACTTCTTTTTATTTATTTATTTATTTATTTATTTATTTATTTATTTATTTATTAAAGATTTCTGCCTCCTCCCCGCCACTGCCTCCCGTTTCCCTTCCCCTCCCCCAATCAAGTCCCCCTTCCTCATCAGCCCGAAGAGCAGTCAGGGTTCCCTGCCCTTTGGGAAGTCCAAGGACCTCCCACCTCCAGGTCTAGTAAGGTGAGCATCCAAACTGCCTAGGCTCCCACAAAGCCAGTACGTGCAGTAGGATCAAAACCCATTGCCATTGTTCTTGAGTTCTCAGTAGTCCTCATTGTCCGCTATGTTCAGCGAGTCTGGTTTTATCTCATACTTTTTTAGACCCAGTCCAGCTGGCCTTGGTGAGTTCCCGAAAGATCATTTCCATTGTCTCAGTATGTAGGTGCACCCCTCGTGGTCCTGAGTTCCTTGCTCGCGTTCTCTCTCTTCTGCTCCTGATTTGGACCTTGGGATTTCAGTCCGGTGCTCGTATGTGGGTCTCTGTTTCTGTCTCCTTTCATCGCCTGATGAAGGTTAATATCCAGGAGGATGCCTATATGTTTTTCTTTGGGTTCACCTTCTTATTTAACTTCTCTAGGATCACAAATTATAGGTTCAATGTACTTTATTTATGGCTAGAAACCAATTATGAGTGAGTACATCCCATGTTCCTCTTTTTGGGTCTGGCTTACCTCACTCAGGATAGTGTTTTCTATTTCTGCCCATTTGCATGCAAAATTCAAGAAGTCATTGTTTTTTACTGCTGAGTAGTACTCTAATATGTATATATTCCATACTTTCTTCATCCATTCTTCCATTGAAGGGCATCTAGGTTGTTTCCAGGTTCTGGCTATTACAAACAATGCTTCTATGAACATAGTTGAGCATATACTTTTGTTGTATGATAGGGCATCTCTTGGGTATATTCCCAAGAGTGGTATTGCTGGGTCCAGGGGTAGGTTTATCCTGAATTTCCTGAGAAACCGCCACACTGCTTTCCAAAGTGGTTGCACAAGTTTGCATTCCCACCAGCAATGGTCTCTAGCACTTCTTTTAGTCTCTCTGATAAGGACCCTGCCGGCAGAGGTGGGATGGAGTCCTGCTGAGGGCTGGGCTTACATTTCCCACTATGGCCCATGCAGCTGGCATGCTTCCATAAACCCGTTTGTTGGCATTTTCTTTTCTTTTTTATACCTGTCTCCTGTCTTTCTGAATGAGCCCAACCCAGCTCAGGCCAACACATCTGGGCTCTTTGCTCCCTGCTGTGGAGGGTGCCAGCCTCAGGAAGAGAAGTCTTACCTGCCTTGTCACTTTGTCCTGCCCTTTCTGGAGCTGGTAGGTCTGTCAGATCACAGAAGGCCCCATGACCAAGTACTGGTTTGTCACTTTCTCCACAGGGTCCCACCGGCCCGAAGGGCGAGGCAGGCCACCCAGGACTCCCTGGCCCACCTGTGAGTAGTCTGTGAAGTGTGGAGGGAGACTAAGGGAGCGTCTGTTGTGGGGTTTGCTGTCTGAGATGCAGTGAAACTCAGATGGCATCCCCAGAGGTTGGTCCCTGGGGATGCAGAGGGGGCTGTCAGTGTCACAGGCCTGTCCATGGAGCTCATGGGCAGACTTGCCCTGGGTAGGATTATTGGCCAGAGAGAGAGGGAATGTTGCATGTATGTTTGTGACTATGTAAGTGTGTCATATGACTGTACATGCTTATGTGTACTTAGTTATGTATATATATTCATATTTATAAGTAATAACATGTCTGTATACATGTTTGTAAGTATGGGCTTGTGCATTTGTGTGTACCCTATACATATATGTGTAAATATGCATGTAAGTATAAGTGCATGCATGTTTCTCTATGCTATATGCATGTGTGTGAACATGTACGCATAATACGTTTAGGTGTGTAAATATGTATTTATGTATATATACTTCTCTTTGTATATGTGTACATGTGTTTGTATGTGTTATGGATGTTTATATGCATGTGCATACAGGAGCATGCATGTGCATGCAAGTGTGTGTATTTTTGTCTGTGTGTTATATATGTACATATATGTGTGTGAACATGAATTTGTAAATGTGAATGTGTGAGTCTATTTGTATATGTGTGAATATGTGTGTACATACACAAGGTGTTTGTGAACACAATATGTGTAGCTGTATATATGTATTTTGTGCATGTGTGTATGAACATGAAATGTGTATTGTATATTTCTACATATATATTATATATGTCCTTATATGTATGTGTGAGCATGCATGCATATGTGTATATGTATTTATGTATATTGTACATTTGTGTTCATCAGAGTTAGGGTTTCTATATGTAAGTGTGTGTGAATATGCATGCGTGTTTATGTATGTATCGTGTATGTATGTGTATATATATGAATATACATGTACGAACATGTATTTGTATAAGTGTTTATATTATGTATATATGTGAACGTGAATGTATGTGTTTCTAAATGCATGTTATGTATGTGTATATGTATGAACAAGAATGTATAAACATTCAGGCATGTTTCTATATGAGTATTATGCATGTGTGTTGTTGTATGACAGAACAACATGCAAAGCTAAGGCCTTGAGCCACTCAATTCTGGAGAAGAGCAGGGCCTTGGGCTCAGGGGAGAAAGGCACTTAGCCTGGGCAAGTGGATGGGCATGGAGTATTCAGGATACAGGAAGGAGTGAGCAAACAGTGTGACCTGGCACCCGTCCTTCCAACCCAGCACACAGAGCCCGAGGGACCCAGATTTCTGGTTCAGGATCATCTTAACTCTGCCCTTGGGACAGGGCCATCCTTGTCCACTCCCATCCATGACTGCTTTCTTCTGCACCCTAGGGCCCTCCAGGGGAGGTCATCCAGCCCCTGCCAATGCAGGCATCCCGGACTCGGCGGAACATCGATGCTAGCCAGCTCCTGGACGACGGGGCTGGGGAGAGCTATGTGGACTATGCAGATGGCATGGAGGAGATCTTCGGCTCCCTGAACTCCCTGAAGCAGGAGATTGAGCAGATGAAGCGGCCACTGGGCACACAGCAGAACCCCGCCCGTACCTGCAAGGACCTACAGCTCTGCCATCCTGATTTCCCAGACGGTGAGGGAGGGCCACAGTGGGAGTCTAGGCCAGTCAGAGCCGCTCCTCACTCACTCCCCGTCTGCGGGAGGAGGAATAGGTAGACCCTTTCTTAATCTGCGGAAACATCAGAGAGGAAGGTGACACAGTCAGGGGAGGCCAGACGGGCTGAGCACCAAGGCTTCAAGGCTGCTTTACTCTGAGCCTCATTGTTCCTGATCTGTAAAATGGGCACAGAATCATGCCTTGTGGTGGTAAATGGACAATGTATAAAATGCCTTTGGCCTGGCACTTAGCTGACCCTGAAGGCGACTTGATGTCAGGATGTGCGATGCTTGGGAAGGCGGGTTTTAAACACTGGCAGAACCATGGGGATTCATCCTCACCCTTTTCAAACCAAGGGCCTATTGAGCAGCAAACCAAATCCAGCTTGTCTTCCCCCAGTAAGTAGGGACATAGCTCCTGCAAGATGTGAGGGGTGTCTGATTCCAGTACATTCTGACTCCACACTTGTGAATTTCCAGGTTTGTTTCAGGACATTCTTTGCCTTTCTGTTGCCCACCCATCAAGGTCAGCAGGCACGTACACAGTGTGCCGCATGCCCCGGCTCTGTTCTTGTGAGCAGGGCTGTCTGTTACTCCTTATGCGCCCCACAGGAAAAGGGAAGCTCTGTGAGATGAGGAAGGAAGGCTGTATTGGTGACTTTATGGCCCTGGCTGGGCACTTAACAGCCAGACTGAAATGTTGCGGTGGCTTCTGCCGCTGTCTGGAGAGCCATTCTCATGAATCTGCCTCCCTGTCTCTGAAATCAGGTGAATACTGGGTCGATCCCAACCAGGGGTGCTCTAGGGACTCCTTCAAAGTCTACTGCAATTTCACAGCCGGAGGGTCCACGTGTGTCTTCCCTGACAAGAAGTCTGAGGGGGTGAGTACTCATGTCAACCGCTTGCTTCCAGTCCAGCCAGGGCTTCAGTATTTCCTGTGTGTATGCAGCTTTAGGGCTAAAAGTCAGACACCAATCAATTTTGGAACCAAGAGCATTCTTCTGGAAGTCACTCTGAAGGGGTCCTGAGATGAGATATTTCAGGTACGTGGTGGCAGGTGCAGCCTAGGTCTCAGCAGGTGGGAGAAAGGCTGCCCCTGAGTGTGCCCCTCCAGCCTCCCCGGGGCTCTCAGAAGCACCACAACCCAGACCAACCTAAAACTTTGGGGACAAGTGTGATGACGAGCCCAAGACATCTAGAGGATGCTGTGCCTAAACTGGGAGTGCCAGCTTATTTCTGTGGAATTTGCTCCCATCCTCTCAGGTGCCAGGCAGGGGTATGTGTGAAGAATCTGTGGGCAGACAGTGGGTTCTGACTCAGGAGATTTTGTGGGAGATCAGTTAGTCACCCCTGCGGTCTTTCAGGAGCTCAGTCCTGTAGGTAGGAATTTGTGTGCAAGTGATGGGTGTGTAAATTATGTGGTGGAAATCTGTGGCAAAGGCGACCCTGGCCTAGAACAGGCAGGAATAGGATGAGCCTTTTCCATATCTGAGGATGTGACCATGACCCCAACTTCAGGGTCCCTCCACCTGGCTTGGGATGGCTCATAGTTTTCCCATGCCATTTTTTTTGGTTGCCACTGCAGGTTTGCACTTATTCCACACCACAGCCTCCTATGACCCTGTCATCTGGGGAGTGAGTTCCTGCTGGAGGAAGCATAAGGGCTCCTTGGGGCTTCTATCCCCTCCCTAAATCACACCATAAAAGTGGCAAGCACCAGCATGCCCTTGGGTCACACTCAGCTAGTGGCAGCAGGAGCAGAGCAGGGGTGAGAGATTCATAGGCTTGACATCCATCCATCCCTCATGCATCCTGGATTCCTTGACTCCCAGAGACAAGCCAGGGCTTAGCAGAGGTCTGAGACCTGAGCACCTACTCTATGGGTCTTGGATTCCACCATCTTGCCAGAGCTGGGGATAAAATTAAACTAAGAGACCTTTCTCACCCACCTTGGCGCTCCACCCTCTCCAGTCAACCGCTAGTAGCCAAGCTGTGTCTGGGGCTGGGTCACATAGAGTCTTTACAGACCCTGCACTTTGGCTGCCCTGTCCAGGATAAAAAGACCCTCTCCTAGCAGCGCTGGGATATGGGGCTCCAGGGCCTGGATCAGCTTTGAGCAGAAGTCTGAGTGAAGCCTGTGCTCTCTGTCTCTAACTTAGGAGGAACTGCTCCCGTACAATTTAAGTGTGGCCTTGACTGATAGATCTGAAAACAACAGGGAAAAGTGGAGGATTCTGGGGGCTCTGGCAGACAGGACACCTCATTTTCCCAGCAGTCTGTTCTGTCCTAGCACCCACCCAGCTCAAGGGGGGCAGTCAATAGTGTCTCATATCTCTTCCTCTCCCCAATTAACATCTGTACCCGGGTCCCAAACATGGTCTCGAAAGGACCAGCTCAACCCAATCTGGGCCCAGGCTATCTGGAGGACTCTCTTTTCCCACTCCTACAGTGAGTCGGTCCAGAGACAACACTACCCACCCTCACCTACAGAGGCTCAGCCGCCCACTAGACCCGAAGTGAGATTCCCCTAGGGAGACCAGAAGTAAGCCCATAATGAAGGCTAGCCCTGAAAGTACAAGAGGCTTTGGGGCAGCCTTTGTTCCCTTGTCATGGCATATTACCTAACAGCTCCAATGACCCCAAAGACCACAAGCCCCCAGTGAAGACCTTCACACCACATACACACACATACCCCTCTTGTATGACTTTTTCTCGGGAGACAATGACGAACATCTTTTCACCTAAGATAGGGCACCAACAAAAGAACAAAAAATTATTTTATCCAGGTCTAGCTGAGCAAAGCTATGAGTTTCTTGGGGTCACTTCCAGGGGCTTGGGTGACTCAAAGGCAGAAAGACCTCTGCCCCAGGCCTACAGCTTACCGAAGCTGTATCATTGGAGTTCTGTGACTGGCAGGCAGTGTGGTTGGTCAGAGAACCTCTTCTTCCCATGGTTTTTATAGCCTTTGAAGGGGCCTTGTGTGTCTTGTAAGCCGGAGCAGGTTTCTGAGACTTGTGAGTTGTGTTTACTTTCTGAGCCTTAGTAAGCTTAGCTATAGGAAAAGGTGTTTCCATCTGGAGGATATAGCTACACAACCAAGGTTTCACCCCTTCTTCTGGCTTTAAGAGTGTTCCCGCACCTTCTTCTGTCATGTTTCCTGAGCCCTAGAGGGTGTGATAAATATGTGTGGTTATTTTCCTCCATCTGCGGCCACTGTGTCGTGACAGCAGCCCCATAGTCTCCGTGACTAGTTACGCACCTCTGCAAGTCACCTTCTGCTACAAAAGAATAAGCTTCCTCCCGTGACCAGCTGAGACAATCTGAAAGGGGCATCACAAACATTAACAAAGCAGTGCAGTGGCCTCCCCGCTAGAGCCTGTCATCTCCCCAGCCATGGGCTTTCCCCCTGCCTTCCAGTTCCGGATGGGAATTCCCTTCCGGGAAGTGAGCCTTAAGCCTATTGAAAATCAGCTGGTTACACCATAAAAGTTGTCTCACAATGGCAGCAATGTGTACATCTTATCTGGCTTGTTGGTAGAATAGCCTGTAGGACACATAACTAACCAGGACTGTTGGGGACAATTCTCTATCCCCCCAGCAGCCTACTTAGTACCTCCTAGCGCTAAGGAAGTCAACCAGAAGGGAGGGAGCTTCTGGCTCAGTCTCAGCCTGGTTTTCCCGTGGCCTGCAGCCAGCCATCATGGAGGGAGCTTTCCACGTGGCTACGTACTCAACTTACGCCACACTCATGTGCCTTTTGCACACACACACATATCATGCAAACACATATGCATATATACATATACTGTACACACATACATACACACACACCCCTCTGCAGCTCCCACACAGTGGGGCTGCCCATGTTGCTGCAGTAGCAGATGCAGCTAAAGAGCCCGATCCGCTGTGTCTCAAGATTGAGAGTGGGATGCAATGTCCACACGTTGCACGCTGGCTGCAACTTTCCCTGTCACCGACACGAGACTCCTGCATTTGCCGTCTGCTGCCCCATGGGTACCTTTCATGTCACTTGATGCCCTGGTGCACACTGGCTGCTAGGGTGTGGTCTGCAGCCCTGGCATGAATGTGTTGGCATGTACTCAGCCACTGTAGGGCTCCAGAGCTGTTGTCACCCCGTGCCACTGTGGTAGGGCCTCAGCTCTTAAGGGAAGCGTAGGCACCTTGGCGGGACACGGGCTGGGAAAGCTGGGAAGATCTGTCTGTGGAGGCAGAAGTAACGCTTTCATTTTCTGTTTCTCTCCCTCCCCATCATCTCTGCCTGATGTGTAGGCCAGAATCACTTCTTGGCCCAAAGAAAACCCAGGTTCCTGGTTCAGTGAATTCAAGCGTGGGAAACTGGTAAGGTGACCCCACGTCCTTTGCAGCTGTCACTTTAAACCCACCATCTCTATCTTGCAGAGTAAAATGGCCCGCTGGCCCAAAGAGCAGCCTTCCACCTGGTATAGTCAGTACAAACGGGGCTCCCTGGTAAGTGGCCGCCTCACGCTGCCTGCTTGCGGCTCGGCCTGGCTCTGGGTGCTGCCTGGGACTGATTGCAGCTGGGGCCACACCTGCTAATGCCCTAAAGGCCAACTTGCTCCACACGCCTGACAGCAAGGTCCGATGGGTGTGACGTTCCTTCCTCTTGCCTCCTCTTTCACCCAGAGTTCCTTCCCTCCTGGAAGTCGGCGGGTAGCTTCCCACTGAGATTCAGGGCACCCACAGCTGGAGGTGGGAACTCCAGTTACATGCCACTGACAGATGGCACAACCACAGCCGATGAGGTGGTTCACTGAGAGTCCGCCCAGGCTGCCACCATTCACACCCTCTTCCTGGGCTGTGCAGGGCCCATGGACTCTGGCTGTTGGCCTTGAAGTCTCCACTTGCCCCTCACATATTAGTCTGTGTTTAACTTATGGGAGGTGTACCTCAGAACCCCATCACCTTGGAGGTGAAAATATCTTAAAACATCAACCAGAAGGCTCCTGTGGCCAGCACAGAGGCCAGGAACTTGCTTCAATTCGTTCATTTCCACTTAAAATAGGACATCTTCCCCTTAGCTCTCTGAACCTTTCCTAAAGCCCCATCGAAGCTCTGTGACACCCTGCCGGACTCCAGGTTCCCGAGTAGAGCCCACACACCTTCTTTGAACTCTCCTCTTCCATCTAGTGGGCCTCACCCTATGGGTCCTTGCTCACACAAACCCCTTTTGGGCTTCCACTGCACCAGCCTCCGCCTTTAGCGAGCACAGAGCCATACATACCCGATCTTTCAGTGGCTTCCGGGACCATCCTCTCTGTCATCCCTTTGCCTGGAGGCATGTCTGGCTGGCTGTCGGGGTCCTGAGGAGCTCGGCCTGTGCACAGAAACTGCAGGCCTGTGTTCTTCTGGCTCCAGCCCCCACAGCCTTCTCTTCCCTTCTGGGAGCTGGACTTTCTCCTTGTTGTTTCTTCTCCTTTGCTTCTTCTGCTTCCTTCAGAGAGAACCACTGGTGCACAGAAGGACCTGTAGGGAGGGAGGCCTAGTGAGCAGTTGCAGGAGACTTGAGGCAAGAAGGGGGTGAGACTCCCCAGGTCGGAGATCCATTGGCTCCTGTCTGCCTGAGCTTGTTCTGGCTTCTCCTCTTCCAAGATGGCTTCCATCTGGTGTAGTCCAGGTCCCCCGAGGGCGCCCACCACGATCCTTGCAAATAGCCGTAGAATACCCATGTCTAGGCACCCCCGCTGACCTTTTCCTGAGTTGGCTTCCAGGAGCAGGGGTGCAGGGACCATCCACGGCAAACCAGCCTCCCTCCAGGCTCCACAGCCTCATTCCCAGCTCCCAGTAAGAACCACAGTAACTGAAGGGCAGGGAAGAAGCCAATCTCTTTCTGAGCTGCCAAAGATGGCTGCTCACACTGAGATGGCAGGAAATGCCACAGGGCAGAGCCACTTGAAGACTGGGATCCAACCAGGGATAGTACTGGAGCTTTGGGTCCTTCTGTGTCTGGTGCCAGCTCTGCTTCTGCTGTGGCATGTGTCTTTTCTCGAGTCAGTCACGTGACCTCCCAGGAACGCCAGATGCCCAGACCACTGGTTGGTATGCATTTTCCTCTGAGAGTCTGCCTCCAAGGGAATGCAGTTTGCCGGTAGTTTGGAAACCGCCACGGGGGGAAGGTCCTGGCCTGGCTTCTGCATACATGGGTTCTGAAGTTGTCACCGTTTCCTTGATCACCGCGCCGTGTACCAGACCCGACATTGCCTCGGCGGTCCTTTACTCCCACGTGTCCTTTTAAGTGGCCAACACAGAGCAGTGTTAGAGCAGCAGCTGACCGGAGATGGGATTACCAGAGTGAGACACGAACCTCTGCCAGCCTCCTTCCCTTAATGAAAAGTCCTTACAGGACCTGCCCAGCTGAGCCCTCTAGTCCTTGCCTGGAGAGAGGACTCCAGTCACACCCAGGCTGGGGGGGAGCCAGTGGTTTATCCCACAACTAAGAATTTTACAGCCCTGTTAATGCTCACACCTCAGAAAACTCCCTGTGAGAGAGATGTGGAAAACGAGACCCTCCTCTCGGGATGCCCGTGCCAGCCTGCACCTAGCAAAGCAGAGTGGCTTGAGATACTGCTGACACTGTGGAAGCCACTTACCAAGTGGCTTTCTCTTTACCTGATGTTCCTAGTTTTCTGTGGAGAGTAGAACTTTCTAGTGAGGGGTCCTGTCTCCAGGGACCCACGTTTCTTGCTTGCTATGGCCAGTGGTCAGCAGGATAGCTTGTTTGTTGCTCAGAACCCCTACAGAAGAGGACACCCTTGTACCTCCGGGGTACTTCTGGTCACTCAAATTCTCACACAGCTCAGGTCCTGCTCAGGCTGGTTCATCGTCCATCCAGGCTGCGCCATCCTCCAAGGTCTCTTGGCTGTTCTAGCTCTTGAATCTAGCAGATCTACAAGGTGCTTCCATGAACAGCCTGAACACTCAGCAGGTGGCCTTCCATTTTCCACAAGAGCCCAATGCCACCTTCCTTTGCTAAGCACAGTGACAGGGACAGCAGGCTGAGCTTCTGTGCTTGTGGCGTACGAGTTTCAAGGACGATGACACACAGGCCCGGAACACAGGATACACGTGAGCTGATGCACATAGCCTCAGGGCTGCGTTCAGGAAACAGGAGCAATGACAGAGCTGTGACCAGATGTGACAGTCGTAGCATCTCCTGCCCATGGCTGTGTGCCCAGGAGAGAGAAGAACTCCTGTCAAGGCTCAGGGTCAGATAGAACACTCAAGAACTACCAGGGCAGCAAAGGGTGTGGTCACCAGAACCCCAGGAGCTGTTTCTACTCCTAGGCCTTACTCCCATACATTTGATCCTAGGAAGTGAGACCTTGCCTCTTGCTCCCAGCCCCCTGACTCACTGATGGGAATGTGGAGCTGTCTGTGTCCCATAGACGAGAGAGCAGGTTTTAACGGAACATACGTTCATTCAGCGCAGTCAAGTCAGGCAGACCCAGCCAAGTAGGGAGGAAGTAGTTGGCTCCTCAGACGTGGCCTGAAAGCTAGAGACGGAAAAGAGGGTCAAGCGCAGGAAAACCTGACCCAGGCAGGCTTCTGGAGGAAGCAGTGTGGGCGCTGGACCTGGAGAGTGCTGGGTGAAGGGTAATAAGCAGACTGTCAGTCCCTGAAGGAAACAAGGTCTGTTTTCACTTGACTCCTGATCCCGGAGCTCCCAGGAGATTCCATGTGCTGGCCTTAGGGGCAAGGAGTCTGGAGGCTTCCAGGCAGTGGCCTCAGGGAGATGGGCTTGGGTGAAGCCTGTGGATGTGGGCAACTCTGTGGCCATAGCTCTATCTCCACCCTGCTGATTCCCTTGCTATACCCACCCCTTAGCTCTCCTACGTGGATGCTGAAGGCAACCCTGTGGGCGTGGTACAAATGACCTTCCTGCGGCTGCTGAGTGCCTCCGCCCACCAGAACATCACCTACAACTGCTACCAGTCAGTGGCCTGGCAGGATGCCGCCACAGGCAGCTATGACAAGGCTATCCGCTTCTTGGGCTCCAACGATGAGGAGATGTCTTACGATAACAACCCCTACATCCGCGCCCTGGTGGATGGCTGTGCTGTGAGTATCACATGTGCCTGTGATGTCACCTTGTATGCCCCCTTTGGGTGCGCAGCTGTATCTTCTGTGTATCATTCCCTGGGCTGTATACTGGGGATGTATCGGGGGCCAAATATGCCCCCAGCCTGCCCATATCAGGGTGTAGCTGACTTGGACAGGTCCGGCTTGGAGTTTAGAAACCACTTCTACTTAAGTAGCTCTTTTCTGGGCAGGGTGAGAACCCAGACTGGGCACCTTTGTGTGTATGGAAACATATGTCTGTTTTTGTGTGGGTGTGTGCACTTGTATGTGTTAGTATGTGGGGGTGCTTGTGGATGGCACAAGTGATTGTCACTCCTGTAAAATGACAAGGTTTCTCACTGGCTTCAGCTTACCAAGTAAGTTGAGCTGGCTGGCCAGTGAACTAAAGGAATCTGTAGCCTTCCCCTGCCACATACCCCCAACACCAAGATTGCTGGCATGTGCCACCATACCCAGCTTTTAGTTTAAGGATTTATTTAATTTTTATTTTATGTGTGTGAGTGTTTTGCTCACGTGTGTCTATGTACCACAAGAATGTCTGGTGTTTATGGAGGCCAGAAGAGAGCATTGTATCCCCTGGAACTGGAGCCATGGATGGTTGTGAGCCACCATATGGGGGCTTGGGATTGAACCTAGGTCCTTTGCAAGAGTAACAAATGTTCTCTACTACTGAGCCATCTCTCGAGCCCTCACACCCAACTTTTAAAATGTGGGTTTTAAGGGTCATATTCTGGTCTTCATGCTTACATGACAAGCACTTTGCTGATGGAAATGTCTCCCCAGTCCAGCACGGGATCTCTGAGTGGGGAGCCAACCCTGCCGAGGAGCTCTCTCTACACCTCCTATGGCAGGCTGACCCAGAGAGAGTGAGGAAGTGTGGAGCTAAACCACAAGCTCTCCTGACCATAGCCCATCCACACTGACTGTCTTCTCATGGGGTGGGCTATTCTATCCACAGCACCATGCATCATATGAGCTTTGGCATCCTCAGCATCCGCAGATGCCGAGGCAAGTGTAAGATGGAGAAATCCACTAGGCTAGAGAGGGAGAAGCAGCCCCCCTGCTGTTTTTACTCCTGAAAGAAAATCCTGCCTTGGAAAAGGTGGGGAAATAATGGCTCAGAACAGAATAACCCGCTGATAGAAAAACCTGGCTCTGTGTACTGGGAGGGACAGACCGGCAGGACAGCGGGGCTCAAGGCAGTCCAAAAGGAACAGCAAGCAAGACAGGCTGGGGTGGCTAACATGCTCTCCGCCCCCAAACCCCGGAGAAGCCTGGCCACGATTTAAAAGGTCACGATCCTCTCATTCAATTGCAGGGCTCCTTCAGGAGGTTTTTGTTCTCCACATGCAGGTCGGTGGTGCCAAGGCCTGCCCAGCCCTGGGAGGCCTACTTGATTCATTTTGTAATCACAGCCACTGAAATTGGAATTCCAGTGCTGGTACTGTGTGGCTGGGTAGCCTGATTGAGGGGGCTGCCAAGCGGCTGGCCCTGCGGAGGGGCCGGGAGTCACTCTGCATCAATCCCGTTGTTTGTGCAGCTTTGTGCGCCCCTGGGGGGCCGTTGCTAGCTGGCGATGGTTATTTATGTCTCTTCTTTAACTGCGTCCCTCTCTAAGCGCTCTGATAATTGGAGCAACGGGGCCCCACAAATCCACGTGAAATTGCCTGCCAGCTCCATACACGGTGGTCCCCGGAGTAGGGGAGAGAGACCCACTCCGTGCTAATGCCATAAAGGAAGGGAGTGGGGCCTGCTGTAAGCCTGTAGGTTCATGACTCACAGTGTACAAAAACGGAGACCCCGTCACTGACCTCACATGGCTTCCCAAGACTATACCACCTTCCAGGGTCCAGGAGAGGCCAGGCTGTTGACCTCGTGTAAGTCTGGATTGGGGAGCAGAGCCCAAGATAACAGGGCCTACATGAGGAGTTGCCAGTTCTGGCTCCCTAAACTGGCCAGAAGGGTGAGGGTCTCAGCTACCCCACAGTTAGCTTCATGGGTATGAAAGTCCAGCCTCTGAAGATACCCAGATTTTTCCCCCTTCCTTTTTTTTTTTTTATTGAGACAGAATTTATTTGTGTAGCCCTTGCCATCCTAGAACTCAGTATGTATGCTGGGCTGGCTCTGAACTCACAGAAATCCACCTGCCTCTGCCTCCTGGGGGTTGGGAGTAAAGGCACGGGCCACTGCTCCTGTCTTTTTTTTCTTTTATATTTTTTATGTGTGTGATGTATATATTTGTGTATATGCATGTTTTACATATATAAGCACATATATGAGTGTACATGCACTTGCGTATTTACATGCTCGCACGCAAGCTTGTTTGAGTGTATGTATGTGTGTGCGTGTATGTATGTACACATGTAGAGCCCTAACATTCGAGTCTGTTAGGAATCATCAATATTAATCACTGGGGCAGTGTCTCTCAATCAAATGTGGAGCTCACTGATACGGCTTGTCTTGCTAGCTCACTTGCTCTGGGATCCCATCTCTGTCTTCCAAAGCTGGAATTGCAGGTGGGATGCCACATTTTTATGTATTTGTGAGGAGTCAAACTTCTCTTCATATTTGCATAGTGAACATTTTAACTCCTGAGCATCTCTCTAGCCCCCAGATATATCACATGGTAAGTTTTAGGTGACCCTGGAAGTGCAAGGGTGTGACCACCCGTCCCTGACTGGAGCAGCCCTCAAGCTGGACCGTGTTCTAGTGCTGGATTTCTGGTGACAAGTACCTTCTGTGTTTCTCAAGGGACAGCCAGAAAACTATAGATGACAAAATCATGCAAGATTCCCATTGAAGAAAATTTTGCAGATTTTGAATCCACTCCAAGTCAATCTGGATGGGCAGAGCCTGCAGTGTTCAAATGCTCCCAAGCCTCGGTGTGTCCCTAGCTTGGCTTTGAGCACAAGACAGAGGGGTCTTATCAGGACAGCTGTGGGTGGGCGGGGCCTGGGGCGAGTGGACATTGAGAGCACTGGAGACCGGGACACTCGTGCCGGGTAGAGAAGGTGCTGCCCACTCCCACACTCACCCCTGCACTCTCAGCAAGCCCTCCACACTCCAGCTGGGGATGTCAAGGAGCCGTGCTGTTGTAACGACTTAACCTGCAGAGCTTAGCCGTTTTACACAAAGAAATTTACTAGTGTGCTCAGGTCTGATATCAGAAACCTAAGAGTGGCTTTCTCTGCAGCTGTGGCTCAGGGTGGCATGGGTTGGTTTGGCCATGACCACCAATGACCATCACCTAAGTGGCTTACAAACCATGGGAGCTGCCCACGGTTCCGCAAGCAGGAAGTCTGAGGTTGGGGTCATGACCCCTGGGTTGTGCACAGTCGACTTCTTGCAATGTTATCACATGGCAAAGACAGAGAAGGTCTTTATGAGGGAGCCAGTCTCACTCATGAGGGGTCCAGTGGTCCATCCTCGTGGTCCAATCATCTCTCCAAAGCCCAGCATCCCACAATCACCTTGAGCAAGTGGGCTCCTATTTGGATTTGGGGTACCCATGGAGAGGAAGGCCCTGCAGCTGGGCACCAAACATGAAAGATTCAGGACTAACCCAGGGTCAGTAGAGAACCCTCTGCCAGGCTGCATCCTGGCATGTTGTTCCCACAAAGGAGATGCTTGCTGCCCATCTGCTTTCTTCTCGTGATTTCTCCAGGGCTTGCACAGTGGAGCGAAAGCCTTCCCAGGCCAGACACAGTTGCATGTAAGCGCAGCCTACATCCATGGTAGTGGAAGCCCTGGCATAGGACAGGTGGCCAGTGGGTAGCCCAAGATTTGCCGTGCAAAGGCAGACATTGGGCACCATTGAAGGAAGCTGACAGAGTGGGTGAACCAGATTGTTCTTTGTGATAATGCTCTTGACACCCGAAGTTAAGTTAATCTTGCTTGGCGGTGGGGACAGAAATACTCATGTCCTCCCTATATTCTGGACTGAGAGGGTTGGCTCTGCTGGCAGCTCCCCCCACCTGCCTGAGGCTCAGCCTGCTTTTCCTAAGAGAGCGTTGTCCTGCTCCACTCAAAAGTGCTGATCTGATCACAGGAGGGCACAGACTGCTTGGGCCCTGCACCATTATGGCCCTTCTGTGCCTCAGTCTATCCAGTTCTCTCTGGAACAGGTAGTAAGGAAAGTTCCCTCGCCTGTCCAGGAGAGGCCTGGGATGGCAGCTCTTGTGTGAAGTCTTATAGGAAGTCCCATCACCTCTCTGCTTGGCCATGTTTCCTCCAACTTGCTGTTCTTGGTGGCTCAGGGAGTTGGTAGGGTCTTGGGGCAGAGGAGGACCTGGGTCAGGGGTGGTAGGTGACCTAAACACCTTAACCACTGCAAGAAGCCCCCGGCTTTAACTGCATCCACCTTTTTCCCCCTTCCTAGACCAAGAAAGGCTACCAGAAAACGGTGCTGGAGATCGACACGCCCAAAGTGGAGCAAGTCCCCATCGTGGACATCATGTTTAACGACTTTGGTGAAGCCTCACAGAAATTTGGATTTGAAGTGGGGCCAGCTTGCTTCCTGGGTTAGGAGCTGCTGAGCCCACCGGTCTTCAGAGCAACCTCGTGACCTCAGCACCCCAGCTGTGGGTGTCCTGTGCACGGCCCATCCCGGACAGTGAACGTTTCTCACCCCTGCCTGACTCATCTGTACCTCGGAGGGACCCTCCGTGGCCTTGGACCCCACATCCAGAGAGAACAAAGGGAAAGAGCCGTGTCCCCCACGGAGCCGAATCACATGACCTAGCCACACCACAGCCTCTTGCCACGCTGCAGGCCCTGGTCCCTAGCTCTCCTGATAGGTTCATCAAAGGCATTCATGGACTGTTGGCAGGGAGTTAGGGTGGGGCAGTATTTGGAAATCACTTAAAAAGATGCAACTTGAAGATATGTATCCCCCTTGACCTTCAAAAGATGCTCTGAGGTGTTCCTATAAAGGTCGCCAAAGCCTTTTTTTTTTTTAAAAAAAAAAAAAACCCTCAACACATCCACTCAGAGGCCAAATGTCATTCCACACGTGCCTTTCCGATGGATTAAAGGTGCTTATGTTTTTGTGAGAGTTTTAAGTAAATATTTGTATTGTATTGTTATAAATGTTAAGTGTGCCTGGCTTTCAATCTTGCATGGAAACCCAGCCTCAGGCCCATGGGGAGTGTGGGCTGCTGGGACGGGGCACCAGCTCGGGTTTGCAATCCGGCTCTCTGTAGAGGGCATCTCCTTATTCCTCCCTCCCCAACCCAGCAAGAAAGTGCAATAAGTTGGAAATTTGCTCAGTCAGCAAGAAGCTGCATCACCACTGCAGGTGCCTGGGCCCTTTCCAGACTTTTAATTATTTTTTTTTTCTTTTTGATTAGCTCTGGATAATTTTTTATGGGGAGGGAAAAATAGGCATTTGAGATCCTGCCTTTCCTACATGCACTCAGATTAAAACACAGGCTTAAATTAATCCTGATTGCTTCCTTTTTCCGTGTTTCTTCCTGCAGAGGCTGATGGGACAGTGTCCAGGGCTTGCGAACCACGTGTTCTATAGATGATAAGTAACTATGAACATTGGTGCTGATTTTTTTACACTTGTCTCTTGTGGTGCTATGTGTCCTAGAGGCTGCATTAGGGTGCCCGCCACGCCTCCTTCTCCCACCTGCCTTTATCCTGGCCATTTTTCTACATTCTGAGATTTTGCCAAGGACCTAATGATCAGATTGGTGCCAGAGACCTTTCTTCCTTGAAGGCACCCCATGCTCATGATGGTGGGGGAGTCCTTCCTGAAGCCTGAATCCCCTCCGGGCTCCGCTTATTTCATTTGAAAACACACGTGCAAAACAAAGACTTCCTGCATGGTACATTGCGTACCCATGATTGTGTTCAGTTGCTGAATGTTTGTGGTGCTAATTTCTGTGTGCGTGCCAAGGATGGGGTGGAAGCCACTGGGTGCCCATGCTGATAGCCAGACTGCCCTGTGAGCAGCAGGTGGACTAAGAGATGTACGACGGACTCCGTGGCTCCAGGGCTGCTGTTTGGGTTTCCACCAGAGGGGTGTTCTGGGCGCAGGTGTCAGTTCTGGGGTCGGGATGGATCCCTCTGCATGCTGTCGTCTTCCTGCTCCTCCAAGGAGTGTGTGATGGAGAGGCTGCCTTCTGGGTGCAGAGGTCTCCAGAACCAGCGAGAGAAAAGAATGGCTCACTGTGAGTCACACGCCTGTCATTCCCCTCCTTCCACTGTAAGGAGGCTATGGTGCCCAGGGAGTCAGCCATCACGCTCTGGTGCTCCTGTCCCCACCCCACCCCAAAGTGAAGGAAACCACAAGGAAGCGCCCGGGAGTGACCAGGATTGATGAATGCCACCAACAGGCATCCCCGGGTTTCCTCAACAACAAGTTTTACTCTTGCCAAAGAAAAGCCTGGCCTGGAGGTTGCTTCTGAAAGCCAGGATACCATCGTGAGCCAGGGGCCGCTTGCTGTGCATGCCTCTGCGTGAGAAAAGCCATATTGGAAGACGGCCATGTGATGCCCTGTGGATTCTGTGGAGGTCATGTGATTCGGTGTCTGCCTCTCTCCCCATCTGGTTTACCCTTTCACCCTTGTCCCATCCTTCTGTCATTTCCCCTCCAAGTTGCAATTTGTATTGAAGTCCAAAACGTGTCCTGTTCTCCTCAATCCACTTCACCTTCAATATTTTACAATAAAATACTTCTTATATTTGCAGAAACGCTCCTGGCATCATTTTTATGTCTCCGTTTTCTCTGGTGTGTGCTCTCTCTCCCTCTTTCTCCATATATATATAATTGGGCAAATGGTGGCGAAAACACACACAAAAACATAAAGAGAACACTGTGATAAAAACTATAGGACCTTGGGTCCTTTAAAATTTCAGGCCAAAGGGTACGTTGTATATTTCCCAGAGGTCCAACTGGAAGCCTCAAAATTTCACTTCTCCACAGGAAGAGTGTTCAAAAATATTTTAAAACCGTGTACTAAAGGAATCCTTGTAACAGTGTCTCAATAAAGGAGTTTACTGTTTACACCTGAGACTTGACCGGCTGTTTCCTTTGCATGGCCAGGACCTCTGCTACCTGATGCTTCTGTTGGCTTACAGTCCCAGACATTAAGAACTATGACCGGGGCGGGGGGGGGAGTGTCTAGGAGGGGTGGAGAATGGCTACCAGCTGTGACCTCATGTTGCTGTAGGCCCAGCTGTGGGCTGCTTTGTATCTATGAATGGGTATTAGGATGTAACTGGTGCTGACTTCAGAGGCCTTACTTTTCACCCTGGGCTTTTGACACCCTGAGGAGACGTGTCACAAAATCCATCAGGTGACACCTGATAACTAGATAATCAGGTCACACTCCTTTGCTGTTTGTGGCTGGAGGAGGCACAGGTGTTTCACCTCAGCCAATGACCTTGATTCAGCAAATGGGATGTGTACCTCTTGCTTCTGAAGGAGCAGCTTTTGTATATCAGCAGTTATGGCAACATCCCCGCAGGTTCTGCTGTCACAATTACCGGACTCTCAGAAACGTGTGCCATCACTCCTGGAAGCACGTTTTGCTACTTTGAGCCACCTCAAGGGAATCCTGTTACCACCGAGCCCCAGACCAGAGGATCTCAGTGTGGTTCGCAGCCCCACCGCGGTAGGCGGCATACCACTCTGCTCTACAGGCGTTCTGCTAGGAAGCCTGGGCATCTGTTTCTGCCAAGGTGATTCACAGACTGGGTCCTTTGAGAGTACTGTCATGATCACCCCTGAACTGTGAAGGACTTGGTCTTGGAGGGGAGGCCTCCCTTCTTTCCCAGCATAAAGCTGCTGACAGTCACATAGGAGGCCATTGAGTCTCACAGATAACTAGATAGCTCCAAGGCTTTGAAGTGAATGATGAGGTAATATCCCAAGGAAAACAGCCCTGAACTGTGGAAAGCAAAGCCTCCAAGGCCTCCAGAGTTGAGGATTCGCAGGGCTGGACGAAACAGCCAACTGAGAAAAGCTCTGGGAGACACACCCATCAGAACTTGGCCACTGTGGCTGAGCAGCTGGAATTCAGGCTTGGAGTGGGAGCAGATGACACCAATACATCCTGTGGGTTGCAGTGACTCGGGAAAGGGACACCAATGACTTGACACTGTCAAAGGCTGGTAGATGTAAGAGCCCCACAGAATAGGAGGTCCACAGAGCCATGGTGGGAGGTGCCACTGGTGGGACCTCAGGAATGCACAGGTGGAAAGCTGCCTCTAAGAGATGGGATTCACAGAAATGGCCTCCAGCAGGGTCGGTAGGAGCTGAAGATGAAGCCTTGCAGTGTCCCGTATGAAGCAGCGCACAGCGAGAAAACGGCCTGGCTCACCTCCCTGGGAACTGCACCTGCAGGTTAGACACTTTGAAGGCCATACTTCCTAGCCTCCTCCAGACCAGAGTGGACCGGCTTTCTGGCTGAGAAAGAGAAGGCCAGGCACTGACTGGGCTGCTCCAGACCTATTCTAGGGTGCCCATAAACCTGTGCTCAGTCCCAGACCTCGAGAGACAGAGTGGCTTCTAACAGTTGATTTAGCATTATGGTCCCACCACCTAGGTTAGGGGTCCCCAGCCTGAGGGCTCTCTCCTTCTGGGTTAAATTCTAGAACCATCTAAGGAACTTAGGTGCAGGTTGGGAAACCATAGGAACAGTGACACTCCTGGCTTCTCCAAGTGACCCTTGGCTGTGGTGCACACAGGCATGGTCCATGAACTCATTTCTAAGCCAATTCCACTAAGACTTGGGAAAAGCATAGGATCCCACTGAGGCCACAATTGCCTCTACTCCTGACTCCTGTAAGGACAGGGACTCTATCCTAATGTGGGCCAAGTTTCAAAGGATGCCCTGATAGGTTGTTGTACCCACACGATAGGTTTCTTTGCGGATGCAGTAAACCAAATCAAGACAAATTAAAAAGTAAAGAACCGGGTTTATCTGGGCAAAGCACTCCTGGGTGACTCTTCAGCCCCCACCCAGAGATGAGGTGGGGGAAGGGAACAGGAGAGAAATCACATGACCGATATGAAGGAGGGGTCTTAAATACCCTGCAGGCACGGGATGATGATGCATCCTTCACAAGCTGTTGGTGCCCAAAATGACAGTCAGTGGGGTCTTGAGCAGCTAGCTGCTCTTGTGGGGAGTGTTGGGGAGTGCCTCTGCAGTCAGGAGTGCAGAACTGGACTTTTGGCAGCTTTTCTGAGAGGGTGGGTTTGGGGCTAGAGAATTGGTGTTGAGCTGGAAACTCCAGTAGAATGCCCCTTCCATCTCTTCCTCCTCACCTTGCTCAAAGAAACAGCTAGAGGTTAGAGCCCTGCCTAGGTAGGCCCTCTGTGGTCCTCCCTGCCTTTGCTGCCTGAACAAAGCTTCTCTGTGAGACTCTTGGACTGGAATGACCAGCTGACTCTCTCTGAATGATTGAACAGCTGGACACTGTGTCGGGTGTTGGAACTTCCCTGCCCTGCCTCAGTGTGGTAGGTGAGGATACCCCCACCCCCATCAGGAACCCAGGCTAGATCCCCAGCTTGGCTGCAGTGAATCTTGATCTTGGAAAGCGCCAGCTCAGCTCTTTGCCCCGTCCCTCCCTCAACCTGTGGAAATCAGCATGTTGGGATGCAAGGCCCAGGCTTCCATCTGCTCCCTGTCTTCCTAAACGTGAGCCATGAGCATCTGCTACTGCCTGCACCGCACTCACGGGACTCCTGTCAGGCACTGGGTGTGTTCTAGGCCCCAGGCAGGAAGACATCCCTCCCCAGCCGCATCCCAGGAGTAAACCCTTCACAGGAGCCACACTTGTGTCCTCCCACAGGCATGCCACATCCCTTCTTTCCATATTGACGGGTGGAAATCACGTCGATTTGGGAGACATTTAGTCTCCAGGCATATGTTGTGAGCCAACATGTTCAGCTGTGCAAGAATCCATTGCCCTCTGGGACGTCCTCAAATTTGTTTCAAACGAGAAGCCTCTGCCCAGAGAGCCTTTTCAGGGTCGAAGTCATTAAGAAGACTCTTCCCCAATGAGGGAGCCCACCCCCACTGTGTCCGTGGGATTTACTGTGGGGGTAACCCAGGACATGAAGACATAGAGGTTTCAGACAGCTCATAGCTTCACCCCCCAGCTTCTGGAAAGAACTTCAACAGGCCTTGAGGTGCAGGCTTTTGCCTGGCCTTGCAATCAGGTGCCCGTGAGGACCCAGGTCTTTCTTATAGGGTTGACCAGATGACCACAGAAGGCCCTACTTCCTAGCACCCTTGGCGGTGGCAGGATTCAAGTCCTTGGTTGCTGTTGATTGGCAGCCATTGCTGACCTTTCTCATGGGCAGTCTCTCCGGTGTGGCAACCTACTTCATTACACTGGTGAGAGTAAAGTAGTGTGTTCTGGATCTTAAACAGCCTGCACAGGCCGTGTATTAAGGCCTGGACACCAGCCTGTGGCGTTACTGGGAGGTGGTGGAATCCCGGGAAGTGGAACATATTGGGAAGAAGTTAAGTTATTGGAGAAGTACCCCTGAAAGGGGCATTGGGATCCTAGCCTCTCCCTGCCTCTGCTTTTCTGTTGCCATGGTAATAGGCTTCCCTCCCTCACGTTTCCACCTCTGAGACACATAATGACCTCATAGGCTCCACATTACCCAGCGAAGTGACCGTGAAGCCCTGGAAGCTGAAGATTGATCTTCTCGGGCATTCTGTCACAGCAACAAAGCTGACGAACACAGCCACCTTCATCCAGGATGGAACTTGAGTGCGGAACAATGCCCGAGAAGGAAACGGCAGAGCGGAAGCCTTCTTACTGCCATAGGCCCGTTTGCTGGGGTTTCTTCTTTCTCCCTTGCCAGGAGGGCCTTACATCCCTCCTTGCCTGAGACTCTAGCGGATGCTGCCCTGGCTGAAGAAGACCAGAGCTAGATGGTGGCTTTTTCCACTCTGATTGACACCACAGGGTCTTCTGGTACCCAGGAAAAAGAATGATTTGAGGGAACGAGTTTACAGATTAATGAAGGAGTATACGCCCAGCTGGGAAAGGCGATGGACCTGGGACTTAGGGGCAGAAAGGCGCTGCAGTTCGATGGCAGCAGCTCTCACCCAGAGGTAGTGTTGGTGAGGGCCGGGAGGCCACACAGGACTCTGAGCACAGGTAAAACGTGTCAGTGGCTTGGACCACTTCTGTACATTTAGTTTATCCATCAGCTTTCTGTGGTTCTGACAAACACCTGAGAATATCAGCGCATGAAGAGGAATGGTTCATTTGGCTCCCAAGTTGGGAGGTTCCATTTCACAGCAAAAGGGACATGAGGGAAGGGTTTTGAGGACAAAGGGATCTTTTGGTAGGGAGCATGGCTATGAGGGTGGGTTTGGTGTAGGGGATAAGCCTGGGGTGGGGCACAGAGGCCATTTGGAAGATAATTGGAAAGGACAGTGAAATATAGAGCTTCTCAATAGAGAAATGGACATCACATGCCTTTATATCAATATCTGGATGGGCCAAGGGTGGATGTCACTCACCTACCTGTGCTGTCTTTGTGGTCCAAGATCAGCTGTCACACACTCATGCAGTCAAACTCCCCTAGACCTAATCTTTCCATGGTCTCCATCCACTGTCCTCTGGTGCCCTGGTCTTTTTACTGTGTCTGGAATCCTCCAAGGTTTTTGCCTCTTTCTGTAGACTTCACCTCTAATATTGCAGATCTGAGTCCCACCTCTCACCTATCACTTTGCAGAGCCAGGGGTGTGAACACCCACTTGGAAGGCTGCTTGTGTCTGTCTTTGCAATGTGATGAACAGCGATTTTGCTTCATAGGAGAGTGTACTGAGGACTCAGAGAGGCAAATGCAAAGAAGGTTACTGTCCTGCTTTGTGACGTCAGTTGTCAGAAAAAAAGCAAAATGAACAACACACCAATTTAGTACTGATCATGAGAAATTCCTGCCTGTTTTTCCCGTAGGTTGATACTCCACCCCTACCTCCCCATCCTCCTGGGGCTCCGGGTTGACCCTACCCCTCCATTTCCTGGTACATGGGTTCTGAGAGTCTAGTCACAGAGCAGACACTGTACCTTTTCAACCCTGAGATAAACTAAAATGCATCGAGGCAGGCGGGAGCCAGCTCCCAGCTAGGGGAAGATGGGGAATCTGTGCCTCCTGCTTATCTGTGATTCCTTAATGAATTCCACCTCACACTGAAAATGGATCATAAAGATTTCTCTCTAACATCATCAACACAAATATTTCATGGCATGGCTTCTTAAGCTTTTTGTGGTTTTGACCCTTTCTTTCCCAAGAAGTTTTATATAACTCCAAGCATATAAACACATAAAACAGATATACATACTAAGCATTTATAGATAGTAATTTGTAAAAGAAATTAGATTAACTATATTAAAGAAGCTATTTTAAAAATAGTCCTTTGGTAAACATATTAATTTTATCATTCATTAAAGACAAAAACAAAATTTTCCTGTCAATGCGTGGACGTGCTGTGTGGTTGTGTTGCATGGCTGTGCTGTGTGGTCAGACTGCATGGCTGTGCTGTGTGGCCATGCTGCATGGATGTGCTGTGTGCTTGTGCTGCATGGCTGTGCTGTGTGGTTGTGCTGCATGGCCGTGCTGTGTGGCCATGCTGCATGACTGTGCTGTGTGGTTGTGCTGCGTTGCTGTGCTATGTGGTTGTGCTGCATAGCCGTGCTGTGTGACCATGCTGTGTAGCTGTGCTGCATGGTTGTGCTGTGTGATTGTGTTACATGGCTGTGCTGTGTGGCTGTACTGCATGGCTGTGCTGTGTGATTGTGCTGCGTGGCTGTGCTGTGTCGCCATGCTGCGTGGCTGTGCTGTGTCGCCATGCTGCGTGGCTGTGCTGTGTCGCCATGCTGCATGGCTGTGCTGTGTGGTTGTGCTGTGTGGCTGTGCTGCATGGCTGTGCTGTGTGGTCGGGCTGCATGGCTGTGCTGTGTCGCCATGCTGCATGGCTGTGCTGTGTCGCCATGCTGCATGGCTGTGCTGTGTGACTGTGTTGCATGGCTGTGTTTATTTTTACATAAAGATCTAATCTCGCCTGAATATTTGATACCATGAGACCTAGAAACTCTTCAATCTTTTTCAGAGTCGATTGATATTTTGATCTTACAACCATCAATGCCACTTTGCATGTAAACATAGTACAAGATGGTAGGGAAATATTTAAAACACTTTCAGAACTGTTGGAATTTCTGTCCTAATCCCAACCCAAAATTCACTGAGCATTTTTAAAAATAAATCTCACATCAGAAATTCAAACAATTTTTTAAAAATCAAAACTTCTCTTACATTTTGGGTTGTGAGCTTAGCATTTAACAGCTGAGCCATCTCTCCTGCCCCAAATCCGATAGTCTCAATCCAAAGACATACTGACATGATATTTACATGCTGAAGAATGATGGGAGGGAATTATTTGACTTTCTTTTCCCTGTAGTTAAGTCTCTGTGTTTCTCTAAAAGTCGGAAACTCTGTAGGCACAGTGTAGACCCTGCAGTTCACAGCAGGTGAAAGCCTCACATCTGAGCAACGTAGCTCAGGCGGCTCAATGACACATGATCCAATGACGTGCTCAGTGCCATTCCATGGTTCAGCACAAGCCAGCGCTGCCAGAAACACATAGACTCTGGATGAGATCTTGAATTCATTGAGTATGCAGAAATCTTCCACTATTGACCAAGTTGTCACCACCCACACTCAGTTCTAAGACCCTTATGGCTCACAGTATAGTTCAGGAAACTGGGCTGTAAAGCCACTATGGCCACACCCTTTAAAGGCACAGCAGAAATGCAACTGGGAGCTGATGTGGATGTGGTCGTGTAAACGAGAATGGTCCTATAGGCTCATAGTTTTGAATGCTTGGTCCGCATTTGGTGGAACTGCTTGGGAAGGATTAGGAGGCAGCCTTGTTGGAGGAGGTGTGTCCTTGGGGGTGGGGGTGGGAGCCTCAAAAGGCCTGTGCCATTTCCAATGTCTCTCTCTGCCTCCTGCTTACAGTTTGAGATGTGAGCTCCCAGCTACCCCTGCTGCCATGCCTTTGCTTCACCATCACTGATTCCTAACCCCCTGGAACCATAATCTCAATTAAACATGTTCTCTTTTTTTGCTTATAAGCTGCCTTGATCATGGCGTGCTATCATAGAAATAGAAAAGAAACTCTTATGGAGGTGAGCTGTAGACGGGGAAGCTGGAGAAGGGCTCTATGGAGAAGACCTGCAGGCGCCTGGCTCTCTCTTGCTGGCTTTCCTCTACTATGAACTATGAGAATAAAGGAATAAAGTAGACTCGGAGAATCAAAAGTGAAGCAGTCTATTCTATAGCCTTGCCCAGAGCGGCATGAGTCTAGAGAAAACATTGATGTGTTGATTTGGCACGTGGCAGGGGTGTTTTGTTTTATTTGTTATATATGTGTATATATATACATATATGTGTGTATATATATATATTCCTAATGGTGTTTCTCTGTCCCCTGAGTTCTTCATTGGGTGGGTTTTCCATGGAAGAAATACCACCTTTGTCACTTGTCTAGCATAGCCCCTACCCCATCCCCCATCCCCCATCCTCCCATGGCTCATGGTCTCCCTGCTCTTTCTTGACTGTATGTGACCATTCAACCTTGAGATAAATGCGAGGGCACCCAGTTGAGTAGGCACCAGCAGTTAGCTAGGGATGCAGGGGCCTAGAGCCTCCTGCTAATCTGTGATTCATTACTATAATGTACTATAATGTACATTGACCTACACATTGCTATAATGTACTTCTTCTAAAAGATGGACCATAATGACTTCTTTCCAACAAGGTGACAACTGTCTTGTCAGACAGAGGACTCGGTCCCAGGGATCCAGGTTAGCATCATGGCTGGGCATATGTTGTGGATATTTCTGTTGTGATATTATTGTCTCATGTGTGTTATTATTTCTGTTGCTGTGATAAAAGACCTTGACTGAAAGAAATTTAAAGGAGACTTTAGTTCACATGTCCAGGTTACAGTCCATCACAGTAGAAAAGTGAAGGCAGGAATTTGAAGCAGCCAGTCACATCACAGCCATAGTCAAGAGCAGGGCAGTAAATGCTTACTTGGTGCTTAGCTTCCACCCTGGCTCACCACTGGACTCCCCTGAGGCCTCATGCCCAACTAAAGGGACCAGACAGAGGCACCCTATGAAAGCCTGGAAGCCAGCCCTGCAGGACTGCAGTCCCTCAGGACCGAGTAGTTAAATAGTGCTGGGCCTGTCTAAAGCACCCTGCCAGGCCTCTTCTAAGGAAGAGCGGCTCATACTAACACAGAGTATGTGCCATTTTCAGACTCTACAGTAGAGTGCCCACGATAGCTGGCATAGAATCAGGATCTACTAGATATGTCCTAGAAGGAATGTGGAGCCTGTTGCCAAGAAGAAATAGAAACAGCAGGGCAGTGGGGCACACGCCTATAATCCCAGAATTTGGGACACAGAATTAGGCGGATCTCAGTGAGTTCGAGGCCAGCCTGGTCTACAAAACGAGTTCCAGGACAGCTGGGACTGTTACACATAGAAACCCTGCCATGGGGGTTGGGGGGGGGGCGAGGAAAACAGAAGGAGAAGAAACACATGAATGCCTCAGATGTCAGAATTCTCAGTCAGTACTTTAACCATATATATGCCAGAAAAAAAGACCACAGGTGAGGATGTGGGGGGTTCAGAAGAGGTGGAAAAAAGCAAGCATGAACTAAGTGTAAATGCTGAAGATAGAAATTCAGAGAACCCATGGATACAGAGAGCGTTGGTGGCATTTCTCCAATGGGGGCTTAGAAGTCAGGTTTTTGGAGATTTATTTTATTTTTAATTATGGGGTGGAGTGGTGTGTGTGTGAGTGTGTGTGTGTGTGTGTGTGTGTGTGCATATGTACCCTTGGAGGCCAGAAGAGGAAGTCAGAGTTCTCAGAGCTTGTGTTACTCATGGTTATGAGCCACTGGCATGGGTCCTGGGAACCCAACCTGGTTCCTCTGGAAGAGCAGCCAGCATTCTCAACCACCCCAAAGAGATATGTTTTATAAAATAAGAGCAATCAGCCCCCACTCCTAGGAGGTAAAGAGCAAGCAGACAGAGTGGGACTCAGGCCAAGCGGGGGGGGGGGGCAGAGTCAGAGGAACACGGGCTGAAGATGTCCAACTATGATGGGCTGCAGCTGACACTACTGATCTGAGGACTCAGGGAGATGGACGTACAGCGTGGACACGGGAGATCAGGAGAAGCCTCTTCCGGGAGGGAGCAGAGGGTGAAGGAAGCATTCCTGGAGACGGCAGAGGAGTGCGACAGGAGGAGTGACCAGAAAGATGAGGACGAGAGATACAATGAGCAGAAGTGGCAGCCTTGAACTCACATCGAGTGGAACACGGGAAGAGGGCAGGCCCACGCCCCAGCTATGCTGCAGTGTTCTCCAGCTGAGGCAGCACAGGAAAGCACAGAAAAGAGACAATGCGTAGTGGCGAGAGAAGTCACCGTGGTAAGCTGGTCTCCAGAATGCATTTCTCCCCGTTAAAATGGTGCGAATCCAGGCCCAGCAGCCCCCACCTGTTATCCTAGCACTACAGAGACGGGGCAGCTTAGGCTACATGCAGGACATTTCCTCAGGTAAGCAGAGAGAAGGATGGGCAGAGAGAAAGCCCCTTAGATATAAACATTGACTTACTAAGATAAAAATGAGAATGTAGTCAGGGCTCATAATCTGTGTAAAAATGAAATCCAAGGCCACAAGTCTATATATTATGCTTCTCGTTGCTACGGCAAATTTCCTGTCAAAGGCAGATTAAGCTAGGGAGGGTTTCTTTCAGGTCATAGTTTGAGGATGTATTCAGTTCATCACGGCAGGGAAGTCATGGCTGCAGGAGCTGGAGGCCGCTGTTCACGTGGCATTCACAGTGAAGACGCAGAGAGACAAATGCTGACGCTCAGATCACTCTCCCCTTTATTATTTATTTATTTATAACTCTGGGACTTCAGGTCAACAGGTGTCACCCATATTCAGGGTGGGCCTTCCCATCTCAGTTAAACCATTCTGGTGATATCCTCACAGATGCACCAGTGATGTGTTTCCATGGTGATTCCAAATCTGATGAAGTTGATTGACAATGAAGAGGAATTATTTTGTGAGCTTGGGCAGGAGCCCTCAGGAGGATGCGGATGGGCTCCCAGGGTAGATGTGGATGAGGGTGCCGGGAGGCTGCTCTGGTCAGAAGCACTCTGGGACCCTTAGAGAGCCAAATAGCCTCAAGGTAGTCTCTCTCTTTCCTGAGCCTCAGTTTCCCCATCATAGAGAGGGAACTGCCCTGGGCCTGGTCTAAGTGGCAAGGCTTCTCTTCTGCTGTTTTATCACCTGGTAGATCTTATTTCTTATGCAAAGGTGACTCTGAATCTTACCTTCAGCTTTTAAAAAAGTTCCATTCAAGTGTTGTTTGTTTGGTTTCTTAAAGTGACATCCCCAAACCCAGTGCTTTCCTAAGCTTTGAATTTGGCTCATAATCCTGACTTCCCATACGACATACAACTTTAATAACTTCCTTTACAGAACCCATAAATGACTCTCAGCCTCTTCACTGGCTTATCTGATTTAACAGACTTAAACATTTTAATTGCATTCTACAAAATTAATTTATTCAAATTTATGTCTTTGAGGCCTGCTCCAACCAAGTCTGTGGGTATGAGCTCATTGTTAGAAATCCGGCCATTTAAACATGAGTTTGATGAACTTGGGGGTGGCTTAGCTGTTCTCCTGTGACACATGAACACGTTGAAATCACCGGCTCATTTCTTCGCTTGGTGTCACCTTTCCAGATGGACTGCCACGTCATCACCTAAAGGCAAAAATCCCCTCAGACGTTGCCAGTGCTCATGATGCTGATGGCAAATGTCCCAGGTGCTAAGAGCTGCCGCAGAATCAGGATGCCGTTTTGTCCAGATTCAGGGAGAAACACACCAGCATGGGTCTGTTCCTGGTCTGGAGGCCAAATGAGCGGGATCAGGCCACTGTGAGCCTCTGGTCAACATCTCCAAGGAAGGATGCTGTGCAGAGAACAGGTGCCTGGTTCTGGCTTCTCTGTTCTAATTTCATCTAAGGAATCTTGCCCCTACCTGGGTGAACCCACAGAATGCAGCACCTCCTCAGTCCTGGAGAGGTCTGTCTGGGAGTTTAGAGAAAGGTCACCATGCCAGGGAGATGGCTCAGTGGGTACAGTGCCTGCCGTGTGAGCATGAGAACCTGAGCTCAGATCCCCAGTCCTGGCTTTGGGTGTGGTACCCAGTGTGGCAGTATGTGTCTGTAACCCACATGGAGACAGGAAGGTCTTGGGAGCTCACTGGGCAATCTAACCAAAACCAACAAGACACAGACTCTGTGAGAGACCCTGTGTTAGAAAATAGGGCGGTGAGCAATAGAGGAAGGCACCCAGTGTCAACCTCTGGCCTTCGCACCCTCCTACACAAGCAAGCGTACTCAGATATACACACACACCACAGAAACACACCCTCCCCCACAGTAACACCCATCCACCACAGAAACACACACACACCACAGGAATACACACACGCCCCACAGGAAGACACACACACACACAAAAAAAAAACACCCCACAGAAATACACACACACCCCACAGAAATACACACACACCCCACAGAAATACTCACACACCCCACAGAAATACACACACACCCCACAGAAATACTCACACACACCCCACAGGAGCACACACCACACAAAAACACCCCACAAAAACACACACACACACCCCACAGGAACACACACACACACGAGGAGGGGGGTCATTATGATGTCTAGTGAAAGTGAATGGTTTTATCATTTGTGAGAGCTATCTGGGGAAATCAGTATGGAGGGGCCTCCAAGAACTAAGAAACACTCTCCTCTAGGACCCAGCTACGCCATTTCTGGGATTCTACACGAAGGACTCCGAGCCAACACACCACAGAGATACCAGCACACCTGTGCTACTGCAGCTCACAATGCCCAAGTGATGGGCCAGGTCAGGCGTCTGCAGCAGAGGGTCGGAGGAAGAAAACGTGGTACACACACAGTGGAATATTTTCGGCTGTAAAGAAGGCGGAAGTTGTCTCATTTGCAGGAAAATGGATGATGAATTAAATCCTTCTCAAAAAGACAAACAGGTTTTCTCTCATTTGAGGTTCCTGGATTTCACACAGCCACATGAAATCATATATGTACATATAAATAGGAACAAAATGATAGAGAGGGACAAAGAAGAGATAACAGGGTGGAGGAGGGAGAGACGCTCAACACAACGTTCATGAATTGAAAAAGGAGAAAGGAAAGTTCACTATCATAGAAGAAACTGACAGACTCCATGCTCTCAACCCGTGATGGCTTTCCCTGATACGGGGTCTTGGAGCCAATCTTTCCAATGCCCAGAGCTACTCTGGATGTCCCTGTCTCCAGGCCCTTGCAGTTGTCCCTGATCCAGCCTGCCAGGGGCACTAGGGACATGTGGGGGGGTGGGGCACAAAGCACCATCCAGCTTCTTAACTGTTAAATCACCCCTCTCTGTTGTAACACCTCATACCTTTAACCCCAGCGTTTAGGAGGCTGAGGCAATTAACCCCAGTGCTTAGGAGGCTGAGACAGGAGGTTTGCCAGAATTTGGGGATCATTCTGGTTTACATAGTAAGTGTGGGGCCAACCTGGGCTAACAGAGTTAGCTTGTGTCTCAAGACAAAAACAAAACAAATACCAGTCAGTCAGGGAAGCCTCTTCCTTACTCTGCCCTCCAACACTTACCCCTTATGCCGCAGCGAATTCCTATGAAGTCTCTTTCAGACCGCATTGCTTTTGTGATTTTGATCTTGACTAGAGTGAGCTGAGTAAGTCGCACTGAAGGCTGGTGGGAGAGCTGCGAGGGTTGCCAGGAGCTGCTGGCTCTGGCTGCCAGGATAGCTTGGGGAGCCACGACATAAGCACTCTGGCTGTAAAGAGCTGCCTGGAGACCAGTTAACAGCATCTGCAAGAACTGCCGAGCCACAGCGCAGGGCAGGAGCTCATCCTTCTCCTGTGTGGAAATTGGAGCCGAAAGAAGGCACCTCTTCCTGTTGACAACAGTGAGGACCCCTGGAAGCCTGCACTCTGGGCCATGTATAGTTTATGTCTGTCAGGGATCGGCAAGATGGACTTGACTTATGATAAACAGCATGTAAATTAAGTGTACCGATGAGTAATCTTGACATTCAATCAGCTTATGAAATCATCACCCTGGTCAGGATGATGAATGCACCTGTCTGTCACCTCCCCAAGTTTCCCTCGGGGAAGCTTGACATCCAGCATCTCAGTGCCTTGCTCTCTAGGTGACATCTGTTCTGCCACTGTAAATGAGCCTGCGCTCTCTCTCTTCCCTCCCCCGTGTATGTGTGTGTGTGGTGTTTGCATGCCCACATGCCCACACAACACTCACGTATGGGTATATACATGCACCTATGTAAGGGCATGCATGTAGAATCCAGAGGACATCTTCAAGGGTCTTCAAGAACTATCTACCTTAGTTTTTCAAGACAGGGTCTCTCACTGACCTCTCCCTGACCTAGAACTCACCACCTGAGTTCCGGGGATCCAGCTGTGTCTGTCTCCCCAGTATTAGGATTACAAGTGGGTCCCATCACGTCCAGCTTCTTTATATAGACCCGGGGACGGGTAAGCGCAGAGCCTCCTGCTCGGACACCACTTGATGGACTGTACTGTCCCTCCAGCCCTCCCTAATGGTTTCCTGCCAGTGAACAAGCTGTCAGTGTACTTGAGAGTCATGGTAGGCTAGAGGACCTACAGTTCATTTCTCTTTGTGCCCAGTGGCACCAGGGGCATTCTGTCTGTTTTCTATGCCCACATATTCCACCAGGCACAGGTTGAAACTCTTTGGAGGGAGATTTGGATATTATGGAACATCTGTATACTTTTGTGTTTTTGTTTCCAAATTATTCCCTGAACTATACGATACAACAACTGTTTACATAGCAATTACACTGTGCTGGGTGTTGTAGGTCACCCAGAGATGGTTTAAAGCACCCAGAAGGATGTGCACACTTTCTGTGCAAACGTCATACTACGTTAAATAAGGTACTTGGACACCAAGAGATTTTGGTAGCTGCATTTTGTCATATGTGGTTCATTGGTTCTAGGGCTGTTATTCAGGCTACTACATAAGATTCAGAAATGTTTTCTCTGAGTCTTTTTTTAAATTCCTGTTTCAGTGTGGAAATGTCAACAGGGCGTGGTTGTGTATGCCTTTAATACCAGCTGAGGCAGGAGAATCTGTGAGTTGCAGGCCAAACTGATCGAAATAGCAAGTTCAAGGCAACCAAGGATACATAGTGAGATCCTGTCTCAAATATATATATATATATATATATATATATATATATATACACACATTTGTGTGTGTGTGTGTGTGTGTATACATCAGTGTGACATGTCCTTCATAGACTTGCATTTCAACACAGTCTCCAGCTTTGGTACACTTAGGTAGGTTGAAGAGCCTTTGGACATTGTGACCTAGCAAGCAGAAGTCAGGGACTTGAAGATGATGTCCTTTTTTGCTGACAGACCATGCTTCCGGAGTCATGACTGGCCAGGAGGTGAAGTGTCTCCGCCATGCCCTCCCCACACTCTCAGGTCCTCTCCCCGCTATGATCTGACACTGAAATTCAAAATAAGTCCTTCCTCCTTTGGGCTGCTTCTGGCATTTAATCCCAGCAATGAAAAAATTAACCAATACAATGCTTCCAAAGGAGCCTTTTACTGGGCGGAAGGGCGGGACTTTGGTGGTGTCTGCCTGTAGGTATTTTCTTATTGAAGACAGTACTTCAGGAAACTGGCTCAGGACCTTTGTTTTTCCATTCTAGATGCTTCCCATTTTTCGTTTATCATTTAGGTCTATGGTCCATTTCAGGTTGATTTTTGCATACGGTGTGAGGTAGGGTTGATGTCTCTTGTTACAAGCTGGTTTCCCCAGCATCTACATGCACATACAACTCTACCCAGTTTTTTAAGGGGGTGCTGGGAATCAACATCATCTGTTACAAGCTAGTTTTCCCAGAATCCCCTCCTGAACAGCTTATTCTCTACACTTCCTCCATGCCTTGGCCCAGCATCCATCACTTTATCTGAGTATATATTATTGCATCTCCATTCTGTTTCATTGTTCCATTGTCTCCCTTTAAATGAATACCCCATTGCTGAGTTAATAATCTTGAGATAATACCATAATTGTATTGATAATTCTTATACCAGTAATTCAGAGCCCATCAAGTTATGTAGCAATATTAACATAATAACAAATGAAATCATGCCACATCTGTCAAATTTATTCTTTCTTTCTCCTCAGAGATTTTTGGGCAGTCCTACATTTTGTGTCTTTCTAGGCTCAATTCCAATGGCTCTGAAGATAAAGGCTGCTGTGATTCTGATTAGAACCAAGTTGCATCATTAGATCCATTGCAGACACAATCAGTCTTAACCTCCTGCCTTAACCTTGGACCTTTTGCCCTGTGAGCCAGCTTTCATCCTACCAGATGCCTTTCATCTTACCAGAAAGCATTCATGTGTGTGCACGCATGTGCTTGTGTGCATGTGTGTTTGCATCAGGATGGTGTGTACACGTGCACATGAGGTCATGGGTTAACTTCAAGTATCAGTGTCATTTGCCAGTCCCTTGCCACCTTATCTATTTTATTTTCTCATTGGCCTAAAGCTCATCTCTCCACTTCAGCTAGACTAGCTGGCAGGAAGCTCCAGGGATCCACCTGCCTCTGCCTCCCCAGCACTGGGGCTACACGCATGTACCACTACATCCATTTTGTTAAGTGGGTGCTGGGGATCGAACTCTGGGCCTCATTCTTTCAAGGCAAACAGTTTACCAAGTGAGCCGTCTCCCCAGCCCCTGCTTTTGATCCTTCTTTGTGCCTTCACTTTTGTATCACTAATGTCATGTGAGCTGGGGACACTTTTTCATAGTTTGTTTAGCAAGTTTCTCTTTGTGGTGACAGACCCATAAGGGTCCCCAGGCTCCTTGTGCCTTGCTAGCCTACCTTGCCAGGTTCCTTCTCCCTGACTGTAGACAGAACCTGTGGCTTGCTTCTGTCTGGTGTAGTGCAATGGAGGTGACCAGGTGTGTGTGTGTGTGTGTTCTCACAGTTCCTGCCAGGCAAGTCTTGCTGCTCTCATTTCCTGCCCACTCTGAGATAGGAAGTCGCCCATGTTAGTGAAGCCATGGGCAGGCAGCCTTTAGTTACAATGGCGTCTTCCAGGCAACACCCTTAGGAGCTGTTCCCGCCTCTTCTACAGCCACAGCGGCTGGACTCTGAGAAGCAACTGAGGCAGATTAGACACAGCTTTTCCCCAGCGGATCTCAGGGACAGTAGAACTTTGGTTGTCACCTTTGACCCTCAGTAGCGGACTCAGTGAAGCTGTGTGTAGGCTTCAGGCTCACAGGTAAACCTCAGGAGAACGAGACTGTGTTCTTTCATGCTATAACTTGCTATCACTTTCTACTCATTGTTTCCTAAGAGTCTTTGAGATAGGGGATGGATCACGAGTCAGATGTATTTCCGTTCTCTTGAGATGACCATGTGGTTTTTCCATTTCAGCCCAGTAAGATGAAGAACGGCATTGATTTCCAACAGGTAAACACACCTCCCACCCCCGGGCTAACCCTCAGCAGCTCCTGATGTATTTTAGACATTGTATAGTTGTACTCCATTAGCTGAAGTCTTGCTTAGAATTTTTGCATCCATGCTCACAAAGGTTATTGATCTATCATCATTCTTTTCTTGTGATAATTTTTGTCTGGCATTAGTATTGAGGAAGGCTGGTCTTAAAGAATGAGTTAGGAAATAGATGTAACTTTTTGATTTTCGGAAAATAGTGGGGGTAGAATTGCCATTATTATGTCTGGATGACTTCATCCTTAAAGTCACCTGGGTCTGGGTTTCCTCTGTGGACTCTGTTCTGTTCATTGATCAAGAAATTACCTTTGAGCAATGCCACATTACAGGATAAAGTGTGTGTGTGTGTGTGTGTGTGTGTGTGTGTGTGCTGTCATTTCAATTCCTTTTATCCATATGGGGGTTTTTCAGGCTCTGTATTTATTTAAAAACTTTTTTCTTAACATTTCACTTATTTTAGTGTGTGTATGATGGAATGGGTGGGGCTGTGTGTGTGTGTTCATTCACATGTATGTAATGCTGTGCACATGGAGGTCAGAGGTCAATTTTGGACACCAATTCTTTCCTTCCACTGTGGGGGTTCCAGGAATTAAACGCAGGTGTCAGGCATGGTAGTAATGGCTTTAATCTACCCAGACAGCTCATGGACTTTAGGCTGTGTATTTCTTGAGTGACTTCGGTGCTCAAGAATTGCTGAATTCATTGGCACAGGTTTTGAAAAATAATATCTTCATATAATGTTTGCAGAGTATATATTAATGATATGGATCTAAGAGTGACTAATGTTTTGTGTGCTCTCTCTCTCCTTGCGCTCTCTCTCTCTCTCTCTCTCTCTCTCTCTCTCTCTCTCTCTCTCTCTCTCTTAAAAAGCCTAGCTACAGATTTATACATTTTATTGACTTCTTCAAAGACCCAGCAACTTTGGTTCTATTGTTTTTCTCTACCACTCCTGACTCTTTCTCATCACTGTTCATTGTCTCCTGTTTGGATTTAATTTGCTCTTTGTTCCAGGGCTGAGGTAGAAAGGGCCACCCCAGCGCTCCCCCCACCCCCGCCTCAAGGACCTTTCCTGCTTTGACCTCCCAGTGCACCAGCTCTGAGAGCTTGTGTTTTCTTATTTTCCTTGGGTTTAAAATCAGCTGACATTTTTCCTTTTGATGTCTTCTGTTGTCTACAGTTTTTGTTTTGTTTTTTGAGGCAGAGATTCTCTGTATAGCTTTGGAGCCTGTCCTGGAGCTCACTCTGTAGACCAGGCTGGCCTCAAACTCACAGAGATCCATCTGCCTCTGCCTCCCGAGTGCTAGGATTAAAGGTGTGAGCCACTACCACCTGGCTATCTATGGTGTTTAGAAGAAAACTAAAGTTATTAAGTAGCCAAATATTCGAGGAACTTTTATAGGTTTTCTAGAGCCCTTTATTTCCTTGGTTTCTATAGAGGTTCAGAGCTTTCTCTGTATAGCTTGAATCTGTCCCTTTAGTGGTTAGAATGCTGTGGGCATCTTCGCTGTGTCACAAACATTGGCTGCAGACCCCTCTACCTCTAATCTTGTCTCTTCCATCTCCCTCCTCCCAGCGTGACCATGCTCAGGGCATGCCAGAACCATGCTGGGCAGCTGGGCAGAGCTGTGGAGGGCCACTTCTGAAAGAGGAAGTGAAGGCGTGCAGCTGGGCAGCATAGGGCTGGCGGTGAACCTTGTGTGACCATGGCTTCCTCAGACGCAAGAATGTGAAGGAATGACCCCAAGCTCTCATGATGGGGACTCAGGGACTTTTTGTTTCCATCTGGCTCATGTGTTATTATGTGGGCAGTTTTATACCTGTCAAAGTTGTCACATCTTTGTTGTTTAAAATGAATTCAATTTCTTTAGTTCTACTATGGTACTTTCAGGGACGGGAGTCTACCTTCATTTTTTAAAAAACGGTTTCTTTAGGGGCTGGAAAGATGCCTCTGGGGTTAAGAACACTGACTGCTCTTCCAAAGGACCCAGTTCAATTTCCAGCACCCACGTGGCACCTCACAGCTGTCTCTAACTCCAGTTCTAGGGGACTCGACACCTTCACACACCCATACATGCAGGCAAAACACTAATGTTCATAAAATAAAAATAAACAAAAGTTTAAAAGAAGGTTTCTTTATTTTTATAGTATAGTATTTATGTTGTATGCTTGTGTGAGTTTCTGTGCATGGTAGTGCCACTGAGGCCAGAGGACACACTGCAGGTGGTTGTGAGCTTCCGGATGTGACTCCTGGGAACTGAACCCAGGCTCTCTGGGAGAATGGTAAGCGTCTGAAGCCTTAGCCGGCTCTTGAGCTGTTTTTCTCTGGAAAGGTTCACGTAGCAAGAATCTCTTAGGTTCGTCCAGTCTCCACTAAGTTTGGGATTTTAGTGGAAGCCCTTTGTTGAAGGTGTATAGGAAGGAGAGACAGCGTGGGAGGCTGGAAATGCACCCCCTCTTCTCCATCTCAGGGGTCTTTGCAGATGGGGCTATGGAACATAGGCTTCTGTTTCCTCCTGGCTCAGAAGTGGGAATAAGCCCCTAAGTGGTGGTATCCCAGGCACTCTAGGCTGTCAGTATGAATTAAGTCTCCCCACAGGCTAAGGCCTTATACTTGCCTCTTTGCTTTGCTGGGGCAATGGGTACTGGTCACCAGGGCTAGAGATCAGCTGTGACTAAGAAGAGGTCAGCATTATTGAGGTGAAGTCTTCTGGGAAACGCTCTCTCAGGGTCAGCATGCAGCCCTGTTCCTGAGGCAGTCAAGACTGTACCTTGTGCTGGCAGTAAGGTAAGGTGTACTCGGTACTCGGTGAGGTGTACCTGGTTTTGAAGACATGAAGGGGTCACGGAGAGCAGCTGAGGCTTGGCACTGTGTGGCAGGGCAGGAGTCCCTGACGGGAGAGCCCAAGAGAGGCCATTGGTCAAAGTGCAGCCCAGTTGCAGCAGAAGACCCAGCAGTTTGCAGATGCCAGCACCGTGGGATGGCCACCATGAGCAGCAGCAACAGTGGCGTGGAGCCTGCTGGAGCCGACAAGACAAGCTGGGCGTGCTGCAGAGGGCAGAGGCGGAGAAGCGACCCTTTGGAGGTGCCCAGACCTGGTGAGTGGATCCCAGACACTGGATGCTAAATTACTTACATTGTGGGAGTTTGGTTTGGTTTGGTTCAGATTGGGACTGTACCTGTGTCTTCCTTCTTGAAGAAAACAAGTATTTAAATATATATATATATATATATATATATATATATATATATGCGCCTACAGTTGTGTACTTTGGATTTTAAAAAAGAGACTTTGAATTTTTTAAAAAAGAGACTAAATTTAAGGTATTTGAATTTATAAGACTGTAGAACTTTTTAAGTTTGTAAAATGTTTTATATATATTGTGAAATCAAAATTAAAGTGCCCCTCCACCCTGCAATAGCACACAGGTCATGTGTCCTGGACAGCTACCCAGCTCCTTCCCCTCACACTCTGAACTGCTATTCTCTGTCTAGCTACTGACCCAGGAAGCAGTCCAACCACAGACCAGTTTCTTTCTCCTGGTGGAGACTTCTGGATCCCCAGTGTAGCCCTGGACCTCCGAAAGCACCCCAGATCTGCACAGTTTGGGATGCTGCCCTTCCTTTTGCACTCACAGTATCCAGTAGGGCCCAGGGCCAATGTAATTGCAGTCATGGGAGGCAGGGAGGCAGGGAGGGAGGGAGGCAGGGAGGCAGGCAGGGAGGCAGGGAGGCAGGGAGGGAGGGAGGCAGGGAGGCAGGGAGGCAGGGAGGGAGGGAGGCAGGGAGGGAGGGAGAGAAGGAGGGAGGCAGAGAGGGAGGGAGGCAGGGAGGGAAGGAGGCAGGGAGGGAGGGAGGCAGGGAGGGAGGCAGGGAGGCAGGGAGAGAAGGAGGGAAGCAGGGAGGGAGGGAGGCAGAGAGGGAGGGAGGCAGGGAGGGAGGCAGGGAGGGAGGGAGGGGCAGGGAGGGAGGGAGGGAGTTTGTTTATAGGATCTTGTGTAGGTTAGGCTGGCCAGGGATGATCTTAAGTCTCCATCTTCCTGTTTCCACCCTTGGAGTGTTGAGTGTAGTCCCAGCTTGGATAATGTGGAGCCACAATCAAAGGCAGTGCGTCCTGTACACTAAGCAATCGCTCAGTCTTCTGAGCCCCAGCTCCAATTTCTGGCCCAGGGCTTGGTCTCTGAATCTACACAGGTTCTCCCGGGATGCTGGTTCCTCCAGGAAGTGAGAGAGCTTTGAAGCTGTGATTAATTGAGGTTAAACCTTGAGAGATGCTTGTTCAAAAAACATTTACCTTCCCGAGTATGTGTCATTATTGCAGGAGACAAAAATAAACGATTAAAGACAGAAACATTTTTTTAATCTGTCAAGCTCGAAGGTTTTTTTCCCCTAAAGTGTTGTTTTTAAATTTTGCTTAACTGAGTGATGAGCTAAAAATAATTTTTATAAATAAATTTCGAAAATTTAAGCCCTGATGTAATTTGCTTATGAGCATCTTTGCTTTATCTTAATAAGATTTTAAAAATATTTATGAAAAGGCCAATATATTTGGGAGAGAGAGATGTCTTCTGAAATCACCCCAATAAGGTGCACATAGGAGCAAGTGTTTGTGGGTTCCTGGAAGGTACAGGCCCAGGGCATCGGAAGGCCTTTCTGCTTGGTTGGTGAGGGCTTCAAGTCTTTCTAGAAGCCAAGTTGATGCTGTTTTCCTACCCATTCTGTCTCTGGTCCCATGTGCCACTTCTTCTGTGGGTTCCCCGGCTGGTTTGTAGGAACTGGTTTTCCATTTCTATAACAGAAGACTAGAGACCATTAACTTCCGTGAGAAGAAAGGTTGCTTCTCCAGGTTCCGCCTCTGCAGGAGAGGCTTGTGTGGGCTAATGGGTTTAACAACTCCAATCCATGGTCAGTTGGGCACCAGGAGGCCCTATTAGCCTTGTGCAGTAGAACAAGCCACTTACATCATAATCGGGGTACAAAGAGGAGCAAGGAAGGGGAGTCCCATAGACTACTTGAAGGGCACACGCCCGATGTTTAAAAACCTCCAGGTAGACCCCACCCCTTAAAGGAGTCACACTGCGCACGGCTCCTTTAACACATGGGCCTGTGGGAGACGGTCAGCATCCAAAGCACAGCACCTGTCCATGGACTCCAGGCTTGGATGGTTAACAGGAAGAAGTGTTGGAAGAGACTGTCATGTCAGCAAATGCTGCACTGGGTTTGGGAAGTATGTGACTGCGCCTCTCAAATGGGGTCCTAGCCACTATGGTTTAGATAGAAAACACCTCCCATGGGCTTGTGCGTTTAAATATTCTGTTCCCAGTTCCCAGTACAATTTTAAAACGTTCAGATTTCTACAAGTTGTGGAACTTAAGAAGGTGAAGCCTATATGGAGTAAGTGAATTGCTGGAGGCAGGCATTGAGTTTTGCTTTGCTTGCTTGTTTGTTTTTGTCTTTTTAGGTTTATTTTATTTATGTGCGTGAGTGTTTTGCCTGTATGGATATGTGCACCATGTGCTTGCAATACCCATGGGGACCAGAAGAGGGCATCATATCCCCTGGAACTGGTGTTATGGATGGTGAGGAACCACCATGTGGGTGCTGGGACTTGAACCTGGGTCCTCTGGAAGAGCAGTAAGTGCTCTTCACTGCTGAACCATTACCCAACACCAAGGGCCTTGAGGCTTCATAACTTTGCCTGCTTCCTGTCTTATTTTCTTGGCCTCCAGGTCCACCCTGATGTCAATATGCAGTCTTACATTCCTGCTGCCACAGCCTTCAGCTTCTCTTGCAGCTCAGACTTTCCACCATCTTGGACTGTATCTTCATATTACGAATCATAATAAACCCTTCCTCAAGTTGCCTCTTGTCAGGTCACAGTGAGGGAGAAAAGTAATAGACTGATCCAGGCTTTGTTAACAAGACCCAGGAGAGAGGCATGGCTGTGTGCTGTGGAGCCCTGCAGAGTCCACCATGGTGGAGCTAACTCACTAGAGGGCATCTTCCCCTCCCTCTGCTGCCTTCCCTCCCCATCATTTCTGCCGTGGCAATGCGCTGATTGTGTACTATTCGCCCAGCCCTCGGCTTCTCCTTCCAGTAATCCAATTGCATCTGAAACTGACCACCGCCAGGTTATCTCAGGAAGGGTCGCAGTAGCCCAGGTGTTAGCAACAGAAAGGAAAACCCCAAGCTGAGCTCCTACCCCCATCCTCCAGGCCAGCACAGGCATCTGCTTCAAGTCCCTGCCTTCTCTTTTCTTCCCCGCAAGTGGCACTGATCACTTGGTTGAGAGACTGAAACTGGTGCACACACCGCAAGTCCCAGGAGCATCCACAGATGCCACGCTCTCCTGAAATTACGGGGGAAGTGTCCTGACTCTTGGGTCTTCTGCACATGCTCTCCCTGAGACAAGGGGGGCATTTCATAGCTGCACCCCATAAACAGGAAACTGAGCGGGGCAGAAGCATGACCTGCATTTTTTTTTTTAACCAGGTTGGCTTAAGTTTCCCTTTAATCCTCTAGAGTCACCATGTCTCCCCACCTATCAGACCTGCGTTCATTGTGCACACACACACACACACACACGTTAGTGCATTTGCTGATGTGTGTGCAAGAGGAGACCAGACGTCAGTGTTGATGCCTTCCTTCATTGCTCTCCACCTTACTTTCTGAGACAGGGTCTCTCACCGGGCCTGGCACTTGCCGCTTGCAGTTTCTGCTGGATTGGCTGGCCAGAGCCTCAGGAGAGCCTCCTTTTCTTTGCCTCCTCAGCACTGAGATTACAGGCATGCACCACCATGCCTGCGTTTTACATGGGTGTTGGGGACTGAACTCAGGTCCTTGTGTTTACATAACCAGCACATTGTTCATGGAGACATCTCTCCAACCCTGCACTTCAAAGTGTGAGCGCAAACGCATACAGCTCATGTTCCAGTCCATCACTGGAGCACACGTCTGTGAAGAAGAGGCTGCGTCTTTATGAAATTCCCCTTTCCATGTGGTCAACAATGTTTGTAGATGTCTTTGTACGGAATAATGTGATGTGCTCACATTGGTCTTTTGTCCTCTTCCTGTGGGAAGGACACATTTCTAAAGCCACCAGGCAGTAGATGGGACCACACTATAAATGCTCAGTTCTCAGGTGGTCACAGAGGTTCTACAGACTCTTGCCGCTCCTGGGTCTTTTGTGCCATGTAGAAACCCCCAAGGCACTCTGTCAGGCTATACAGCAGAACCAGGGACAACGTGATAGTGACCCCGGGGTTTCTATCACAATACCCATATGCTATCTTGCTAACTCATAAAGAAAACTGTAGTATGTCTATTTTTGATTTAAATCTAAAGCCCAGGCCTCAGTGCTGGTAGGGGCTGCAGGGCAAAAGACAGAGTCTGATCAATGCCTTACCGACAACAACTTTAAGGGTGGATGCACAACATCCTTTACGGCCCTCGGGGGAGAGCAGGGGGGGGGGGGAAACAAGATTCTAACGGTGTCTGTTTATTTTTCTTGGCGGCCTGGCTAGGTGTTACAAGGAAAAGCAAAGCTTAGCAGTTGGCAGACAGGAACAAAGCAGGCTGAGGCTCCAGGAGGCCTAGGGCTGGCAGCAGTGGAAAATGCTGGCACACTTCCAGATTCCTAAGCAATAAGAGAGGTTTTAAGCTCCTGTTGGCAACCAAGACCAGCAGATACTTTTTATACAGTGTCTTGGCCTTGTGTTAAAGGTCTCTCCTGACTGGGAGACAGCCTAGGAGCTAAAGTGATGCCACGCAAGCCTAAGGGACTTGATTCCCAGAAACACGTGAAGAGTCAGGCATGGTGGCGCACACGTGTGCTTCCAGAGCTGGGGAAATACGTTCATAGGTCAGGCCAGTCAGCCAAGCCTACTTGGCAAGGAGAGGTCCTGTCTCAAAAAATAAAATAAAATAATAAAATAAAATAAATTGAAAAAGCGGGTAACTCCAGAGAAACAGCATCTGAGTTTGTTTTTTGTCCTACTCATGTGAACAATAACTTACACACACACCATGCATGCATGCATGCACACACACATACATGCTCTCTCTCTCTCTCTCTCTCTCTCTCTCTCTCTCTCTCTCACACACACACACACACACACACGGGGGGGGGGAGGGAAGGAGGGAGAGAGAGAGGAGGGGGAGAGAAGGAGGGAGGGAGGGATAGAGAGAGGAAGGGAGAAAGAGAGGGAGGGAGGGAGAGAGAGAGAGAGAGAGAGAGAGAGAGAGAGAGAGAGAGAGAGAGAGAGAGAGAGAGAGAGAGATTCCTCCTGCCTGAGCCTGGACCACCTCAGGGAGATGGCCTCATGATATACAGGGAGGCAGGGAACACTTGAGGACTGTCTCAGCGGGAGCCCCAGTAGGGCTGAACGGGGAGAGTCTATATGTCCAAAGGGATCCTGTTCTTAGCTCCCAAGACCCTGCTCTGCTTGCCATGCCCTGCTCCGACCACAACCTGGGTAACAGTAAGAGTGAATCTGTGTCCATCCCCAAGAGGCAGGTGCTTTGTCCAGATGCACTGCAGGGAGAGATGGTGGACGGAGAACTACGAGGAGGACCAAGGAGTGGCGGAAGCCCTCTCAGCAGCCCCCGGACCCCCTGGCTGTTACAAGTGCTGCAGCCTACTATGTTCTTCAGCTGTCTTCAGTGGTTCTGAACTACTTATCCTGTTGTCATCGTCATAGTGACTAGCCAGCCTGGAACATATGGGTGGGGGCGGCCAGTGATGTGATTCCTGGAGCTGTGCAGCGATTCTGTCCCGCCCACCCACCACCCACCACACCATGTGTCATGAGTTCCAGCCAGTAAAGCAGCTAGTGGCCATCTGAAAACCCATCTGTCCCAAGATGGCAACTAGGACTCTCGGAGCTTTGTCCTGCTGTGGTAAGAGGAGTTCTAACCCTGAGGGGGGTGGAGGGAGAGTCACATTTCACAGCTGACTAGTTCCCCTGTCCACCCAGACCACGGGCCTCTTGTCTACCCATGATCCATGGCCACTAAATCTGTGGAGCCTGAAGGCACAGGCTGCTCAAAAGTGTCCTGAAAAGGGCAGGACAGTCCCTCTGGGCACGTAGGTCTTCCCACCGAAGGAGATCATACATTTTAAGAGAAGCTGTCTGGGCTTCGGCACCTGCACAGCAGAACATCCACGGTCACACACTGGGCTACAGAAAGGGGCTTGCTCAGGCTGGTGGCCAAAACAAGGGACTTGAAACATAGCCTAACCAAGTCTGACCCAAGCTTCTTTCACAGGACAGGCTTGGCTGTGGTACAGGCGTGGCCACCCACATTGCACCACAGAGTGGCAGAGGGCAAAAGTTCAGGGTCATGTGAACAGGGCTGCCCCGAGCTTTCAGTTGTCCTTAATCCAGGTCCTGTAAACTGGGTCCCAGTGACTCCCATTGGGAAGATTGCTCCACACAGTTTTCTTCTGAATCATATCCCTCTAAAGCAGGGGTTCTCAACCTGTGGGTAACGCCCCTTTGGGGGTCAAACGACCATTTCACAGGGGTCACCTAAGACATTGGAAAACAGATTTATATTACAATCATAATAGTAGCAAAATTACAGTTATGAAGTAGCCACGACAATAATCTTATGGTTGGGGAGTCACGACCACACGAGGACCTGTACTAGGAAGGTTGAGGACGACTGCTCTTAAATGAGCTTTTCTCTGACAGCCTGGGGGTGTGCTCTCCTTTGCTGTGTAGTCATCTGCGGATCCTGCAGGTCCCCAATCTTGACTTCCCATCACAACCATCCAGGAAGATTCTCAAAAAAGAGAGTCATGGCCTTTCTCAGGCCTAGGATCCCAGAATCCCAGTGGACAACACACGGCCCCTGGGAAGACAGCTCAACTAGTAAAACACTCTAAACCATGAAGACTGAGTTCAGACCCCTAGCACCTATGAGCGAAGCCAGGTGTGGTAATATTTATCCGTTACCTCAGTGCTGAGGGGAAAAGGAGGAGAAGGAGGCTCCTTGGAGGCTGGCTGGCCAGCAGGTCTAGCCAATCAGTAAGCGCCAGTTTCAGTGAGAGACCCCATCTCAAAAAATAGAGTGGGGAGCAATAAAAGACACCCAATGTTTGCCCCTGGCCTCTGTGTGCTTGAGTGAACACACATATATACTACACACACAAACCATATTCAGGACATCAAACAGACCTGTTAACCACAGGTTACCCTACAGGCCACATGTCCTTAGGACCTCCAGCCAAGCCTGGAGTGCAGGCATGAAAGAGCTGGATCAGAAAGAAATGGGAAGGAACCCTGGGTGTGGCTAAGACTGATGATGGAGAATATCTGCCTGCCTTACCTCGGGGGCCTGGTGGTGGCTGAATCTTGCTGACCTCACATCAGTGACAGAGAATGTTCTCTGAATCCACAGGCTCACCGGGGACCTGACTCCTGGGAGAAAAGCCAACACTGGAGAGAAGGCTGCATCTGTACACACGTGGAATGCTATGGGGGGGGGGGGCCCAAGTCTACAGTAAAAGCATGACCATTTCCTCACGTGAGTGAGTGGCTGTTTAAAAAGCTAAATGGGCAAACACGTGTAACATGGAAAATAACTGCAAAGTTGAGACACAAACTATTTTACATAAAAATTCACAATTATGTATATGTAAAATAAAATTTTGTATAATTTTGCATGCATAAGATAAAATAAAATCTTACATAAAATAAAACATGAAAAATTTAAACTACACTTCAAATTAAAACATATAAAATGTAGCTATCCATATCCTTTAATGAATTAGAAGGGTTGGCGATGGGGTCAGATTCCTTCCAAAAGCAAATAAACAAAGCCCAGAGGGGCACAGAACCAGGAACAGGGACCCAGGGGGAAAAGGGACCCAAAGGGAGACTAGTCCTAAGGAGCAGCAACCCAAGGGATCAGGAACCCAGAAGGTCAAGGCCCAGGGGAACATGAACCCAGGGTAGCATATTCCCAGGGAAGCAGGGACCCAGTGGGAGCAGGAACCCAGAGCGGCAGGAATCTAGGGGTAACAGGGACCCAGGGGAAACAGGAACCCCAAGGGGCAGGTACCTAGTGAGCAGGGATCCATAGGGGCAGGGACCCAAGGGAGCAAGGGCCCAGATGGGCCGGAACCCAGGGGAGCAGGAACCCAGGGGAGCAGGGACCCAGGGGAGCAGGGACCCAGTGGGAGCAGGAACCCAAAGGGGGCAGGTACCTAGGCGGAACAGGGACCCACAGGGGCAGGGACCTAGGGTAGCTGGGACCCTTTGCAGGATACTTACAGTCAGTAAGCTGGGGTCATCACCAGTAAAAGAGCTTGAACTCTTAGGGAGTTCTAGGAGGTTCAAAGGTCAGTTTGAGGACCAGAAAATGAAGTCGTGGCCTGTGCAGCATACACTTGGGGCACATTTTCAGACATGGGCATCGTAGAGATGAAGGAAAGTACCTGATGACCCGGAGGAAGAGGAAAAAAGGCTATTGGAGAGATGATCAAAACTGGGGCTATTAACATTGCTAAGAAAAAGGTTTCTCTGCTCAAACAATAACAAATCTATTTTGTCCCAGAAGGGTTTTAAAGGGACCAGGGTGCCAAAAAAAACAACAAGATTTGAAAAGTCCAGCCTACAGTCCCAAATTATATGGGAATACAAAGTATCAAGAAAACACATAACCATGCAGCAGAAAGACACCCAACCCTGCATTGCTGATCCAGCTGAGCTAGGAGCACCAAAAACTCAAGACAGACCCCAGAACCATGCTTCGAGAGGTAAGGACAAATCATCTTGAAATGAACGGCTTTGTCCCCATCATAGACCTAGATGCCGTAAGGCAGAGTCAAAGGGAAGTTTTAAGACTGAAAAACACCAGAACTCCTACAGCTGATAAACACCTTTAGTAATGTGGCAAGATACAAGATCAACTCCAAAAAATCAGTCGCCTTCCTATACACTAAGGATAAGGAAGCAGAGAGGGAAATCAGAGAAGCATCACCTTTCACGATAGCCACAAACAGCATAAAGTATCTTGGGGTAACTCTGACCAAGGAAGTGAAAGATCTATTTGACAAGAATTTTAAGTCTTTGAAGAAAGAAATTGAAGAGGACACCAGAAAATAGAAGGATCTCCCTTGCTCTTGGATTGGGAGGATCAACATAGTAAAAATGGCAATTCTACCAAAAGCAATCTATAGATTCAATGCAATCCCCATCAAAATTCTTCACAGATCTGGAGAAGACAATAATCAACTTTATATGGAAAAACAAAAAGCCAGGAGAGGGGGCAAGAAGGAGGAGAGGGTCAACATGGGGTTTGTTTTGTTTGTTGGCTTGCTTGTTTTTAATTGGTATAGATATTATTTGTATTTTTAAATTTTTCAAATTTTTCTTTTGTCCTTTTTTTAATCTTTATTTTTATTATTTCTTTTTTAGTTTTCCTTTGGGGGGTGACACTAAGAGGAAGATATGGAGGAACTGGGAGATGAGTGGGATTGGGGTGCATGATGTGAAATTCTCAAAGAATCAATAAAAATATGGTCTTTTAAAAAACACAAAGATTGAGTTTGGCATTCGGAACTCACATAAAAAGTCAGTACTTGGGCTGGAGAGATGGCTCAGCAATTAAGAGCTCTTGATGCTCTTGCGGAGGACCCAAGTTCAATTCCCAGCACCTACATGGTGGCTCACAACCATCTGTAACTCCAGTCCCAGGGGAACCAATGCCCCTTTTTCCAGACACGCACATGGTACACAGACATACATAAAGACAAAACATTCATACACATAAAATAGTAAGATAAATAAATCTGAAAATAATTTCTAAGTGAGCGTACTAGTGTATAGCTGTAATCAAGTGCTGGGGAAACAGGGACAGAATTCCTGGAGTTCACTGGACAGCCAGCTTGACTAACCAGCAAGCCCTGGGTCATAACAACTGATCTTGTCTCAAATAAACAGAAGATAGATAGATAGATAGATAGATAGATAGATAGATAGATAGATAGATGATAGACAAATGATAGATACATAGATAGATAGATAGATAGATAGATAGATAGATAGATAGATAGATGATAGACAGATGATAGATAGATAGATAGATAGATAGATAGATAGATAGATAGATAGATGTTAGATAGATGATAGATACATAGATGACAGATAGATAGATAGATAGATAGATAGATAGATAGATAGATAGATAGATAGATACGTACGTACGTACATAGCATGATGACTAAGGACTATCACTCTGGATTGACCTCTGAATTGCCATGCATGTTACAGCTCCCACACACATACACACACTAAATAAATATAAATGAAAATGGGGCAAATTAAACACACTTATGGATAACAAATGTGGGATTTATCGCTGCATTTTGACAAACAGCTATATGCGGGGCTGGAGAGGTAGCTTCAAGATTGGGAACTTGGACTGGGCAATGATGAGGACGAACGCAGGGTTTGGGTTCTAGCTCCCGTGTAACAAGCTGTATAAATCATGAATGGGTGTAACTCCAGCTCCCAGGGATCCAATGCCATCTTCTGTCCTCAGTAAGCACCTGCATACACAGGTGCATACACTTATGCATGCACACGCATATACATGCATACATACACATGCATGCATACATTAATAATCAACTAAAGTGTGTTTTTATGGTAAAGGTGACTCCCACCCCTGCCGTGCAGACAGCTGCTGAGGAGAACTCTGTGGGGCTGCTGTCTTTGTGATTTTCTAGGCACATTCTCCTTGTGGTGAGCATTGGGATTCACTCTGGCCTGAGAGTCTTTAGTTCCTGGCCATGCCTCCTGCAGCCATACTGGTGCCTCCATCCATGAAGGGCACCCGGTAGGTATGAGGCATGTGGTATGATCATGACTGAGGCCCTTCCACGGCATCAATGAATGCTCATTGTTTTCATATTGGCCATAGCCTTTGGGCTGCCGCTACTGGTGAGTAGACCCTTTGTCCCCTAAACTTGGTCTTGCTCATTTAGAGATGTAGCCTGTATTAGCACTTCATTTTGTTATGATTTGCATCTCTCTGATAGATACAATTTTTATAAGTAAATTGAACCTTTTCTTTCTTTCTTTCTACAAATATGAGGGTGTTTTTAGAAGTCTAAATTATTTGGAGCCTTTCACCAAATGCATCGGAATCAATTTCATGAGACGGTTGCTCAAATCTCATGCCTTCTTTGTTTTGTTCAATGCTGCCTTGTGAACTCAGTGCCTGTGCATACTGGTCAAGGGCTCTATCACCAAGCTCCATCTCCAGCCCAAATACTAGTTTTCACTGACCTGCTGCGGGTATTTTTACTCTTATTATTAGATTATGCTGTTTGGTTTCTGTTGCTGTTATTGGGTTATTTTCTTGAGATAGGGGCTTATGTATCGAAGACGGGCTTCAAACCTGAGATGGCCTTGAACTTCTGATCTTTCTGCCTCCATCCCCTGAATGCTAGGATTAGAGGTGTGCACCACTGATGGAGGAAGGTCATTGGTTAAAAAATAAAGAAACTGCTTGGCCCTCATAGGTTAGAACATAGGTGGGTAGAGTAAACAGAACAGAATGCTGGGAGGAAGAGGAAGTGAGCTCAGATGCCATTTCCTCTCCTCTCCAGGGCAGATGCAATGAAGCAAGCCGCCAGGTCAGACATGTTGAATCTTTCCCGGTAAGACTGATGCTACACAGATTATTAGAGATGGGTTGATCGGGATATGAGAATTAGCCAGTAAGGGCTAGAGCTAATGGGCCAAGCAGTGTTTAAAAGAATACAATTTGTGTGTCGTTATTTTGGGGCATAGGCTAGCCAGGCAACCAGGAGCTGGGGCGGCAGGAACACAGCCCGCAGCTCCCACTACACACCACCACATCCGGGTTGTACAATTCTGGGAATCAAACCCAGCACTTGCATGTTAGGCAAGTACTCAACAAACTGAGGTGTGTCCCTAGCCCTGCTTTGTTTTGTTTTGTTATGTTTCTAATAGGATGTTGTGGGCAGGGTACTACATCTTCTGTTGAAGATTTTTTTGCCTGAGGCCCAGAACCTGTAAACAGTTTCCAGGGAGCAACTTGGCTATGTGACTTCCCGAGACCTGTGGGGCATGTCTAAGCTGACCATATCTAACTCCAGTTAGAAATGGAGACCCATTCCAGGTGATGAACAGCAGTAGGTCAGATTGAAACACTGCCGCTGGCTTGGAAGCTGGGCAAAGGAACCATAGCCAAGGAGGTTAGGGTACCCAGGAAGCTGGAGGGGGTGGGAGCCAGGCTCCATGCCAGGCATCAGGAGGAAAGCGCACCAGTGTCTTGACTTTGGCCCGCTGGACCTCTACGAGTCTTATTATTTTGGGAACTGCGGGTAACAGATTCTGTTCTTTTAAGCCACTAAATGTGTGGGTGACATGTGAAGCAGAGGTGTGGCACTAAACATGAGTGTGTAGAGAAATTCTATCCTCCTGGTCCTTATTTCCTTCCTTCATGTCTGATAAGCAGATGGGCTAGTTTAAATGGGACATACCCACCGAGATCGTCCTCCTGTTCAGACTCCCTGAGTCCTAGGGAGACACTAGCCCTGGTGTGTAAGGAGTACCTCTCCTCGACCCCAGAAACCCCCTCAATTAGAATTGAGGTTCTGGAGATGAGACGTGCCCTGGGTGATCAGGCCACTCTTCATCTTCCCCGGTGCTGCTGGTCCTGTGGTCAGTGCTCCCCATATCTGCAATTCATGCAAAGCTAGCTACTGTCTCAGAGAAACATTTGCATAGAAGGGGTTCTGCATGTTCCCAACCTTTTATGAATGTTTCCTAGCTCTACGTGACTCTTTAATTGTCATGTTAACTGCTGTCAGTGAGCTATAAGGGGACACGGGGCTGGGATGGGAACAGGTTACTTATGATAGTAGCAAAGCTGGGGGGTCAGAGGAAGATGACCCTAGGGAAGCAGACATTGGTTGTTTCCTCCACATTTATAAATGCACTTTTTAACTCTTCCTGACTGTCAAGGTCATAGACAGCTGTGCTGGATGATACAGATGCGAAGAAATACTCAAAGGTAACACAGAAAGCTCACAGGCACAAATCTGTTGGAGAACAAGCAGTTTTTGGAAAGGCAATTTTTCCTTTGGGATGAAAATGCAGGTGTGTGAGGAAGGCTGTCCTGGAGGTCACGGGCTGTATGGGCTGTGGGTAAAGGGAAGAGCTGGACAGGGTGGGCACACTCCTTCCTTAGCTGGCGATGATGACAGAAGGACATCCCTGTGTGGGCAGCTAGGTGAGGCGTATCTTCATCTCAGAAACCTTGTAGCTATAGTTGTACCCTCTCCATGACTTCCAATTGACACCATCTGCGTAGCTCTTATGGGGACCCCCGAGGTAGAGGCCATTGAGGTTGGAAGCGTGACAATCCGAGTACCACCAGGCTCCGTGGTATTGCTGCGCACAATTGGAAGAATCCTGGTCATTGTCTTGGTCTTTGGTAGAGAAGAATTGGTTGTTTTGGATAGTCAGAGAGTCACCTGTTCAGAAAGAACATGCATCATGTAGATAGATGCTAGACATCCACTAGACGGCCCTGCCTGTGACTTGCCTATCCTCAGCTGGAGAATTCATCAGCTCAGGTCCAGGTGAGGGAGCCATCTGTGCAAGCCTTGGGAAAGAGTATAACACCAGATATGACCCCTCCTCCTGGTCCATCAAGGCCCTGTGATCACTGTCGTCGCTCTCCCACAACACTCTCTGTTCCCTCAGGGATCCTTTGAATTGCACCACCCGTACCAGCTCTCTCCCCACTGCAGGCTGCAGCTCTCTCTAGGACTTCTCTTAACTCCCCTCTTGCCCTGGCTGTCTCTCAGAAGACACCTAATGGCCCCGTGTCTCCAGGGTTCACCCTGTTCTGCCTCCATGCTGGGCCTGCAGCTTGCACGGGCCCTCTGTTGCGTCCCTCTGATGCGTCCCCACCTGCAGAATAGGACCAGTGCTCCCTGCTTGTTTTCTTTCCTAAAAGTCCCAGGTGAGATGGGGCAAAGTGGGTGCATAAATTTCAGACCTGTCACCTTCGAAGTTCCTCAGAGAGTGGCCTGCCCCTCTTAGCTGTGGGTTTCGCAGTTAAATAGGTCTGGTCACGCCCCACAGCTCCCTGAGACACATTGGGAATCTCGCCACTCCCTTGTACCCAGCCAGGCACTTACTTTGTGGGATTCACTTCCCAAACCACAGGGCCAGAGTCCTTTGGGAAAAGCTGCTGTGGTTCAGATGAACTGTCCTCCCACAAACTGTGTGTGTTGAAGGTTTAATTGGGGCAAGCAGTGCTTGGACTTCTGGTGATTGGATTAAGAGAGCTGAGACATCATCAGTGAGTTAGTCACTGACAAATACCTAGTAGCCCTTAGGGAGATGGTGACTCTGGGAAATCAGGGTCACTAGAGACATGCCTTTGAGGGGTGTTCCCTTTCAGTCTATCTCTTTGCTTCCCATTGACCCTAAAATGAGAGGCTTTGTTCTATCACAGACTTCCACCATGATGTTCCTCCTCACCTTTGGTCCACAGTAAAGGGTCTAACTCAGTGTCCCAAACAAAGGTGCTCTTTCTATGGGGAAATGGGGCTTTAGCACCTGGGGAGAGACGACCATCTCCTGACTCTATCAGGTATGGTAGTTAGTGGTCCCCACTCACTATGCAGTGGAGCAGGGTGGAGCCCTTAGTCTGGGCTACTGGGCAGTCTTGGGAGTGCTAACAGACTGCATCCATGGTCCTCACCTGGCATAAAGATGCAGATATTAGTGTTTTTCAGATGGCAACCTTAGCCTCAGAACCATAGACTCAGCTCAAGGCTACCAAAGGGAGACAAAATGCAGGCCCCTTTACTCCCAGACTGGTTCAGAAGCCCCCATCTCAAGCCTCTTCCCAAACTGCTCACCAGCACCACCTCCAACAAAGTTTCCCAGGATAAGCTTGTATTTCTCGGCCTCTCCCTGGATCTGGAAGGAGCTATACTTGGCAAACTCGTGCTTGCCCTCAAAGTCTGTAAGGTCGACTCGCAGCTCACTGGTTCCTGCAGGAAGTGGAGGAGGGAGTGTGAAGAGTCAGCCTTTGAACTTGAACACTAGGCAGGCCTGGGGAATTCACCTGGGTAGGTACCAACATCTTTTGGCCTGGGTGGGGGCACCATTTCTAGGCACCCTCCCATCTGTTCTCCAGGCAGTACCTGAAAATCCACTGGCAGTGTTCCCTTGCCATGACCTGGCATGCTTCAGTCTGTGAATTCTCCCAGAGGGCTCTGCCCTCAAATGCAGTAGCCTGAACCTACTTTTCTTTCTTTCTATTTTTTCCCTTCAAAAGTTGGATGCACAGGAGCAGACACAATAAGGTGTCCTGGCAGCGAGTAGGAGACAAAGGTGACGTGGTTTTCATTGGATCACAGGACAAACCATGGGCTGGTGTGATGTACCACAGTGGGGCCAGAAGGCCTTTGGGGATCCTACTCTCTGTGGCAAGGGGGACTTCGATAGGACCCAGAGGCAGGTGGATGAATTAACAGCTAGATTTGCGAAGGGATGTCCCCAAGACTACCTGCACACCTCTTCCGTTTGTTTTCTGAGATGTTAGTAGCCCACAGCTAGAGGGAGTCCTATCCCCTGACCCTCACCCTCTGGAAGGTCACAGCAGCGATTTCATGCCCTGGGGTGCTATTAATGTGCACTCTAACGACCTGGGGCTCTTCTGCCCCCCTGGTCCAGCACTCAGGGTTCCAAGGTTACCCAACCTGACTGGCACTGCCTACCCTGCGTGGTCAGGGCGTGGATGTTGTCATTCCCCAGCCAGAACTCCCCCAGCTGACTGCCGAAGCCCTGCTTGTAAGAGGCCCAGTCCCGAAAGAAGTCCACAGAGCCATCGAGCCTCCTCTGGAAGACCTGGGACAGATACACAGAAGTCAAGGAGGCAGGCAAACTTCTCACAGCATGGCGGACCAAGTCTCAGAACAGAGCAGGAACCCATGATCCCCAGAACACTGGGGACCTAGTGCCGTATGCATGCCATTGCAGACCCCACACAATGAAGTACATGGCGGCTAAGAGAGTAGGCAACGTGCCCCAAGCCACAGAACAGGAAATGGAGTGTGCTGGCTCCATCTGGTCCTCCCCTTCAACATGGGCTCCCCTACACAGGTCACCAGCCAGCATTCCCGATTCTCTGTCGTCAGAGAAGAAAGGGCTCCCTCTGAGGCACAATGGGACAGAGAAGCCCACAGATCTCATTTCCTGTTGGCCATGGAACTTGGGTTCTGACAGTTCTGTGCCTGCGGGCTAGCCCAATACTCACAGTCCAGCCTCCACCGTCAGTGTCCATGTCACACAGCACAGTCAGGGGCCTGCAATCTGACAGGTAGATGTTATACCAGCCAGTAAGAAAGTGGCCCCGGGTGAGCAATTCCTTGCAGGTCCGAGGTCCTGTGGAGGGAAGCAGGGAATGAAGGTGGGACTGGAACCCAGGTATGCTCAGAGAAGGTAGGCAACAAGCCCAACATCATACAGCAGAGACCCAGAAGGGGAGGCAGGGACAGAGAATATCTCCACGGGGACAGGGTAGATGATGTGATCACCTGTAGCACATGACTGAGATAGCCCGTTGTCTCCTGTGTGGTGAGAAAAGAGACCCGGTCATAAGTATGTGGTCATCAGCTTCATCTCCATTGACCCCTAAGGCCCCACAAATGCATGAGCTGGATAATACCAGGACTCGCCTAGGTCCTCCTCTTGAGGTACATGCTCCAGCTGCCTGGATTTTCCTCTGCAGCTGTGGTAAGTACTGTCCTTGACAACACCCTTGTTGAGGCCTTGGGTACCAATGGGAGTAGATAACCCCCTCCTCATTCCCAGCATGCTTAGACTATGCTCTGCCAGAGTGTCTAACCAGGAGGCCTTGTGGGTGAGGGATGTCCATGGCATTCAGAACTAAGGCAGCTCCCTCTCAATCGTAAAGAAAACATGAGGTTCTGTCTTAGAGTTTAATATTTTTTTTTTTAAAAAAAAAAAAACCAAGTAGGCATCAGTTAGAAAGAATTGAACTCAATTTTGCTAATCACCCAGCTAGACCTCTGGTAGGTGCTAGGATGTGAGCTCTCAGGGTTTGAATGTCCTAGTACCTGCCTGCCACCTACTCTACCCACTGAGCCCCTCTCCCTAGGTATGGCTGGGCATGGCAGACGCAGAGCACACTCTACACCCCCAAGATATAACACATGGACTCACCTTTCTCTCCACGTGCTCCCTTTTCTCCTCGGTCTCCTGGGGAAGCAGAAAACAAGATGCTGGTGCCCAGAGCATCTGATCATTCAGGAGACTCACCAAAGGGGGCTAGTTACCTAAGGCAGGACCGCTTAGGGGCAGCTGGGGAGCTGGAGTCAGAAAGAGCGGGGGCAGGCAACCCCTGTTTATGACAGGGAAGGGACATTGAGGCTTAGGGTAGGGCAGGCTCCCTTCCCATCTCTTTCTCCAACCCCCGTGTCTTTGTGGACAGACTGAGGTGACTATTTAACACCCCTCGACTGTCTGCCAGGCTGTCTGTTACCTTTAGGCCCCATCAGTCCTGCCTTCCCAGGGTGTCCAGGGAGGCCGTTGTCTCCTGAAAAGTCAAATGTACTTTCTGAGCAAAGCATCCACCATTGTCCCTGTGGACAGTCTTTGCCTAGGTGGCAAAATCCTGACCCTGTCATGCTGACCTTAGTGACCTTCAGGACTATAGCCAGGCTTGCTGTGGAGGGTGCAGAGTGTGGTATAATCTAACACATGGCTGGGGAGGGTGCATTGGTGGTCTGGGCACTGGGGCCTCGGGTAGACTCCCTTCCCATCTCTTTCTCCAACCCCCATGTCTTTGTGACAGATTGAGGTACCTGTTTAGTGCCCCTTGGCTGTTTGCCAGGCTGTTACCTTTGGGCCCCAGCGGTCCTGCCTTCCCAGGATGTCCAGGGAGACCGTTCTCTCCTGCAAATCCAAATATACTTTCTGAACAAAGTATCCACCAGTGTTCCTGTGGATAGTCTTTGCCCAGATGGCAAACTCCTGACCCTGTCATGATGGCCTTAGTGACCTTTGGGACTGTAGCCAGACTCACAGTAGAGGGTGCAGAAGGTGGTATAGCTTAACTCATGGCTCGGGAAGGAGCAGAGGTAGGCTGGGTACTGGGGCCTCGGGCAGGCTCACAGTAAGCTCTCAATTATTCTTTTGTCCAACCTGAGTGACCCAGGCCTGGGCCACAGTGACCTCACAGGCGGAGACAGGGAACGTGTCTTCAGAGATGCTGTCCTGCTAGGTCTCCACAAGGAGAGGGCAGATCTTCCTCACAGAGTGTCCATGTAGAAAGCCGTGGCTGTGTCGTGCCCAACGATCCTGTGCTGTCTACTTTTTATGTTGGTTTGACACAAACTAGAGTCATTTGGAAAGAGAATAGCAACTGAGAAAATGTCCCTACCAGATGGGCCTGCAGGCAAGCCTATGGGGGCATTTTCTTGATCAGCGATTGATGTGGTAGGCCCCAGGTCACTGTGATGGTGTTACTCCTGGGCTGGTGGTGCTGGAGCCAAGAAGACAGGCTGAGAAAGTTTTGAGGAATGAGCCAGTAAGCAGCATTTCTTCATGGCCTCTGCATCACCTGCTGCCTCCAGGTTCCTGTCTTAAATTCCTGCCCTGACTTCCCTGGATAACAGACTGAAGGCTGTGAGATGAAATAAACCCTTTCCTCCCGGAACTGCTTTTAGTCGTGGTGTTCTATGACATCTAGAAACCCAGCTAAGATGCTCCCTGGCTCAATGGAAGCTGTGAGACGGTCACAAGGTCCTCCTTGCGTGTTCTGATAGCGAGACTCACACTAGCCCCCAGCACAGCCCTGATGGTGTCTGCAGCAGCTTGAGGATGCCAGGCTCCCATTGTCACCTGATGAACAGAGTGGACTTGTTCGTCCTCTACAGATGGACGTGAGCATCAGGAGAAGCAACTTCACTGCGGGGACACTGCAGCAGGCCCACTAACCCTACAGAGCACCCAGGAACACTAGTTCCCGCTTGACTCCAATCAGCAATGCACGTTGGTAGCATCTTAGTTATAAGAAAGTGGGGCCCAAAGTAAGAGATCAACACCCTTCCCTCATTGCTGACTGTCCCATTCTGGTCATGGGATAATCTCTTCCCCAATGTCCCTCAGCAAGGTTCTGGGGACAGAAATCCCTTCCCCTAGCGGGAGCACAGAGGTGAACAAGCAAGTGGGACTTGACTTGGGGGCACCCACATCAGCTTTAAGCCTGGCATCTTCTAGAGGTATCAGAGGTGTCTGTGTTTGTCCTGTCCCCAGCAGATCCTCAGCAGGCTCCACCTGGGGAACCTTCAGACATGGGGCTCACCCAGGCAGCTCTGCTGCTGAACCCTAGTGTATGTACATCAGAGTCTGACTTAGGAAACATGGGTACCACCACTGTCTTCCACTGGGGAGAACAAGTGTGCTCAAGGTCCCCACAGGCACTAAGGTTTTGGTTCAGGCCTCTAGGGACTGTATTCTGAAGCAGACCCCAGATGGAGGCTGCCCCACTCTCTCAGGTCAACTCAGGGAGAAGCTGATCCCTTTGAGCCTTTGTTCTGTCGCTTGGGGCAGGTGGAGAAGAAAGTAATAGCCCAACTTGCAGACGAGGATACCAAAGTGTCTATTACCTAGATGTCTTCTAGTGATCAAGTAAATGAAACATAGGTAGGAGACCAGGAGGCACCTAAGATGGTCCAGAGACGCCCTTCTGGATCTTCCCAGACTGGATGGACCTAGTTTCTGTCATTTACTATTGTGCCAAAGGTACCCAGTGCCCAGTGCAAGACCCAGAGTCAGAGAGGACCTGAGGTGCTCATCCAAGTTCAGAAGACCAGACTCAGGGCCCCTCCCTCATTTCTGTACTTCCCATGTAACCCCCTTCCCCAGAACACACCTCTGTCTCCTTTGGCACCAGCTTCTCCCTTGGGTCCCAGGGCTCCCGGCAGCCCAGGGCAGCCTCGAAGGATGGTGAGCTTGTTGGAGCCCTCCAGATCCAGGACTTTCACTTCTGCAGAACAGCACAAGCATCAATTAGTCTACCTTGGGCTACCTGCCCTGAGGGCAACTGCCTGCTCAGCCACATCAGATGTGGGTAGATGGCTACAGCCAGAATCCCCAGCCTCCTCTGCAGAGATGGGGCAGAAGTCAGATTCCTTTGATGGTGACTAGATCCGTCCTTGTCCCGGGAAGCTGGGCAGGTGAGAGAGGAATTCAGGATACAGCTCTATTGCATGGGTAGAGAAAGTCTGCTCAAGAATGAGTCCTCCAGTTACCAGTGCTGTGGTCCTTTGACAGATCACCTAAGACCCCTGAGACTCTGTCCCCTCAGCCCCAAGTGGTTGTAGGAAATGGAGAGATGGCTCAGCTGTTAAGAGCATTGTTCTTAGCCAGGTGGTGGTGGCAGCACACGCCTTTAATTCCAGAACTTGGGAGGGAGAGGCAGGTGGACCTCTGTGAATTCAAGGCCAGCCAGGTTTACAAGAGCTAGTTCCAGGACAGGCTCCAAAGCTACAGAGAAATCCCGTCTTAAAACGAACAAACAAATAAACAAAAAAAAAGCACCATTTTTTGCAGGGGACCCAGGTTGCCTATAACTCCAGTTCCTGAGGATCTTCTGGTATCTGTAGACACCAGACCTGCAAGTGGTACACAGATGAGCTTACAGGCAAAACACCCATACACATTTAAATATATGTTTTTCCTAAAGAATAGGGGTGTGGCAGGGACTCACTACAAGAATGACTTTGGAAAACTAAGTCTTGCCGTCATTCTGGCATCTAGAGACAACTTCGTGAATGGTTACTGTTTCTGAAAAATAAAAATCTATCTTGCTAAGAAATTCAGTCAACATAAGATTATCTCTCTGTCTTGAGGATTAACCATGGAATGACTGGGCTAGAAGAGATCTTCTGGGGAGGGGGCATGCATGCCTCAAGGCACAGCGGGGACCCAACAGAAGTTGCTATGTTTTTTGAAAATATTGTTAAATTGTGGAATGGCAGAGTACACACCCTTGTAGAACTCTTGAGTTATCAGAAAAGGGCGGGTCTTTGGTGTGTTTCTCGCCAAAATTTTTTTCTTTTCTTGAGGTTATAATTACATGTTTCCCTTCCCTTTCCTCACTCCAAAACCCTCCCACATACCTCTCCCCTCCCTGCTCTCTTTCAAATTCATGGTCTCTTCCTTTCCACTAATTGTTATTGTATGCATATATGTGTATTTGTATGCATACGTATTCCTGACTATAACTGAGTCCATATGATGTTATTTGTGTGTATGTTTGCAGGAATGACTGTTCAGCACTGGACAGTCAATTAGTGTGTTCCTCAGTGGGGAAGACCATCTCTCCTGCTCCCATCTTCCCTCAGTTGCCTGTGGTTCTCTGTGTAGGGTTGAACCCTTGTAGGCTTTTCCCGTCTGGTTTCCCTGTTGGCTCTTTTCCCTGGACTGGGTTGTGCCTTGCTGTTCGAGTTCCTTCTCTAATTATGTCATCACAAAGCTGTCCTGTGCCTAGGAATAATGTCCCCAGGGTGGACAGAGCCAATCAGGGATCTTCCTGACCCCAAGTCCTTGCCTATATGTACCATATGGGACTATGGGGTACATTTTTACCAATTATCAAGAGGGTGTGTCAGCCACCAGATTAGAGGCTCCTAGCATTTCTCTCTAAACTCCCTAAGAAGGTAGAAAACGTCGGTGTCATCTTCTCCTGTGAAGCTCCTGAGGTTGGACTGCAGGCCTCGGGGTCAGCAGTCTCAGGCTATAAAATCTCCACCTGACCTGGTGCTGGTCACTTCCAGTCGGTCTTCAGAGGGTGACACTGAGCTGGCAGGAGCTTCTCAGAAGAGGCGTGCACCGGGACACTAAGTAGTTACCTGCATTCAGGGGCTTAGAGTCCATCTTACCTGGGCAGGTGTCAGCAGCATGAGTGAGCAGGCCTTTGATGGACAGGGTCATGATGAAAAGGGCAGCAGTGTCCAGGGCCATGGTAACTTCTCAGCTCCCAGTCTTCTCTATAGCTTTGCAGAGGCACCCCGCTCTTATAAAGCAGGAGCCCCAGCTCCCCACCTTGGGCTCCAAATGTCCCAATCCCCAGCAGACAATCACTTCCTGGAGGCCTGTAGTTGCACAAGAGGCCTGAAATTGTCCCAAGGGTATGTCTGTTCTTCCAGTGAGGCCTCCCGAGGCTCACTTCCCCTGCAGAAGCATCTGAGCCCAGCCCAGGGTCACTTCTATTTGCAAAGGACCTGCCTTGCTGGCTTAAGTCAAGTATAACCCCATATACTTTTCTTGTTTCCCATAAGGCTCTAAATCGTCTGTGGTTAGATAGGATTCTGGAGCCAGTCCCCAGGACAGTCAGGAGTGAGCTGGTCACTGGGGATTTGATGTGGAAAGGAAAAGAAGTTCCAAGCACCTGTGACACCCTGAGTACACTTGTACCGCTGCCTTGTTACCAGCTACCAAGGTAAAAGAACTTGCGTAGCATTTACAGGTAGATCCCACAGCCTGCAAGGATCAGACACTGGACTCTATTCTGCCAGAGATCCAGTGGGCCAGGGGCTGCTCATCACACCCACAGGTGAAGACACCTCTTGTTCCTCCACTCTGGTCTCCCTGCCTTCAGTCTAAATACTGTGTTTTGTGGTCTGTACCCCAGGCTCAGTCTAAGCTGACAGTGTCTCTTCAGCTGAATGATACAGATGTCTGATGATGTCAGAGGCTAGCAGGACAGGGTTTCAAGGGACAGCTCTTTCCCTGGGCCACTGTGCAAAGGAGATCCCAGCCGTACTGCTTGTGCCAAGGGGGACAGACGCAGGTACAGACAGTTAAGAAGCCTCAGAAAATATAGGGAGCACCATTGCTTAGTGTGGTGCACAGTTCTAGACAGCACCATTGTACAAGCATAAGCAGGCGTCTTTCTGAGTCTCCCAGCACCCCTGAGCCAGAGAACACAGGGCTGAGGCCCAGCAGGCAAGCTTCATTGTGCCAACTAGTTGGTTCAGGATGGATGTTCACCTGAGGTTTGGTCAAGTCAGAGAGAGGGAGTAAGTCTTTGGACCCCCATATGCCAGCTGCCTCTGCTGGCACAACTCCTTCCACACAGTCGCCAGGGGAGTTGTCACCAGTACAGTCCTGTAGTGGGAAAAGCTGCTGAGATATGGCTTGTGAAGACTGTAGATGTCGTGGTTTGAAGATGGTAGGCATTTGATTCCACTGTAGTGTTGGGAGGTGGGGTCTCTGGGGCAGCTAGACTAGGGCAGTGTGTTGGTTACTTTGCTATTGCTGTGATACAACACCACAGCCAAGACAATGAAGAGAAGAAAGCTTTTATTTGGGGCTTATGGTTCCAGAGGTTTGGAGCCCATAATGGAAGATTAGAGGTAGCAGGTGGCAGGCAGCAGGGGCAGCAGTCAAGACTCACATCTCAAAGGGCAAATGGGAAAGCAGAGAGAGGGCACTGGAGATGGCAGGAGGTTTAGCCTCAAAGTCCTCTCCCAGTGACATACTTCCTCCAGCAAGGCCATACCTCCTAATCCACCCAAGCAATTCCACCAACTGAGGACCAAATATTCAAATGCCCGAGACTCTGGGGGGACATCTCACTTAAACCACACAGTAAAGTTGTCAGAGAGTAAGTTCTACAGTCAGTCCTGATGGTTCTATAGGAAGAGGGAGGACGAGGACACTTATGTGTGCATATCCATACACCCACGTGTTTGCACCCATGTGTGTATGTGTATACCTTCATGCAAGTGCATACACAAGTGTGAGCACATGTATGTGTGCAATATGTACATGTAATACACATATGTATATTCACCGGTGCATGTTTATAAATAGTAATGCATGCACACATGCACACGCATGTACATAGTAATGCATACATGTGTATTCATTGGTACATGTATATATTCATGCATGCACACATGTATACATATACATATGCATAAACACTCACAACCATTCCTGCCTTTCACCAGGGACCTGTGTCACCATTGCCAGCAAGAGAGTCATTACCAGATGCAGACCTGGAATTTGCATGCCCAGAGCCACGAGCATAAACGAAACTCACTTATTTATGAATCATCTGTTCTCTGCTCTGTCAGTAATGTAAAAGAGACAAATATATCCAGGTTCTGCTACAGTCAAATACTTTGCATTTGGCTGTGTGGGAACCACTGACCTCTGGCAATGGCAATCGGATATTCAGGACTGCCGATCCTACTGGGGGCAAACAGCAAAAGGTCACAGACTTGCAACCACAACCGCTAAGTTCTGGGAACATAAATCTTGAAGAAAGAAAATAAGGCTTCCAGCTTCTTTTTTGCCATGAGAATTTACCAAACTCAAAAGCTAACTGGACAGCTGTGCAGTGCTAAAGGTCAAAGGTCAGTGCCAAGGATTAGGAAGAGTTTGTGTTTGGGATCCAGAAAGGCTCCACCCTAGAAGCAGGGTGAGCTACCTCAGCACTGCTGCAAACTGCCTTTGAGGAGGTGTGTGCCGGGGAGAAAGCTAAGATTGAGAAACATCTCAGGGTCTTCCCAGGTTGTTCATGCCTGCATCATGGGCTTTACAAGATTTCTATAATGAGCGTGTGTGTGTGTGTGTGTGTGTGTGTGTGTATTGGAGTGACAACTTACGGGAGTTGGCTCCCTTTTCCTACCTTATTTCTGAGGCAGGCCCTTTCCTGATATTTGTGCATGGTGTACTTAAGGTGAGCTGGCCCAAGCTTCTGGCCAGTTCTCCCGTCTCCACCTCCAGGCTCTCCAAAGAAGAGCTGAGGTCTCATGTGCGGCCACTCACTGCTCCCAGTGGGTAATGAAGGGCAAATTCAAGTGGTGAGGCTTGTGCAGTAAGTATTTTTGCCTGTGTAGTCACCTGCCTGACCCTCTACAAAGTGTGTGTGTATGTGTACGTAAATGTTAGAAAAGGATGGGAGACAACCATGCTCAAAGGGAGGAAAAGCAACAAGTCCAAGAACCAGTAATGAGAACCCAGGACATGGAGCACAGAGGTCACAGGTGCCAAAGCTACACCCTCATAGCAAATGCCTGAGAGCATCCTCTGAAATAGGAATCCAGAGTCCGCACTAAGACCAAGATCTTGGAGGTCTGTGTTCATGAAGTCTATTCTGCATTGATGGATCAGGGTGCCCATGCCACGTGTCCCCTGAGTGAGCTACGTGTCCACTGCATATATCATCAGTTAACTCTCCCAGCACAGCACTGGACAAGATGAACTTAAAATGTTCAGAAAAGCCATGATACTCTTAAGCAAGACCAAGAGACACTGGTCTGCTCTGCCAGGCACCAAAGCATCCCTAAAACTAGCAGTAACTCAGACAGGATGCTGCTGACTTAGGGTTCTGCAGTCAGGCAGTAGGGCCAGCAATGGGCCCAGCAACAAAGCAGGGTGTGTCCCACCCTTTGATCTGTGCCAGTGGAGGCTCTATAGAGAAACAGGGAGTGAAAACTTTGAATAAATGCTCCAAACAGCTGACTGTGTGTATAGGAAAACAAGAAGGGAGAGTTGAATCCAGTCGTACAAAATGAAATCAATGTTGGGAAAATCGTAAACCCTAACATGAAGAGTAAAACCTAGTGGTGTTAGATCATGTTATACGTTATCAAACAGCCTCACTGATGTCTTATATGGGATAGAAAACTGTCAGGCACAAAGGGAAAGTTTAGAAACTGGGGTGAACCATGGAGAACAGCATTTGTTTTTCAAAATACACCAAGGTGTGGCGGAAGACAAACTTGAAACACGTCAATGCACACATGGTAGAGGGCTCACTTTGCTGTAAGAGGGCTTCCTGGGAGCCACCCTCCTCTGGAAAGTGGACCAGTAACCCCAAGTGATGCTTATAAGCATGGATGCTTCATTCCAGTAGAAACAACAAAGCACACACAGCTCAGGTGACCGGAGCAGTACCCTTAACATCACTAGACACCAACCATCCATTCGATATAGCACAAATTTTTTTTTTTTTTTCGAGACAGGGTTTCTCTGTGGTTTTGGAGCCTGTCCTGTAACTAGCTCTTGTAGACCAGGCTGGTCTCGAACTCACAGAGATACGCCTACCTCTGCCTCCCAAGTGCTGGGATTAAAGGCATAGCACAAATTTTTTCGAAGAAGCAAACTACATAGGGTTTTGGTGAGAATGAATGAGAACTGGGGACCCTCATTCACTATCACAGAGGGTGCACATGGTATAAACACATTTGAAATCCTCTTGGCATCATGTCTACAATTCTGTCACCAGTGAACTCAGCATCCAGCCACGGGTAGCCCAGTAGGGAGATGCTGGGACCCACAGGAAGACAAAAGATCCACCTGTTGCAGAATGGTCACTACCCTGTAGGGGTCTCATACTGGAGAATTTTGTACAGCAATGGCATAAAGCCATTACAGCTTCTGCAGAAGCTTGCTGGAATTCACAAACAACCAAGAACTAAATGGAAGAAACAAGGATTAAAAGAATGCTGGGTATAGGCTAAGGGTTTGCTGTGCAAGTGTGAGGACCCGAGTTCAGATCCCCAGCATCTGCATAAAAGTCAGGTATGGAGGGTGCATCTGTAACCCTCTCTCAAAAAGTGAGGTAGAGAGCCATTAGGAGGACCTCTAGCCTCTACACACATGCGCGCACACACAAGCACATGTAAACATGTACATACACCGCATGCATTCAGGCACATGCATACACTCTACACCACACAATACACACACGCACACATACACAAAAAGAACATTTATAGTTAAATTGTGTTTGTGCAGAGTTTATGAGTAGGGAGGGACCTGAGCAGTGGGACTAAAGAGTGTGGTTAATGGTGAAGTAGAGAGAAACAAGACTCCAGCCTCCCAGAGGAACCTGGTGCGAGGAACTCATGGAACTTGACCTGGGAGGACCCTGCGAAGCTGGGTAGGGCTGTGTTAAAGTTTCTTGGGCTTTGGTGAATGGATGTTTTGGTTCACTAAAGGAAGGTCAGAGCAAGAAGAGCCAGCACAGGTATCAAGGTCAGCCTTACTGCCTCCTGCTGAAGCTCCAGGCCAACCACTCACAGGAAGCTTGGGGTATGGAGGGCCCAGAGACCCTTTCTGTACCCTCACTTCTAGGATATCAACCAAGCACTACCACCCTCTCTGGCTCCCAGTGCTAGTGCTGAAGCCAGAAGAGAGGGAAATGAACAGAGAGAGTGTGCCTTCTGCACGGACCATGCCCACACAGCCTGACCGCTGACCGCCTTGCTGATGGAACAAAAAAAAACCTTGAAAGATGTAATGAATGGTTCCTTATTTGCTGGGCTGTGGCATAAGTGGACAGGGGGGAAGGGCACGTCCAGCTAGGACACAGGGCTGGGGCTGCTCTGCAGGTTCTAGGAGAGATGGCTTCCTCAGCCTCCCTTCCCAGGATCACAACTGAGGCAGCCAGCTAGCCACTACACCAAGAATGGCCCTCTTCTCCAGGGTACCTGGATTTCCCCCTATCCCTCTCCTAGGGATACACACCCCCATGAAGCCCGGAAGGTGGTGGGAGGGACCTTTGCATTGCTCCATCTCTGAGCTGCCAGGATAGCAATGTCCTCTGTGAGGACATCTGCCTTCCACCCTTCTGGGATACAGAGGAAATCTGCCAAATTCAGAGCTCAAGAAAGGGACTGAAGATCCTCTCACCATCCAGTGTGAAACAATTCCTGATTGGGAGGAAAAGATTCCTTGAACCATTTCAGAGGAATCTATGCCGGTGGGGTGCTTCTCCCTACCCTTAGGTCACTCACCCCGCCCTTCCTGCCAGTGGATTTAATTGGCCCTCCCCACCTCTGGGTTCTGGAGTTGCCAACTTCCCCATTCTCCCTTCCTCCACAGTCTCCTCTCTCCTAGGGCCTGGCTCTGGGGACACACCATTAAACATCATGAAATCTTTTCATTCCATTGTCTCTGGCTGAGGACCATTCATCTCAGAGGTCCTCAAGCTTGTCTGTCCCCACCCCACTGAGATTCTTCCTGGTGGAGCCCTAGGGAGAGCCCCTAGTACTCCACACCCCACGCTCTTCCCCTTGGCCCCCCCAGACAAGCTCAAAGGTCGGAAGTTCAGGAAGTGGGCACACGGCAATCAGCTGTTGTGAAACACACTCAGAGTTGTCACATGACCCAGACCTTGGCTCCCAGGTGAAGACCTGAAAGTAGTGGGGCTGTGTTTGTCTACAGATTCGTCCCTTCGCACCTGTAAGATCATGAGGGCCCAAAGGCGGAAGCAGATGCATGTCCCTCAGCTGGTGAATGAACAAACAGAACACAAGCCATCCATCAGCATGCTCTCCGCTATCCAGAGGACTGAAGTTCTGACTTGTATCACACTGTGGATGAGCTTCCAGAACAGGTGGGCCAGACCATACTGTCTAAGCCCCTTCATGTGCCCCCAGAACAGGCAGGTTCACAGAGAAGATTCATAGTAGTTGTCAGAGCCTGGGGCAGAAGAGAGGGCATTGGGACAATGGGTCTGGGGTTGTCTTTTAGGTGATGAGAATTTTCTAAGTTATTATAGAATTGTAGAAAATGTTGATGACACACGACTCTTAAAAAATACAAAACCCCGCTGAATTGAACACTTCAAATGGGCAAATTCCGTGGTGTGTAGAGTCTATTAATAAAGCTGTCAAAAGATAAAGGGATTGGGGAGACGTGGATAAAAAGGCCTCCTCCAGATCCAGGGATACAAGTCAGAGGTCCTTAAGCAGTGCGTGTATGTGTTCTTGTATGTGTGGGTATGTGTGCACAAGTATTCACCAACATGTATAAGCCGGAGGTCTGGTCCAGCTCTCGTTTCACACTCTCTGTTTACCTTGTTTTTCGTTTCTTTTTTGTTTACTTAGTTTGGGTTTTGTTTCTTTGTTTTGAGAAAGGGTCTGACTCACTATGTACTCTGGGCTGCATGGAGCTTGATTTGTAGAATAGAGAACCATCTGTCTTCTGCCTCCCGGTTGCTGAGATTAAAGACGTGTACACAATGCCCAGTCTCTGGTTATTTTATGTTTTTAATTGTGTGTGTGTGCGCGCATATGTACCTGTCTGCACTCACATGTCATTCCTGTGGAGGTCAGAAGACAATTAGTGGACATTGGCTGGTTCTCTCCTTCTACCGCGTAGGTCCAGGATTGAAGTCAGGTTGTCCTACTTGGTCGCGAGTACCTTTACCTGCCAAGCATCCGTGTGGGCCACCACCTTGGATTTTACCTGAAGCTTTCCAGTTAGGCTGGGCTGACTAGCTAGTGAGCCCCAGGAAGCTGCTGGTCTTCATATCGATTATGCTGGGATTATAAACATGTGGCACATCACCCAGCGCGTTCTCTCTCTCTCTCTCTCTCTCTCTCTCTCTCTCTCTCTCTCTCTCTCTCTCCCTCCCTTGGGTTCTGGGGATTGAACTCAGGTCCTCATGCTTGCAAGCAAGTCCTCTACTGACAAAGACATCTTTCCAGTTCCTATAATGAAGAATTGAAGGGAGTGTTATCTTTTGCCCAGGGTTACAGGGTGGGAGGAGTCCTTGCCTTCTGTCTCCTTTCTCTTCTCCTCCCTCTCTCCCTTCTTTCTCCCTTCTCGAGAGATTCCTCCTTCCCCTTCTCTTTTCCTCTTTTCAGTTCTCTTTCACTTTCCTTTGTCAGGAGCCCAGGCTGCTGTGACCCTGTCTTGGAAAAGCCATTTTCTAGCTATGTGATATTAGGAAGTGTTCGGCAGCCCTGGGGTGGGGGACAGAGCGGGTGAGGGTGGGTATCAGGCAGTGCCAGCCTCTGAGAAGCAACACTGCAGTGGTGGTAGCTGAGGTCAGCCCGGGCCATGAGACAGAGCTACCTGGGGCTCCACAGGAAGCATTCCTCACCCATGGACTGTTTTAATTTCCCAGAGATAATAATGGGGCACAAAGCACCTGCCAGGCCCTCAAAGACAGATGACCAGCGCTTGCGGCATAATAGTCTGTGTCACAGAAAATTGGAATTTATATCTCCCGAGGCAGGGCATCTCTTCGCACCATTCCTGCATCCCTGGGACATGCGAGTCTGCCCTGGGCTGCTTGCTGGAAGACACAAACCAAGACAGAGCACTGTGGAGGAACTCTGCTCCCCGAGTCCTGTAATATCTTAATTGAGTCTACAAGCCCTAGGGCAGTATGGCGCAAACAGATCCAGGAGAATCTCTTCCAGCTCCTCCTGGGATGAAGGTCACATTCACCTTCTGAAACCCAGGCGCGACAAATCAGACAGGCAAAGCTGACACTTTTCCTGAGGTTTTGTTCCGTCTTTGTGATTGTTCTTGCTTATTTCGCCGTGTTTTTAAAGCTTGTGAACAAACCAGATCCAAGAGTCTGTCCCCACCTGAGTTAACCTAGTTGTTGTTAAAAACCCAAATCCATCTACGGCCTTTTGTTCCTGGAGCCCAGAACACAATCTGCCTTGCTCTTGATTTAAGCATGCTGACAGGTCCCTGCCCGCATGCCTGCACTGTGGCAGGAGTGGAATGGGGCTTTCATATATAATGCATGAGCCAAGCACAGTGGAGGCAGGGACGGAGAGCGTGGAGCTGTGTGGAGCTGTGTGGACCCTGTGTGCCATCTGCCCTGGAGCTCGGTTTTCAGAGTCACAGTCCAAGCATATTCACTCTGGGTAAGAGATCAGGATGAGGCTGCGCAGGGCATTTGTTCACCGAAGTGGATTTAATTTTTTTAAACTCGCATTAGGACAGGATTAACCTTGCTGAAGGATACTGAGACATGGGCAGAATGTATAAGACTCATCCCAGTATGCACGGTATGGGAGAAACACAGGTGAGATTAAACATTTATGGTATGGAAATGCCCTTTCCTCGGCCTTCTTCCTCCCTATAGTTATCTCTGAGGTGCTGGCTCCCTGCCCTGTGGAGTGGGCACAGGCTACGACAAAGGCCTAGCCACATGGTGTTCTGTCCATCCTTCTGGCCCCCTGACCCTGTCATTCTGGGGACAGGTAGGCGGGCTTACAGGCTTATGAATGCATGATTGCACACACACACACACACACACAAAGAGAGAGACAGAGAGAGAGAGAGAGAGAGAGAGAGAGAGAGAGAGAGAGAGAGAGAGAGAGAGAAACACAGTCCCTGCCAGGCTCTTTAGAGACCTGATCTTTGCAAGCCAGAGAGTACCTGGTGTGGTCTCCATCCTGTCCTGTGAACTGGAGGCACTGCATGTTTAAAAACAAACAAACAAAAACAGGCTCTGATTGGCTGGTCAGCACATCTGTTGAGCTTTGTGGGAAGGCAATGCTTACACTAGAAAAGACTGTCCCACTTGTTGAGGGCTCCTTAATCTAGGAAATCCTCCAGTCCCACACAAACCATGATTGATCTATACTCGAGAGGCCATCTAGGAATTTCCACACTTGATTAGTGAGTTGAACAAGCAAGTTCTTGCTTCTTTCTCAAGCACTTTAATTTTGCAATTTCTCCACAAACTCTTTCAATAAAAAAACATTTCAAAAGGGCCAACAAAGGAGAACTGAAAGCAAGCCATGGTCTGCCCTGTGGTTTCCTCAGCAGAGCCCAGATCTCTGCTCCAACTGGTGGCTTGGCGAAATGTTCTTGGGAAATTGCCAGTGTATGCCAGAATCGTGCAAACCAGTGGCAGGTTCCTCTTTCCAAGCACTGGACTGCGGGCATGCCTTGTGACAAGTGGGGAGCTCCGCACTGTGATATCACTGCAACCAGCTCTCTACACGAGAAAAGCTGGGGAGGCTGTGAACCCACAGTCACTATCTGGAGACCCCTGCAACCCTTGGAAGCATGGTAGAGAGCCTGGGCCTGAATCTCTCTGCTTGTACTGGCTAGTTTTACATCATCTTGACACAAGCTAACATCATCTGAGAGGAGGGAATGTCAAGTAAGAAAATGCCTCCATAAGATCAGGTTGTAGGCAGGCCTATAAAGCTTTTTTTTTAATTAGTGATTGATGGGTGAGGGCCAGCCCATTGTGGGTGGTGTTACCTTGGCCAAGTAATCCTGAGTCCTATAAGTAAGCAGGCTGAGCAAGCCATGGGGAGCAAGCCAGTAAGCAGCACCCCTCCGTTACCTCTGCATCAACTCCTACCTCCGGGTTCCTGCCCCCACTACTTTTGAGGATGGAAGCGTGAGTGAAACAAACATCTTTCCTCCCCAAGTTGTTTTGGCCATCACACAAGTTGTGTGTTTCGTCACAAAAATAGTAACCTAACGAAGACACTGCTCCTGAACCTGTGTGGGGACAGGGACACCTCCACATGGCAAGTTGCTGAAGAGCAGTGACCCCCCCCCCAGCGGGGGACATCTGTATACACTTTTCAACCATCTTTGATGTAAAGAATATCCTTAGTGACCTAAGAGTGAGTTGTGTTCAGTGAGGGATCAGGGTGGTACCCACACCAAATTGCCTTCTTTAATCCGCAGGAAGGGGTGTCCATCACGCTTATGTTTCGAGGACGTAGAGACTACCCAGAGAGGTCGCACAGACTAGTCCAACCCTCTCTCCCTGGATAAGACTCTGTGTGAGGCTCACCTCTCAAATTAGCTTCTGTCACAGCTCTCATGAGGACTGGTACCCTCGGCCTGTACAAAAGAGGCTGCTTGTACTTCCTTCCCGTTTGAACGCGAGTCCAAATGAACAATCTAAGAAAGGAAATGACCTCTTAAACTGAGACATGACGCTGTTCCTGACTGTCTATCCAGTACCTCTCCCCACTTTTCCTCCTGCCAAACACCAAAAGGTGGAGGAGAGCCTTCTTTTGGGTACTCTGGAGATTCTGGAAGACCCCCATGCCCGTCTTCCAATGTGGACTGACTTGTATCTAAAATAAGGGTCAGGTCCAGCTCCAGAAATAAGGAGTGTCCCAAGACTTGGACCAGTGATTGAAATCACCCATCCTCCCTCTAAGATTCCCTTCCTGACTTTCTTGAGGCCAGATTGCTGTCCTGGTAGCAACAGTAACACTGAGTTACTGACCTGGACGTAACAGCAGTGGATATGGACCAGAGGAGGAGCTGAGCAAGGGCAGTTCAGTGTGCTCCTGCCCAGCTCTTGTTGGCAGATGCTAGGCATGACCAGGAAAGGATTCTCTTCTCACCACACCACATGCTCCCTGGGGTCAGAGGTCAACTGTCCTCCCTTGAGGCTAGCCTTGTGGGTACTGGCCTAGAGGTGCCATTGTTCACCCAGCCTTCTACCTAGGCATCACAACTCTTCTACCTGGGTGTCAAAGCAAAGGCTGTCACCACCAGAAATGATGCAAGGGTACCAGCTCACTCCTCTAGGCCTCCAACTCCCAGTCTTAGTTGTGCGATGCCACTGGATCTAAGGGCATCATGTGGTATAGGCCTGGAAAGCTGGTGTTCCCAGCTATTAGAAGTTTCCAAAACCTACAATACCTAGGAGCTGGTGCTGGACGGGCAGCGAAGCCTCCCCTTCCTGTCCTGAGCTTCAGCTGCCTCAACCACAAGGGAAAGAGAGACTCCACACAGCCCCTCCCTTCAGCCCACATCCAGTCTGAGTCCACTCACTCGGCTGCAGATAGTCACTTTTCCTGCTCCATCTTCAGGGTCCCAACCCCAACCCTCCCCTCGCGTGCTACCTCCAAGTTAGAGCTCCACCACACCATGGAGCTGCAGCCCCGATGGTCCCTGTCTTTCCCCCAGCCCCATCACAGAACCAGGTCCAGAGAGAAAATTGCCCCGTTGCGCCTCTGTTCAGACCCGGTCCACACTCTCTTGTTATGGCTGTTCAAGAGACTCAGACCTTCCTCACTGGCCCAGTCTCCTAGCTGTGTCTCCTGTCTCTCCAGCCCTGCCCTATCCCAATGCCTCACCTCACTCCCCCATCACAAGCATCAGCCGAAGCCTCCTGCAAACTCAGCTGCCTCCTGCAGACTCCATGGACTTTCTCGCATGCTTCTGTCATTGCCTGTTAACTGGGACATGCCCTTCTGTCTTGCCTGCCCATGGAGTCACTCCTCTCTTGCCATTGTTCCTGAGGGAGGGCATGCTGGACCTTGCCCTCTGAATCCCACATGTGTCTCTGAGATGATTTTCATCAGTCTCCTGCTTGCCAGCATCTGGGATCCCATGGACCTAATCTACTCCTGAGCAGCTTGAAAACACAGGGCTGTGGGCTGTGACCACCAGAGAGTAAGTGGATGATTGGGTTGGGTAGATTGGTAAGTGGGTAGAAATGTGGGCAGATGGATGGCTGAATAGGTGGTTTTGGATTGGTGGATGGGTTGTGAGCAGATAGACAGGGAAGTGGAAGTGTGGGTGACTGCATTGGTAGGTGGGTGGATAGACAGATGGACAGGTGAGTCTGGGGATAGATGGGTAGGCAGGAGGATGAATAGTGTGACAGCTAGTTTTAATGCCAACTTGACACAGGTTAGAATCATCTGGGGAAAGGGAACCTCAATTGAGAAAATACCTCTACTGGATTGGCCTTTAGGCAAGGCTATGGTACTTTTCTTGATTGATGATTGATGCGAGAAGGCCCAGCTCACTGCAGGTAGTGTCACCTCTGGGCTGGTGATCCTGAGTGGTATAAGAAAGTAGGTTGAGCAAACCCTGAGGAGCAAGTCAGTAAGTAGCATCCCTGGCCTCTGCATCCATTCCTGTTCCAGGCTCCTGCCCTGACTTCCCTCACTGGATGAGTGTGACCTGGGAGTTTTAAGCTGAAGTAAACTCTTTCTTCCCCACATTCCTTTTGGTAGTGTCTGTCACAGGCACAGAAACCCTTACTAGGACAGATAGGTAGGTGAGCGAGAGGCAGATAAATGGGTAGTGAGTGGGTAGGTAAACGGATGGACAGATGGATGTATGGACAGACACATTGGTAGGTAGGTGAATGCATCAATGAATAAGTGGATAAGTGTGTGGATAGTCGAGTGGATAGATAGGTAGGTGGAGAGATGGTTAAGTGGGTGGATAGGTGGAAGGACGGACTGATGAGCGATGGACAGATGGACAGGTAGACAAGTAGACTCAGTGGATGGATGGGCGGATGAAGATTGGTCTGAAGAGTTCCTTTCAGCCCTGAAAATGACTCAGGGAACTAAAGTATGGATAGTTTTGTTTTGGTGGTGACTAACCCTGCACCCAGTCACCTGGTTCCAGATGAGGACAGTGGCTCTGTCTAGACCACTGCCTTCACAACATCTTCCCCTACCTCTGGTTCATTGGGGATAAGCACAAATAGCAGTCAGAACCACTGCAATGGATTCTAGAGGAGCCCCATGACACTGAGGATGAAAGGCAAGGTTGGTGGGATGCGACCTGTCTAGGAGATGAGGCTGTGACATGTGGATGTGGCTGAGTCTTATAGCCAGACCAGTCATAGACTCTGGAAGCATCATCAGAACTAAGGACTTCTCATTGCTATACTAAGAAGGCCCAGGTCCTGAGTAGAGGCAACCTAGGTTTCCTCCTGCTTGGCTGAGTGGCTGCAGCTGGGTGCAGAATGCTGGCAGGACCACTCTTACTACACATAACACTGAACACACCACGGTTAGCTGTGAGAGCTTTCAAATGGTTCAGAAGATGCTAAGAGTAATTCCACCCTCCAATGGCCCCTCGGTTCCAGATGGGGAGTGGGGAGTGGGGTGAGATATGATTCTCCAGTCACAGCTGGGCTCCAAACAGCTGCAACCCCTTCGCCTCAGACTGGTGGCTTCTCTCCAACAGTGTTTGCTGCTGCGTCCATCCACAGACCCAAACAGAGTTGTCTAGGCAGAGAGACTCTACACCTAATGACCTTGGTCTTTCTGTGGCAGAGAAAGGACTCCCTCCTGCCTCCATTCAAGCACCTATGGGCATCTAAGCGGCACCAGAGCAAGCAGCCTCCAGCAGCCAGACCACCAGCACCCTCTGCCATGTCCTGTGCATGAGCTTCTCCGCCATGACCCAGCTACCCCTCCCAAGATGCCTTCCCATGCTCCTGTCCTCTTGGCTGGGCTGCTCTGCACATAAACTGAGCACCAAGCCCGGGCCTGGGTTCAGAGACAGAGCTTAGAGCACAGTTAGCGGGTCCACTTCGGAGACTTCCTGAGCTCCGCCTGGGCTGAGGGTGTCAGCCATGGCAAACACGCAATGTTGGGTGGAGATCAATGCTTGCCGAAAGACAAAATGGGGTGAGAAGACAGAAGGGGGCAGAAAGCTCCAAGGCAAGCACTGAGAAGGTGACAGCTGAGCCATGCACTGGCGTACGTTCTTCTCTCAGGAGCATATCTGTCCTTGCAGCAGCCTCAGCCTGTTCTGCAGATGGAGAAACAAAGCTCAGAGAGGGTGTGTAGATGATCGGAAGGCCCACAGCACATGCGCAGGCCCTGAGCCCATTTCTCCTCCCTCTGAAGTTTTCTGCTTCCATGCTAAGAGAAGGTCCAGCCAGGTGGAGTAAAGAAATGTCTTACAGGAAAAAAGAGATAAGAAAGAAATGCTGCCACGTGTCCACAAGCCAGGGTCACCCTCCCTCTTGTCTGTGTTACTTTTTCCACTTTTCAAACTCTCTGCAGTGGGGTCTATTCTTTCAAAGCTCAAATATAATAAATAAAAAATACTTCATCTAGTTTTTGAAAGGCATCCAAATGCCCCTAATCTAGTGGCCAGGACACTGTGTCAGGAACCTCCAAGTGCAGATTTGAATTAAAGCGCGATGCCATGAATTGAATGTAAAATGTCCCCATACATAGGCTCGTGGTTTGAACTCCTAGTACCCAGTTGGTGGCCCTGTTTCCTGGAGGTGATGAGAGCTTTAGGAGGTGAGGGTCACCAGATACGGGTTCTTGGGTGTGTGTTGTTCTTGATTCCAGACTGGTTATCTGTTGACTGTGATGTGAACAGTTCCACCGCCACAAATTGAATTGCTGCTGCCACGATGGATGGAAACCCACGGAAACATTGAGTCAAAATCAATCCATCATCCTTCAAGCTGTTCCCGTCAGGAATCGGAGTCACAGTGAAGTCAAAGGAACCAATACAGAGGGCCACAAAGTGAAGTCCCGGCCTATCTAGGCCTACGTTCCCGGGATGAGACGGGGACCATTTCACAGGTGGTAAGGGCTTTGTTGTACTTCTGTTGCTGTTGCTGTGACAAACACCGTCACCAGAAGCAATATAGGAAGGAAAGGCTTGATTTCAGCTTTACAAGCCTTAGCCCATCCTTGAGGATGTCATGACAGGAACTCAAGGCAGGGGCTCGAAGTGGAGACCACGGAGCGATGCTGCTTCCTTCCGGGATTGTTCGCTCCAGCTCATAATCAGCCGGCTTTCTTACACACAGTGGTCTGGGCCCTCCTCCACCAATCAGCAATCAAAACCGGTCTCGCTGATTGTACACAGGCCAGTCTGTTAGAGGCAATTCCTTACTTGCGGTTCCCTCTTCCTGGGTGACTACTTGTATAGGCTTTGACCCATACATATCAATGACAAGAATAGAAGTGGTCACCACCTCAGGAAGAGTCAATGGGGGCAGCCCCCTGTCCTCCTTGCCAGGGCTGAGGACAGAGGATGGTAATAGGCCTTGAACCTGGACCAATCAGCTGAGGGGGCGGGGCTTAACCCTGTGACTTGCCCTGAATCCTGTGTCTTCCCCGCACCACCATTCCCCCACCTCTGCACCATGCACAGGTGTGAGGGTTTAAGGACACCTTCAGTGACTTGAAGGAAACCGGCAAGTTCTTGAAGTGATAAAGGAAGAGCCACTTCCGTGCCCATCCCCTCACCCCGCACCCCCACCCCCGCCTTCTGAGACTGAGGCTCCTCTACTTGAGCTCTTTTGTTTCTCGCTCCCCCAAAACCTTCAGCTTTTCTGCGGCTGCAGGAAGCGTTGATTCGTTGCCGAGAATCTGGGTTGCAATTTGGGGGCTCAAAAAAAAGGGGGGGGAGGAACCATTTCTTGTGGGAGGCACGGGAGGAAAATCATTTCTGTGACTGTAGGTAATTAAGTCGCCACAGCGCTATGGAACATGCATTATATTATACGATGATTAATCCCTGGGACAGCCGGGAGATTTTTCATCTTCAAAGCGCTCCTCGGCTGCTCATTAATCATCTCAGCCCCAAGGAAAGAGAGGCTGATTCTGTTCCTGGGAGTGGGGAAACTGAGTCAGCTGAACGTCTCTGACCCCACCCCCAGATCTCAGGGTGGAAGCAATGCAGGTCAGGGCCACCAAGGGCTTGTGCCCCAGGTGTCTCGTCCTGGTGGCGTCAGCCTACTTCCCAGCCTCGTGGGGACCTGCACGCGAATCAATAGAAATGTTATTTTAAATGAGAAGAAAGCTGCCGAGCTCTACTGGCGGGGGCTGCCAAGGCCCGCCCGGCTTTCATCTGCTTTTGTTCTCTCTGCCTGGGTACCTGCGAATTTGCAGTGCGCAGCCTCCCTGGGAAAGCGAGGCATCTTCCAGTTCTCTCAGTGAACAGTTTAAAGGAAAGTGCTGTTTTTCTCACAGACGCCTTTCTTTGCAATTGGGACATCGTGCTATAAATACAGCCCATCCTGCTTTGCATTCAAATTGTTGTGAAAGTTTGGGGCTGTAAATAATATGCTCTAGGTGCTCGAGACAGATTTTTTATTATTATTTTTTTTCCTCCCAGTTCCTGGAGCCAGTGATAAATTAAACATTTCTTTTACACTCCCACCCTGAAATACGAAATACAGGGCTGATTGCTTCACACCTGACATCAAGTGTAAAGGTGACCTGTGGGTGAGCGGAGGGCGGGGAGTTACTCTGAGTGGGAGAGGTTGAGGAGCAGGGAGGGAAGATGCTTTTCCGAGCTTGACCTTCCCCGTGATGATGTTTACATCTGAATGACCTTCTGATAGCAAGAAGGGATCACCCCCCAAAGATCTCTTTCATGCAGGGGAAACAGAGGCTGAGAGTTCTCTGCTGCAAACATATACACCATGACAACAGGGTGTGCCCTGGCCGGCTTTTCCTTGGGTGTGCTGGATGGTGGAGAGGGGAACAGCTGGTCTTTGAGCCCAGCTGAAGAAACAGGCTGCCAGGCACTGTGGACAGGTAGAGCCCACTGGCAGCATCAGATGGGCCCTTACAGACAGCATAATCCATATCCAATCTCCATTCTCACTTCCCTTGCCCTGAAGTGAAGTTTAAAACAAAAATAGAATTCCTTAGGCCCTGGGGAGGAGTGAGAAAGGTCTCTGATGTGCTTAAGAGGGAGCAACTGTGACCCAAGACCCCATGCCCAGGAATGATGTCACTCCTTAAGTCATTGGAGACACATGCAGGCTGCTAGGAACTCCAGTCGACACCAAGCCTGCAGGTGTCTTTTCTTACTCTGTAAGCCCCTTGACTGGGTCTACCAGGAAGCTGTGTCCATCAGACAGGTTTAGATAGGACCCATGTTTTGTAGATACAAAAGGGTTTATCCTGGACATGGCTGGGCTGCATTCGGACCCCAGGCTAGAGGAGAAGGGATAGGCAGAGTCAAACCTCTACTGTCTTCTGATGGAGACCACTGGCACTTTCACAAAAGACACATATCTGGACCTACAAGACTCATGGCACACACATCCACAGGCTCATGTGCACACAAGCTCACTGGCCCGCAGCACACACACTCACAGGCTCGCATGCATACACACTCACACTTATATGCACAGATGTTCACGGGCTCACGTACATACGTGCTCACAGACTCACGTGCTCATGGGTTCATAGTGTTCACTCTCATAAGCTCACAAGCATGCACACCAACAGGCTCACATGAAAACCCACTCTTTAGCACACTTCCTCATCCATTTCCCCTACCTGGTCCCAGAAGAAGCTTCCTCTTGGGCCAGTGCACACTGTGTGTGCTCCCTGAAGCAATGCCACATGTGCCTAGCAGCAGCAGGCACAGAAGGCGGTCAGAGCTCAGGGATCTTGCTCTGCCCCAGCTCACCTCCAGATCAGGACATATGGGTCCCTCCCCAGCTCTGGGGACATTCTTGCCATCTGTCTTAGAGGACTCTGAGACAGATAGGGATGAGCTAAGCTTCTCCAGTACAGACCTCAGTGGCAGCCTTCTGTGGCTCAGGACCCTTTGTAATGCCAGTCAGCCTGGGGGCCAAAGGCTAAAGCCCCCATGTTCAGATGAGGAGGAAGGGAGCTAGGGCTCCAAGCACAGCCCTGGCTGCTGCCTCAGACATGGCAGGGTTCTTATATTCAAATGACACACCCAGCCCAAACTCACTTCAGGCAGTACCACCAGGGTGGAGGCTCCCTTGGAAAACTCTAGAAAGTTCTTAGTATCATGAAGAGCCCCTCCAGCTATTCCAAACTGGCCTGCCAGGGCTGCTACACCATCGTCTGCAGAGACCTCTGTTCTTTAAGTGGCACTGTGCCCTGGATCCTGTGTCCTGATGCTGGACACTAGCATCAGGATCCAAGTGTCTGTTGGCCTTGGAGACTCAGTACAGAGCTGTTTGACCATCCTACCCTGACCCTCCCAACATCAGCCCACTGAAGCCCTGCTTATCCAGCTCCATCCCTCTGGTTTTGTTTGCCTTCCCTGAAGCAAAACCTTTCTTTTATGAGGCTGGCTGCTAGGATTACCCAGCTAGCTTCGCTTCCACCAGAGGCTTTGTCCAGCGTGTCAGCTCGTTGACTGCCCACACATGTATTCCCCTGCATGTCAGCATCAGGCAGTTCACCTCACCCTGTGGTGCTCAGAGTGATCCCCATCCCCACCACCGGCTCCCAGTGTCCCCAAACCTGACCTTGGCAGGCAATGCTATTGGACAGTGTGTTCCTAGACAGCTCAACCCCTGGAGTTCAGAGGGGCCCATTGCAGTCCACAGGCAGGTTTCTTGGAGTCTCTCTCGGGCACAGCACCCATCAGGATGCCCTTCTCCCTCAGAGAACGCTTGACCTTGCGGCATACACATTGTGTGGTCTCAACCCTTTGTCAGAACTACTGGATGCTGTTAGCCACCCTCACACCGAGGCAATGTGCACCCAAGAAATGTATTTTTAGTTATGAGACATCTGATCTGAAGCTACTTTCTTGCCCTGTATCTCATCTCTCACCTGTAAGTGGGGGTGATGAGCTAAATCTCAGAACATGTCCGAAGAGCCAGAGACAGGAACTTCAGGGAGAGTGAGTTTTGATGAGCTGAGTGGCTCTGAGCTCCAAGATGAGCTCAGCCTTCCTGATTACAAATACCATGTAGCTTGTCATGGTAAGGCTGGAGTAACACAACACAGAGAAAAAGGAAACCAAGAGCTACCGAGATGAACAACCATAGACATTACAGAGGCTCTCTCCATCTCTCTGTGAACATCTGAAAGTCACCGAGTCAGCCTCTGGCTGGGACCTCACATGGAGGGGAGGTGTTTCCCTGTGACTCTTCTTTCATGGATGCTTGGCAGATCACACCCACCTTCCTGGCCACTGCTAGCAGCCTTTGCCTAAACTGCTGTGTAGCTCTACTTTCTCACAGGTTCTCCTCATCTAGGACCAGTCAACCTGCCAGTCACACTGGGGAGAAACTTCCATGGAAAACTTCATTGAGTCATGTCCTATCTCAAGGACTGGGGCCAACCCCACCCACATCTGAAGGCTGAACTCCAGCCCCAGGCTTCCCTCCATCGGGATCCGAGGGACAGACAATGTACGTAGATGTTTGAGTAACACAAGGAAGTCCTAGATAAGCCCAAACCACTGCTCAGAGATGGAAGGGGCATCCCAGATCTAGTGAGGATTCTTGGTGCCCTGTGGCTCTCCAGAAGCATCCGGTCCAGTTCTGAGTCACCCAGAGCTATTGTGAGTCTCGCTTCTGGTTGAGAACAAAGTATCTGGAGCATCCTCCACCGTGTGCCACAGGAGTAAATGGCAGGGTCCATGCCTGCCTGTCCTATCACTGCTAGGACAATGGTTGCAATGAAGTCCTCCCTGGAAACTTGTCTGTTCATAGTGCTGGGGCTGGCCTTTTCCCCAGATGACTTCAGCCTAGGATGCCTGGAATGCCTGGGGTGCTCCATGCCAGGATCATCTACTCACTAGGGGGTCCCACCTATGGAGAGGCAGAGGCTAGCCCACTATCTGATTATCTATTTATCTATTTATCTATTTATCTATTTATCTATCTATCTATCTATCTATCTATCTATCTATTTTTCTATCTATTTATCTATCTATCTATCTATCATCTATCTATCATCTATCTATCTCTATATCTACATATCTATATACGTATATCTATATATGAATTTGTTAGAATGCCTTACAGTCTGGATTGTTATCTAGCTAGTTCAACAATGGCTTTCTACCCACAGAAGGTGATGTAGGTGGGTCTTCTATCTATCTGTTTCTTTCATTGGTTAATTAATAAAGAAAATTGCTTGGCCTGATAGGGCAGAATTTAGATAGGCGGAGTAGACCTAACAGAATGCTGGGAAGAAGGGAAGTGAGCATACGCTATAGCTCTCCTCTCCAAGATGGATGCAGGTTAAGATCCTTCCCAGTAAGCTACCACCTTGTGGTGCTACACAGATTATTAGAAATGGGTTGGTCAAGATGTGAGAATTAGCCAGTAAGAGGCTAGAGCTAATGGGCCAAGCAGTGCTTAAAAGAATACAGTTTTCGTATAATTATTTCGGATAAAGCTAGCCAGGTGGCAGGAAGCAGCCCGCCGCTCCTAACACTACAAGAAGGACCAAGAATCCATTAGTTTTTCAGTCCATGAGACTGGATGTCTCAGCTGGTCACCAGTATATGCTGAAATCCCAAAGGAGTAGGCTCTAATGCCAGTAAAGGTATGGACTTGTCAGGGAGAGCAAGCAGGCAAGGAGAGCAAGCTTCCTCCTCCCGTGCCCTTTATAGAAGCTGCCAACAGAAGGTGTGACCCAGATTAAAGGTGTATCTTCCCATCTCTAAAGATCTGGATTAAAAGAGGGTCTTTCCACTTCAAATGATTCAATTAAGAAAAAAATAATCCCTCACAGATGTGCCCAGCCATGTGGGGTTTAGTTAATCCCAGTTTCAGTAAAGTTGACAGCTAAGAATAGCCATCACACCCATGAGTCTGGATGGTCCATCTCTAGTCCCTGGTCACAGATGACATGCCTAGCTAGCTACCCAGGCCAATACACACCTTTATGTCCCCTAAAAGATCCAGGTGCCCTCCTCTCTGCCTTCTTGCAGATATCAGGGTGAAAGAGTGGTTGACACATTCCAGGAGTGAGAACAAGGAGGTGGGAACACTCCTGAGTCAGTCTTGTCCTGGGCTCAATCAGTCTCTGTTCTGTCTGCTCCCTTCTGCTGGGGGTGGACTTTGCAGGAATTACCTGAAGGGGGCGCTACTGTGACTCATTGTCTCCGGCCTCTGCCCTCAGCTGTCTGGGAAGGAAACAGATTCTGATAAATCCATGTCCCCCTTGTGGAACCATGCTACGGACTGCGAGAGGAGGTGGCCTTCCTTCCTCTCATATCCCTCAACATCTCCTGGGGGCACAGGTTGTACAAACCATCCCTAAAAGTGCTTCTTTAGGTCTGAGCTGGCTGAAGGAGATCTCCAAGACAGTGATGGAATTCTGCAGATCCCAGCGTCCTAGGCCAGGACTCAGAAAGAGACTACAAAGTCTCAGAGGGAGTAATGTAGTCCAGCCTTTGACACCTCTACAATCTCGGTCTAACCACGGCCTGTGTGCCTTGGGTTGATTGTATACGGACTGCACACCCATCTGTTCCCATTCTCTTCCCAGGAGAGCATCGGGCACACAGTCAGCACTGTCTTCTCCATCATCTCTCGCTGCTCTTGGACACTGAGAAACCCATGTAGTGATTGAATGAAGAAGGTGGACCCTTCTGTGCTGGCTGTGGAAGGGAGCACTGGAAATGCAGGGGTGGTAAGAGAGGGTCCCCGGCCATAGCCATTCATGACTGGGGAGGTACGCTGAACACCTAGTCACTTTCTGCCTATGTCTCTACCCCAGACCAATGCCAAACTGTGTCCACCCGTGAAACTATATAGCACTATGTTTTTGTCTGTTATCACCAAATCCACATGCCCATCCACAGAAAAGCAGGTCAATAAACAAATAATGATATGCTCACACCATGCATTCAGTCACAATAATGGACATTAGGGTATGAACGTACTGGTTGGGCAGGGGCACTTGGAAAGGATTTCAGGGATCTTCCCAGAGGGACAGAGATTCTCTATAATCAGTGGATCGTGGGAGTGCCTCCAATGGCTGTGTTCACACAGATCTGACATTATAGTAAGACAAAAAGAGGAAGGGACAGCATAAGCCTTGCCACAGGCCTGCTCCACACCTGGGCTACTGTGTGACTTTACTTGCACCCAGGGTCCTGAAGCTGGAGCAGCTTCACCCAGCACAGCCAGGCTCACACACCCACTCCTGAGCCTTTGGGATGTGGGCCATGGGTGGGAGTAGAGTCTTTCTTGTCTTTGATATTGTTTTGATAGCTTTATTGAGCCAAAATTCACATCTCATAAATTTTGCTAATTTAAAATATGCAATTCAGTGCATTTTAGTATATTCTGGATCTGGGCAGCCATCAGCACAGTCTAATTTGAGCGCATCTTCATCCTCCTCCAACTGAGAACCTGCACTCTCAGTACTACCCCACCCCAGAGTCCTGACTGCCTTTTCATCTTCATAGATTGGAGACTCCACTTAGCAAAACTCTTCAAGACTTAAGGCTGTTGTAACATTCGCCAGTCTTCCTTCCTTCCTTCCTTCCTTCCTTCCTTCCTTCCTTCCTTCCTTCCTTCCTTCCTTCCTTCCTTCCTTTCTTTTTTCTTTTTGGTGATCAGTGATGTTCCTCTTGTTCCTCGGTCTGCATAGACAGCTCTGCTGATAACTCCGTTGATGGATGGGGGCAGCGGGTACTTTTCTAGCTACAATGAGTAACACAGCTATGGACACTCAGGCTGGGTTGTGATCAAGTCTCTTGGACTTGCCTTCTAGGTTGAATGGCAATTCTGTCTCCACTCCTGTCAGCAGCCACCCATCTCCCACTCTGTCCCATTTCATATTGTCACTGCGCATCTTCAGAGGTCCCACCCTCCCTGTCCCCTCTCCAACATCTCTTCTTGGTTGTCTTTGTGCTTATAGCCACCCTGATGGATAAGAAGAGGCTTCTTGCAATCATTCAGAACTACATCTGATGGCTAATGCAGTCATACACCTTTTCATGTGCTTGTTGGCCATTTGCAGGTCTTCTTGGGAGAAACGTCTGTTCAGTTTTCTTTCCTTTAGAACATTGGTTTATCTGTCTGTTGATTATTGAGTAGAAGATTATTGATATCTTCTGGGTTCACATGCCTTGTCAGCTCATGGGTTTGCAGATGTTCTCTTCATTCTGTCCACTGTCTTCTGGCTTTCTTATTGCTTGAAACACAAAAGATTTTAATTTTACGAAATCTAGTTTACCTTGCGGTTTTATTTTGTTTTGTTTCCTGCTCTTTTGATGCCACATCAGAGAATCTGTTGCCTGACCCGAGACCCTGGAAACATATGCCTACATTTTCCCCCAGACTTTTGTAGTTTTAGCCCTTACACGCCCCGCTCCTGTAGGTGCATGCAGCTGTGCATACAGAGACCAGACACTGGATGGCCTGCTCTACCACTTTCCACCTTATGCTTTGAGTCGGGGTCGTTCATTAAGCCCGGAGCTTGATGTTTTCAGGGTGTCTCTCCCCCACCCTGATGCCCAGCCCTGGAGCTGCAGACACATGTGACCAAGCCTGTATAATCCTTCCTTCCTTCCTTCCTTCCTTCCTTCCTTCCTTCCTTCCTTCCTTCCTTCCGTCTTTGTGTCTTTCTGTGTTTCACATCATGCCTACTGATCCCACCCATCTCCCACCCCACCCCAAAATAAAACAAAATAAAATTTAAGAAAAAAGGGGGGGAATAAAAAAAAAGGAAGAAGGGGAAAATCTCATCACGGAAGCCACAATGTGACACAGTGAGTCACGCAGCGAACCCCTTTATTCATATAAATTTACATACAGGCATTTATCAAAAAGAATCATTGGTCTGGTTTGAGGCCCCTGGTCTCTGCTACACCATCCACACTGGGACTCTCCCTGGACTTCCTGTTGCTGCCCTACGTTATAGAGATCCTGCAGTCCTGGCTCCACAGGGCTAATCCCACAACTTGCTCCAGCAGATCACAGATTGGATGGATGTTGGGGTGGGCCAGCACATTATCCTGGTTCTGGGACTGGATAGTTGCAGGGTTGGTCAGCCTGCCAGCTCTCCCCTGTCTCCGCCACCAGGGTGAGCTCTCCTGCATTGCCCTGACTAGTTCACCCCTTGCAGGGATGAGCAAGGAGCGGGGCCAGTTCTCTGGCTTTCACATCCTCAGGGTCGGTCCTCCCACAGCTACATCTCCAGAGCCAGCTCTACTGTGTTGCCCGGACAAGGGGTAGGGGCCACTCTTCTGAGTGCTGCAGCTGATGGGAGGCAGGGACAGCTCTCCCACCTGCCTCAGGCATTGATGGTGGGGGAAGGAGGGCATCTCTCCTCTGTCCATGCTGCCACCATACAGATGAGAAGTGGGGATAGCTTTCCCATGCTCACAACTTTGGTTGTTTTTCCTTGGTTTCCTAGGGTATCATTCACTGATTTACTCAATTCTTCAAACTTTCTGTTATACTTCTCATCCATTTCTATAAGGGCATTTTTTACATGTTGTTTAAGGGCGTCAATCACTTTCATAAAGTCAATTTTATCTACTTCTTCATGATTAAGGTGTTCATGTCCACCTGTTGGGAGGTCGCTGGGTTCTGGTGGTTTCATATAGTTTTTCAGATTGTTAGGTGAATTCTTGCATTGGCGCCTGCCCATCTCTTTCTCCGAATGCTCCCCTCTGGATCTTCTTTTACCGGATCAGGTCTCCTTGCCTACTGATGTACCTTCCCAGTGATGGCTCTCTGCAGTGCTAGTCTCCTGGTGTTATAGTGATGTCTCTCCTTGCTTGTTGCAGGCAGGCCAGTGAGACAAAGGAGGTCTCGCCTGCCTACTTGCCCTGAGGATTTGCCCCCAGCGCCAGACAGACTGAGCTGGATGGTGTTATGTGCCCAAAGAGGAAAGGGGACAGAAGGAAGAAGGGTTCTGGATGCAAGCTGGGTGGGACAAGAGGAGAGAGGCAGTATGGGGGGGTAGAGCCCCTGCAGGGAGCCCGGGGAGTATAGGGAGGGGGATGAGGGACTTCAGAGTTCCCTGTCCAGGGCTGCTTCCGCCGCCACTGGTCACAAACTCACCGCCCTGCTGTCTCTCCTGGTGCCGAGATCAGATCTCCGTGCAGGTTGGGTAGTTCTTAAACAAAGCGCCTACCTTGGTTGGTGCAGGCGGGCCAGTGAGACAAAGGAGGTCTCGCCTGCCTACTTGCCCTGAGGGTTTGCCCCCAGCGCCAGACAGACTGAGCTGGATGGTGTTATGTGCCCAAAGAGGAAAGGGGACAGAAGGAAGAAGGGTTCTGGATGCAAGCTGGGTGGGACAAGAAGAGAGAGGCAGTATGGGGGGGTAGAGCCCCTGCAGGGAGCCCGGGGAGTATAGGGAGGGGATGAGGAACTTCAGAGTTCCCTGTCCAGGGCTGCTTCCGCCGCCACTGGTCACAAACTCACCGCCCTGCTGTCTCTCCTGGTGCCGAGATCAGATCTCCGTGCAGGTTGGGTAGTTCGTAAACAAAGCGCCTACCTTGGTTGGTGCAGGCGGGCCAGTGAGACAAAGGAGGTCTCGCCTGCCTACTTGCCCTGAGGGTTTGCCCCCAGCGCCAGACAGACTGAGCTGGATGGTGTTATGTGCCCAAAGAGGAAAGGGGACAGAAGGAAGAAGGGTTCTGGATGCAAGCTGGGTGGGACAAGAAGAGAGAGGCAGTATGGGGGGGGTAGAGCCCCTGCAGGGAGCCCGGGGAGTATAGGGAGGGGATGAGGAACTTCAGAGTTCCCTGTCCAGGGCTGCTTCCGCCGCCCCCATGCTCACAACTTTGGGACTGGCTCGCCCGCACCTCAGTCAACAGGGTTGGTTCTATGCCTGGATTTTGATGTGAATATAGAGGTTCTAACTTCAAATCCTCCTGCTTACATAGCAAGCACTACTGGCATCTCACCCCAGGCCCACACTCAGGGGTTTGATTCATTTTGAGTTTTTAAAAGTTTTATTACATTTATTTATTGATTTGTGTGTGTGAGTGTATGTGTGCTTGTGCCGTGACTTGCACGTGGAGGTCAGAAGAGAACGTTCAGGAGTCACTTCTCCTTCCACTGCATGTGTCCTGGGGATTGAACTCGGGTTGTCAGGGTTGGCAGCAAACACCTTTATGTAATTGGTTTTTTCTTTACTCTTTACTCTTTGGGGGCCACTGCCCCGCTCCCTAACAACACATGGAAACTTATTTTTTTTCTTAAGAATGCCTAGCCTTTGTTTGGCTTGTTTCTAGCTAGCTTTTCTTAAATTAAACTATCTCGTCTACCTTTGCCTCTGCGCTTTTTACCTTTCTCTATTTCTGTATATTTTTTCCTCCTTCTTACTCCATGCCTGGCTGTGTGACTGGTCCCTGGCATCCTCCTCCTCCTTTTCTTGCTCTTCTCCTCCTCTTCTTCTCTTTACGCTCTCTGCCTGGCAGCCCCGCCTATCCCTCTCCTGCCTTGCTATTGGCCATTCAGCTCTTGATTAGACCAATCAGGTGTTTTAGACAGGCAAAGTAACACAGTATCAGAGTTAAACAAATGCAACATAAAAGAATGCAACACATCTTTGCATCATTAAACAAATGTTCCACAACATAACAAATGTAACACACCTTAAATTAATATTTCACAACACCTTTTGCCCACTGAACCATCTCACTGACCTTATTTTAATTTTTACCTATGAATACTTTTTTAAATATTCAGTTGTCCCAGCAATATTTTCCCTCTGATGTTGTCATCCTAACTGAAGACCTTTGATCATAAAGGTGGGTGTCTGCGTGTGTGGAACTGCTGTGCTCCAGTACCCACAGGAACAACGGAAATGGGGAAGGTTGATTTGGGCTAGGTGTCGCAGAGTTTAGTGCATCATAGCGGAGAGAACATGGAGGAGCAGAAGAGCTCACCTCACAGTGGCCAGAAAGCGGAAGAGCAAGAAGGGGCAGAGACAGTGACCTGCTTCCTCTAGCTGGACCCCAACTTCTAAAGTGTCCAGAACCTTCCAAAATAGCATTATCAGGCAGGGATGGAACGTTCAGCATTCTGAGGAGGAAATTTATATCCAACCATAGCATCTGCGCACTCTCCGTCTCGGTTCTGCTGACCCATGTGTTGCCCAGATGACCATTCACACTGGCTTTGTAGTAGCCTGACCACTGGCTTTGAAATCAAAGGAGCGAGCATCCAATTTTGCTCCTGTTCTTCAGATCCATAAGAGCTTGAGAATAAAAAAAATCATTACATTTTATTTAGTGTGTGTTATGCACATGCACACGCATACACACGTGCACATGCAGGCCAGGACTTGCATGTGGCGGAGGTCAGAGGATGCCTTTCAGGAGTTGGTTCTCTGCTCGCATCATGTGGTTTCCCAGATCAAGTCAAACCCTGAGGCTTGACAGCAAGTGCCTTTACCTGCTGCACCATCTCACCAGCCACGGTTTATTTATTTCACCCAGAAATAAAAAGGCACTCCATCTAGGGCTCTGAGAGGTATTGCACTGACTTTGTGGAGACACTGAGAGTACGCTGTCGTTTTAAAAGCCCTAAGTTATCCTGCTGGCGGTGCGGAAGCGTCTTTCTGTGACCAGGGCGTAGTCTCTGTGAAAAGTATTTCAGAATTTATAAGTCTGGCACCATAATTATCTTGTTCTTTGTGCTGTTAACATAATGGAATTATTTTTTTCTTTTCAATTTTGTTTTTGGAGTGTTACAAGTGCATAGAGAGAAAACAATTGATCTAAGATGTTTTTTCTTTTTGTTGTTGTTGTTGTTTGGTTTTTGGTTTTGGTCGTTTTGAGATAGGGTCTCATTGCATAGACCTGGCTGGCCTGAAACTCACTGTGTAGACTGGATTCTGAACTGGCCTTGAGCTCACAGAGCTCCTCTTGCCTCTGTTTCCCTTGGGCTGGGATCAAAGGTGAGTGCCACCATGCCAGTTTAGTGAAACACGAAGGATGCCTATATACTGACCTTGTCCGGGCTGTACCGATGAATCTCCTGTTTGTTCTAAGGGTTATTAATAAATATTTTAGGGAGACTATGTCATCTGTAACCTGTAATGCTTTTGTTTTTTACTATCTGGATCCCTAGTTTTTTCTTATGTCTGTTTACTCTGTCTGGGCTCAGAGGGAAACAGACAAGCTTCCTTGTGTGGCTCCTGCTCTCCCCTGGAAAGTGGCCTATCTTCCTGCAGCAGGCGAGGATGCTGCAGGTACTGGGAAATGTGTCCGTTTTCACACGATTCCAGAGGTTCCCTCTGTTCTCTGCAAACCCCAGAATCGCCCAAGAAAGAGCCCCAGGACCCTTTACTCACCTCTGCCCCCTTCAGGCATATTCATTATTTTTATGTTAATATTAACTATTTTTCTTGATACTCTCCTAAAACACCCTGACAAAAGCCATTTAAGAGAGAAAGGGCTTGTTCCAGCTCCCAGTTCCAGGTGACAGTCTTCCTTGGTGGGGAACGTCACAGCATCCAGAGTCTGAGGCAACTAACTGGTCACGGTATTCTCAGTCAGAAAGCAGGCAGACAGATTCCTGTCCAGGACCCAAGCCCAGGGAATAATGTCACCCACTTTTAGGGTCTTCCCACCTCAACGAACCTATCTGGATCACTCCTCACATCCTATCTAGTTGATAATTGAGACTAATGGTCAGGAGAGATGGCCTTGTCCTCTGCCTCTTCTGATCCTTCCAGGACATCAAACAAAGCCAACCAGCTTCCTCCCACCTGACTGTGAGTCCATCAGCAGAAGGACCAAGTCCAGGTCTCCTGTGTTCCAGTCTCTCTGGCAAACTAATCCCCCAGTCAGAAGTGGGTGAGACCAGAGACTGCAGGGTTGCAGCATGCACAAGCCAGGAAGGACTTGTAGCTGTCAGGACCCTTAGGAGCATGCTGTCAGACAGGTGACGGAGGGATAACGATGCTATGCTTCCTGGTTTAACAACCATCAGGAATCAGGGAAGAAATGAAGTCAGGGGCCAGCACAGACTTGAGCCGTGTTTCTCTTCCATGTCTTGCAAATTTCGTTTCTTCGATGAATATTTATTGAGCTCCTGTTATGTGCCTGGGACTAGGAGGCGAGGAGGGAATGAGGACGCAGACAGAAGCCTTATCCTATTCCCTTGGAGCACTGAGCTGTGTCTGGTTGCTCCATTGGGGAAGCAGCTTTCTGAACTGGTTGTTGGGGCCAAGATTGTCCCTGGCTGAGAGGGTGGGCAGAGAACTTCCTTTGAGAGAACACCTACTATGGCTTGGGGGTCCTGGAGTCCAGGCCCAGGAGTCTTGTTTAGAGAAGAGAGAAAGCAGCTGGCAGGGCAGAAGAAAGGGGAATCCATGTTCCCACTCCATTCTCAGTGCAACGCCAGTCTGGGGCTGGCGCAAGATCTTTATTATGCCAAACCTGGCAGGTGCCAGAGCCATGAGGACCATGGTGTCAGTCACCTGAGGAGGGGGCTGTGTGGAAGAAGAAATGACTATACACTTACCTTCTCTGTCAGCTTGGTCTTCAAACAGACCCCTAGATTCACAACAGTGGAGACACACTCACTGGTAAATTATGAATGAATCTGATGCTGAGTTGTAATGAGCAAGGCCCACCTGGGGCTCCAGGGGCCGACTGGTGGATCCTAAAGGGCCGTCTTCCTCTGCTCACTCAGGGCCTCCAGAAGCCCCAGCTGTGAGCTCTCCACACAGTGGAGTGAGGAGGGGGCTTCAGCTCTGCTGCCCAGGGTCCAGTCCATAGGTGGCCAGCCCTGTGGGTCTGTGCTTTCAGGGTACTGCTGCTGCTCTGCGATGCTGCCGCTGTTGTCTGGGCAGGAAAAGGGGAGGCTTTGAAGGTGGCTCAGATTGGCACCTACCCCTCTGCAGCTGTGAAGAAAGGCCTGCATCTAAGAGAGATGCAAGCTCTGGACCTCAGGGTACAGCAACCCTAGGTTTCTCCAGTGCCATGGGGAAGGAAGAATAATATTTTCTGGAATATTCTTCTCTCCTTACAGTTTCAAAGAACCAGAAAAAAATTAATAGTCTTGTCTTAGCCAGAATTACTATTGCTCTGGTAAAACACCGCAACCAAAAGCAAGTTGGGGAGCAAAGGGTTTATTTGGTTTACGTTCCCACATCTTAGTCCACCATTGAAGGAAGCCAGGGCAGGAGCTCAAACAGGGTGAGAACCTGGAGGCAGAGCTGATGCAAAGGCCATGGAGGGATGCTACTTACTGGCCTTCTCCTCATGGCTTGCTCAGCCAGCTTTCTTAGAGAATCCAGGGCCACCAACCCAGGCATGGTACCACCCTCAATGAGCTGGACCCTCCCCCATCAATCACTAGTTAAGAAAATGCCCTACAGGCTTGCCTACAGTCTAATCATATGGAAGCATTTTCTAAATTGAAGCTGCCTCTCAGATGACTTTAGTGTGTGTCAAGTTGACTTAAAACTGGCCAGCACAGGTCTGTAGGGTCTTTTATAGATGCTTCTGATCTCTACACAGATTATAAATTTATACCAAGTGTGTAGTTACTTTTTCCATTATTGAGTGCCGTGTGTGTGTGTGTGTGTGTGTGTGTGTGTGTGTGTCTTGGCTGACACATTCACTCTCAGATCTGAGCAAGGGGTAAAGCCCACACCTATCTCCTCCACTAGTCTCGGACTGTGGCTGGTGTTCTGTCTCCTGTCCTCCATGAAGTTGGCAAGTTCAGAAGCTGACCATGTGTGTTCAGCTCCATCTCCTGTGCATGGCGTGATGACTGTCATCTTGAAATCAGAGTGGCTGTGAGGACCCACATGAGATCCTACAACAGGAGGTGTGTCATTAGATCCTCACCAGACATTTTGGCCATTCATCCATTCTCCTGCTGGTTTTAATCCTGTCCAGCTGCCTATGTTTTAGCAGGTGCTAGCGTGGATAGGAAGTGGAAGGTTGACCGGGGTGGGACTCCAGGGATGTGGGTTTCGTAAATCATCACTCATACTGGGGGTGGGACTTTGGTGCTATGCCTGCTCATGTCCTCCATGATCCTCTGAGAAACCCCTCACTCATGTTCATGTAAGTTATCCCAATAAAGTGATCGGATCACCACTCAAGATTTGGGTAGAGTCTTTACTCCGTGCCCAAAGTGAATAGAAGCAGATTCTAGGAAGGCACACAATGCTGTTGGCTCCTCCATGGTGACCTAGTTCCTTGCCCATGAAGCACTTGAGCTGTTGAGCATTGCGAATCAGGAAATAGAGTTTTCCACCTCGGCGAGTGTCTGGAGTAGAAGGCAGGTGCCCTGGGGCCCAGTTGATGGATGATGGAGCACAGCCACAGCCATGGGCCGCCCCAGATGTCTGAGCCGCGGCCACCTCCTTCCCTGCCTGATTGCAGCTGGAGGGCTCTACCTCTCCCCGAGCCCCAGCACATTAATTCTCTCTCTGACTTCTACAACAGCAGCATCAATTCATCACCTTGTCCATTCATCCTTCCACTGGGCAAATGCAGATCCACTGCTGACTGCAAGTGTGCTTGGCCCAGAAGCAGCAAGGAGGCCCTGCTGTGGGACGCAACACTCCACGGGGACAAGGATGGCTGATCACAAATGCAGAAGCCGATTCCATGTCAGCTGGTGGCACAGGTTCTAGATGAAGCCATGGTGAGGTTCCAGAGAGTGGAGTCCCAGGAGGGTCTGCTGGGTGCTGCAGGGGGGCCAGGAAGGGCTCCTGGTGTATGAGTGCGAGCCCAACAGAGCAAACACTGGGGCAGGTAGGAGAGAATGCACTGGGGCCAGCCGTGGAGGCATCTGCTCCAGGTGGGTGTGGGGCTGGACAGAGCAATCAGGTGAGAAAGGGCTGGCTGGACCCAGGGCTGGCTGGACCCAGGGCTGGCTGGACCCAGGGCTGGCTGGACCCAGGGCTGGCTGGACCCAGGGCTGGCTGGCAGGCTGACTTTCCTCTCAGACAGCCAAACCCTGAGTGAGGCTCTCAGCCTTCACCATTCACGCCACCCCCACTTGTTATGTGAACACTCATTTTCTAGACTCCTAGAGATTCTCAGCCCCTACTTCCAGGAAAGATGGAGTCTAGGCATCAGCTGGGCATCCATAGAGACACAAACCCGAGGCAGCCTGAACTGTAATCACTGGGAAGAACAGCTGGGAAGAGGCTTCAGGACCTGCCAGAGCCAGCTCGAGGCCCAAGCAGCTTCTTTAGGCAACAACTGAAAACAAATTGAAAGGAAGAGGCCCTGACCTCCTGGGAGCTCCATTTCTGCATGTGTTCTAGCGAAGAACAGGAGCGAGAGACAAGAGCAGCTCTGCCTTCAAGAGTCTGGGACAGGAGGGAAGTTGGCACCCAGGCTGGGGCCACAGCCTGGGAAAGCTGGCATATCCCTCCTGGTCCCAGTCCTGCTCCTTGGGATGTCAGAAGGGAAGTGTAATTAAGGCCGCACAGCTGAGAAGGATTAGTATTCCAACCTGAAGGCCCCGGCTTTAATTAGTAATTAGCCCCTTTCTGCAGAGCCGGCAAACAAGCAGAGGTTTGGTGACCTTTCTCCTGACGGCACTGTGACAACCTGGCTGGCTGGCTGATACTCGCAGGGCTCCTTCCAGAGAGGTTTGAAGGAGAGGCATAGTGAGGACTGGAGGTAGCCCTGCTCTTCCTGGTGGGACCACTGGTAAGGGGGGTGCTTCTGCAGATTCCTGCTTCCCACCTGGCTTCGCAGAGCTCACAGCTAGCATCCCTAATCCATTGGGGTCCTTGGAATGACAGGTCTGGTGACTTGTCCAGCATGAGCCCAAGGTCACCGCATTTCCATCAGGAATGGCCCTGAGCTCCCGCAGATGGGAACCAGGATGGAACTGTGTCTGGCAGAGAGGTGAGCAGGTCCTAGGGGATCATTGAGCCCTAGCTTGGCACCTAGCATCCATCACGTGGCCCTTCTGCACTTTCTCTGTCCCCATGCACTACACAACCATCAGGTTTTCCAGCAGGCCTGCCTCCTCACCTGTTCCCAAGAGGGTAGGAGAGCCCATCAGTGATATGGGGTCTGACGGCCAAGCTGTGACCAGGACCCAGGGCTACAGTCCCCAACTTCTCTGCTCTAAGACAGGTCTCTGAACCCTCCTAGACCTACCTAGGCACCTGTTAGTTCACATTCCCCACCCGGCATCATGAGGGTCACACTTTCACCTGGGGTGTATTGGCACACATGGGCACCAACCCTCTTAAACCATCCTGGGAAGGCACATGCCCCAGGACACCACCTGGGTCTGACCTCTGCTTCTTTGGGGACTCAGCACCGAGGACTTCATTAGCTCTCATTCACCCCATGATGTCCTATAGTTGTGGTCAGCACCTCACAGGACTTGAACATCTATGATGCTTCCATGTGTTTGCACACAGCTCTCAGAGAGGGTCAGGCCTATTTGAATTCAACATCACAGTCACACTCTGGGGACCCCTGTGTATGAAACGTGTCCCACTCACGAAGCCAGCAGGACAGGCGACTCTGAAGTTCTGTCCCTTGTAGGTAACTGGTCAATACCACCTTGGGCAGTTTACATAGCTGACTGGATGCAGGCTACCATACCACAGACAACACAGAGGGTGACCCAAGCCAACCCCTGTCTCTCTTCCTTTCGTTCATCCCCAGCAAAGCTCCCATCCCTGAGTTCCTGAAACCTGTCAGGCTAGCCCCTGAGGAGAAGGTGGGAGGGAGGCACCCCCTTCGCCACAATAATGTAGCCTGCAGAGTTCATAGTAACTGGGAACTGAACTCTTCCTTCCAGCACCCTATAAACTTTAATTGGGCTTTTTAAAGGTCACAAAAAGCAAACGCTTTCTCGTAAAGAAACCATTCCGGCATTCAAAACACTCGGGTGACTGACTGTTAGCATAAGCTGATGGCACACGCCAGGAAACAGGCATCTCCTGCACACGTGCATACCCATGCCTGGCGTGCCCCACGTCTGGGAAGCTGTCACAGTCCCCTGCATCTAGGCTGTGGGGTTACTGTTACCAGCCATGAGACTGAGGACTCTCACTAGCAAAGCATGAGGCTGGAAGCTGCCCTGGGGCTGGAGCTCGGCTCAGCACTTCTCGTGCCCCGCCCTCACCTTCCTCTGTGTCATGGGATCACTCAGAGGAGCTACCATAACCACATGACAAGGTCAGTCAGCTAGCACCCTGCTAGCCTTTCAGCATCTGAGGTGCATATAGTCTCAGATGGGGAAACTGAGGCCCAGAGGGGTTCAGCCACTTCCCTTGATAGTTCAGAAAGTGGCTGTTACCAGATTCAGCCCGGTCTCTGAAACTTCCAAGGGTGGTGACACTGTTGTGCCCAACAATAAGGCCCCAGAGCCAGATGGCACTGAAATCGTTCATGCCCCACTCACACATGCAGACACCCGCTGCCTTGCTGGCGCCTTGTTTTCCTATGGTTTCCAGTGGGGGCATGATTCCCCCCACCCCATTGCCTGGGATTAAAATGAGTTCGTTTCTGCTGTTCTTCCCACTGGGGCTACATTCCCAACGGGGAATGGTGGGTTTCCAGGGCTTGACTCATACAATGAGGTGAGGCAAGCTACCCTGTCAGCAAGTGCTAATGAAACGCCTAAAAATGGGACCCAGAGCAGCTAATGAGGGCAGCACAGTGGGAATTCAGAAAGGACAGAGGAATCTCTGGAGGATGCTGGAGAGGCAGCAAAATACACAGTCTGGGGTCAACTGGGGAAGGCAGCTGCAGCCAGGGGATACTGGACTTAGCAGGGCCCTCTTGGGACCCTCAGAGATTTCTAGCTCCACAGGGATCTAACCGTACGTCCAACAACCCACTGAACTCTGCTGGATGCCCAGTCACCACAGTAAAGCAATCAGACTGACTGGTGCCCCGAATCATCAGTTTTTATTGCCTCAGTTTCTTTCCTAGGTGTACAGATTCTGTCTCTTCTCTGTGTCCTTACAGAGCCTTCCTACATCTGCCTGCTCTAACTGTCCCCTTTCTGTAAGGATACTGGAATGTCATGCTGGTTGCCACCTCACCCTGTCTCTAAAAGTCACCTTCTAAGGTACTGGGGCACAGTCTCCAGTATATGAATTCAGAGAATCCAGTTCTACTCAGGGCTTTGTTCCCTGGGTCCGGCTCGTATGCCACCCTGAACCTGCTGGATCTGAACTGATCAGATGAAGTATGAAGGCCGCCCTCAGGAGCCAATGAACAAAGGAAAGGTCTGAGGGCAGATTAAGTGTGGCTGTGATACCATAGCATCGGCAGTATTCAGCAACATAAACCAGAGCATTCACAATTACAGGGAAGAGTTGGCAGAGAGTGTAGAGTTTATGGCTATTCTGTTTTAAATTACTTTTTATGTTTGGGGGGGGGGGAAGAAAGGGAGGAAGAGAGAAAGTGTGTGTGTGTGTGTGTGTGTGTGTGTTGGGGTGGCACTTGTGCCACAACACAAGTGTGGAGTTCACAGTACAACTCCGTCTGTGTGGATCACAGGTATCCAACTCACGTGGTCAGATTAGTTGGCATCAAGTGAGTGACTTCATAGTCACCCCCTGAGCTATCTCGCTGGCTCCAGTGAATCCTATGTTAGACCAGAAAGTCCTCAGAAGCAGGAGTGGCTGCTCTTCCAAAGGTCCTGAGTTCAGTTCTCAGCAACCACATGGTGGCTCACAACCATCTGTAATGGGGTCTAGTGCCCTCTTCTGGCCTGCAGGCATACACACAGACAAAATATTGTATATATAATAAATAAATATTAAAAAAAGAAGTAAGCCTGTGGAAGGAACCTAAGGGTTTATGTTATGTTTATATGTTTAGCTCCTGTCAGAAGTAGGAGAGAACCCAGCAGTATTGAGGCTGTGGTGGTTTGAAAGAAAACGGCCCCCAAAGGAAGTGGCACTATTAGGAGGTGTGACTTTACTGGAGTAGGTATTGTTGCAAGATATTTGATGGTTCTCTGAAACACCAAACAAACACTGTAAATAAAGTCAACCTTGGATCAGAGGGTGGAGCCAGCAACTAGTTGACAAGAAACAGCCATAGAGAGTAGGAGGACCCAGTAAAACTGATAAAGAGAGACAGGAAGGAGTAGGGAGGGACTTAGAGACTTGTGGTCTTTTCAATTTGGGACTATGTAAAGAGGCACTTTCTCTTGCTGGATCTCCAGCTGAAGAGGACGGTCAACTGGCTGTTTCTCAACCTCTCTGATCTAGGAGGTTTCCACCCCATCATCTGACTCCTGAGTCTTTATTGGTAAAACAGAACAACTCAGTTAGACAAAAACATTTGGCAGTCACAAATGCAGCCAAGCCAGTGCCTGCAGGACAGAAATCTCACCAGGCTGTGGTCTAGGTGGCATAGTGCTGACCAAGGGCCACAGGGTGCAGACAGAGTTAAAATAGTAGATTCAGGCGTGGCCACTAAGAAGGCAGAAAAACTACAAGGTGTGGCCTTGTTGGAGGAAGTGTGTCACTGCGGAGGCTGGCTTGGAGGTCTCATATATGTTCAAGCCATGTCCAGTGTTTCAGACCACTTCCTGTTGCCTACATAGCAACATGTAAAACTCTCAGCTCCTCTCCAGCTTCATATCTGCCCACATGTCACCATGTCCCGCCATGACGATAATGGATTGAACCTCTGAACTATAAGCTTTCCCAAATAAACGTTTTCCCTTCTAAATGTTGCTGTGATTGTGGTGTCTCTTCACAGCAAGATTAACCCTAACTAAAGCAGAGGCCATCAAGGCTCACCCAGCATTTACCAGCTGCAGTCATAAGTCGGATGGTGGCTGGACAGAGCTATATGTTCATTTATACCAGAAATCCGAGCTAGTCCCTCCCCATGGTCCCAGGCCCTCCTTTCATATATATCAGAATCTTTTTCTTCCCTGTTTGGAGAGCCTAGGAATGACTTCCATGAGTCCTACAAGTCCTGGATGAATGTGTCCATGGACGGACTTCATAAGGGTCTATAAATGTATTCTTTAAAGGGTCTACATGGTTCCCAGCCAGACCCTGCTCAAGTGTGTGAGCCCAGGTTGAGAACAGCCACCAGGAGATTGCAATCACAAAGACCCAGTGGCCCAGCCTTCTGGAGCCCCAGACACTGATGCTCAGGGTTCCAGAGGCAGCATGCCAGCCTCGGGGGTACCCAAGGGTACAGGGAGGTGAAGCTAACAGCAGAATGCCAGCAGGAGCCCTGGGGTGGGTGGGCGAGGCCCTCTCTCCACAGAACACAGCTTCAATTCTATGTTACACCCACATACCTAATCAATGTCTGAAATAAATTAAAATGCTACTCAGCAGAGCCCACTTGACAGCTTGACCTTGAAGGAGCGGTCTTGACCTGTGTGTGGATCCTGCCTGGAGAAAACACAGCTGGCTTTCCAGGGCGGTGAAAGCCCTCTGTGCTGTCGCATGGCCACCTCCCCTGCAATTTCCTCTGAGGGCTCCCTAGGCTGAGGAAAAGAATGAGGGAAAGTGGTGGCAGCCAGGAGTTGTCCCACCAGCTCAAAAGTGGGGGGTGCAGCTGACAGCCCCAGCCCCTGCAGCTCAGAAGTGGGGGATGCAGCCAACAGCCCCAGCCCCACCAGCTCAGAAGTGGAGGTGCAGCTGACAGCCCCAGCCCCTGCAGCCCAGCTACGCTTCACGCTTCACGTCTGCTCTCTCTCTCTCAGTGAAGCCCCAAACTGCAGCTTCAGCAAAACCTGCCGCTTGGATTAGCCCATCATCTGATTAATCATGGGAGGAAGGGCTGCTGAGGAGGCGAACTCGTCTTCTCCATAGCTGCTTTCTTGATATTTTAATTTTCCAAAGTGCTAAATTCTGGCCCTCCGTCCCCCCCACCCACCGAAAACCAGGCGTAATTGGGACAATTCTCTATTACATGTGCAGCCCCTTAGTCAACCTTAAGGTCTGCTTCCAAAAGACAATTGTTGGCTATTTAACGGTCCATGTTGCCATGATTAAAAGGCGAAATGATGAAGCTTGAATTTCAATCATCCTGCCTCTTCCCATGTCCAATGTCTAGGGAACCAGCCTCATCCTAAACCCAGGAGCAGAGCCCCTGGGCCCCACTGTCACCACCTCCTTGGCCCTGAGCCCCTGGCATCCACCACTATGTTTGCAAGTGTGACGTCAAGCCCAACAGAAGCCCACACAGGGTCCAAAATGGGGACCAGCCCACCCGCTAACCATCTCCCATGCCTTGATCATAATGAGCAGGCAGGGTTTTCCACAAGGGACGAGCACAAAGGTCACTCCCAGAGCCACACAAGCCATGCTGTCCTGAGCCTCTGTGAGGATAGAGAAGGATGGCCATGCATCACCTCCTTGGTGACATCAATGCTGCGGACAGGTCAAGGTTCATCGGGGTAGGAGAGACTGCCGGTATTAGGGCTCACCTGGGCTTCTCAACTGGAAAGCCAAGTGGGCCTGTGAAGAAGTGTAAATGGGGGCTGGAGAGGTGGCTCAGAGGTTAAGAGCACTGACTGCTCTTCCAGAGGTCCTGAGTTCAATTCCCAGCAACCACATGGTGGCTCACAACCATCTGTAATGAGATCTGGTGCCCTCACTGGTCTATAGGATATATGTAGGCAGAATACTATATACATAATAAATAAATCTTAAAAAAAAAGAAGTGTAAATGGGAGGAAAACCTGGCACAAGATGGGTAGGGTGAGGGACTATAACCTGGCACAGGATGGGCAGGGTGAGGGATGATAACCTGGCCTGAGACCCAACTTCAGCAGATATTCCCACCAGAACACACCATCAGTGTGAGGAGGGGGAGGGGAGCCTCAGAAATGCTTCTGTTCATGGAACAGGCCCACTGAGTAGCCCACAGGAAGGCCACCTCCTTCAAGAAACCTGCACAGAAGTGAGCACAACAGGAATGCCAGTGAGGGCTGACTTCCTTCAAATGGCCCAGGTGGCCCAGGCCCACAGCTATGGCTTCACCAGAACCCATAATGGTCAGCATTTGAGCCCTGGATTCTGCAGGCTGCCTTCCTAATCCAGCTCTTTGTCATCCAGCTGAAGCCTTGCCTGGACACAAACTACACCTGAGGCTTGTCATCACTGGAACTCTAGCGTGCTTTGCTTGGGCCGCTCCACCCTCCAGCTCTTGCCCTCAGAGGGAGCAAGAAGAAAGGCTGGCTGCCAAGGTGGGCTCCGTGCACCTGGAGCTGAATACTCTCCTTACAGAAATGCTGACCCTGCGCTGTTCAGCTGGGGCTTTCCTCTCCCAGGACTCACACACAGGCACCTGCTGTGTCCCCTCAGCAGCCCAGGTCTCCTTGCTCAGTTGTCTAATTGCCCTCTGTTCCCTCTTAGCCAACAGTTTTGGAAGAGAAGGCCTGTGTCACACTTACTCATTCACAACGTGAAACCTAGGATAGGGTGATGTGGGATTCCCCTCTGTGTGCTTTGAATAACTGCCATTGGTTAATAAAAGAAGCTGCTTCGGCCTACCGCAGGGCAGAATATAGTCAGGCTGGAAGTGATATATAGAGAGAGTAGGCGGAGTCAAGGAGATGCCATGTAGCCGCCAGAGGAGAAAGCCACCCATACACCAGTACCGGTAAAATATAAAATAATAGAAATGGTTTAATTTAAGATATACGAGCTAGCTAGCAATACACCTAAGTGATTGGCCAAGCAGCGTTTTAATTAATACAGTTTCTGTGTGATTATTTCGGGTCTGCGCGATCAGGAAATGAAGGAGCAGCCTCCGCCAACGATAGGCACTCTAATTGTGTGAATGAATCAATGAATGGGTTAATGGCTGAACAAATGGGGAAATGAGCAATGACTGAGGGAATAAATGACTGCACAGACGAGCGAGTGAATGAATAAATTAAGAACGACAGAATGGAACGAGTAAATGAGTGAGCTGGGTGATTTTAAGTCGACTTGAGCAAGCTAGAGTCATTTGGAACAAAGGGACCTCAACTAAGAAACGCCCCCAGAGCAAGCCTGCAGTTCGCTTTCTTTATGAATGATTGATACGAGAGGGCCCAGCTCACAGTGGGCAATGTCAGCCTTGGACTCGTGATGCTGGGTGCTGCACAGCAGGCTGAGCAAGCCACGAGGAGAAAACCAGTAAACAGCACGGCCCATGGCCTTTGTGTGAGCCCCTGCCTCCAGGGTCCTGTCCTGTTTGAGATCTTGCCCTGACTTCCTTCATGACGAACTGTGCTGTGGAACGGCCAGCTGAAATTAAACCCTTTCCTCTCCGAGTTGCCTTTGGTCGTGGTGTTTTGTCACAGCAATAGAAACCCTAAGACAATGAATGAACAAGTACATCGATGAATGAGTTAATGAATGCAGAATGAAAGAATGATCAGATGAGAATGAATGAGTAATTGAAGAGTGAATGAATGGATGAATCAGTGAATGGGATGGGTAAATGAATGAATGACTGGTGAATGCGTCAATGAATTAATGAATGAATGATACACGATCATGTTCCCTGATGCCTCCCTCTGTCTTAGCAGCTTGTGGTGGCCATCCACTCCAGAAGGACCACACTGGTCCATGATGCCCAGTGTGCTAACACCCTAAGCCTCCATCGGTTTGCTTCTGTAATGAATTGGCATTAAACCACACACAGTATCTGTCTTATTAAATTAAATCAAGTTCCTAGTGGAGAAGTTTTACATCGGCTGAGCTCTTGGCAGCTGTGCATGGGTTCTTGAACACTTGGGCAGTCTGAAATGCCCCAGCTTGGCCTCTGTGACCCCCCAGACCCACCTTGTGCAAAACCAGAGTGACCTGCCCCACCCTCAGCTTCTCCCTAGCCCCCCCGCTGGAGAACAGGCTGTGCTCTTCTGGAGTGGTGCTGGTATTGACTTAGAGGGGCAAGGGTGGAATCGTTTATCATTCAATTAACGGTGTCAGTAGAGCCATTATTTAAATGACCAGCTGCATGTGTGATCAATCTTTAATGAAACAATAATGTGCTTCCCAGTCAGTGTGCGCCAGCTGCCCTGAAACCCTCCTCGGTATGAATAATAAATGCAGTGGGCTCTGCTGGTGGGTGTCGGTGGGACAATCCTGGCAAGACAGTTCAGAAGACATCAATGGTGCTGGAGAGGAGGGGCTGCTGATATACACAGCACTGAGTCTGCTCCGGCCCCACCCACTGCAGCAGCAGCAGACAGGGGGTGGGGGGATGGGGGGAGGAAGCCGCTGGGCTTTCAGGTAGGCATTGTGGCTCAACAGGCAGGGAGTCTGATTCCAGCCTCATCTCCCTAGGGGATCTTGATTGATACTCTCCCCCATCACTGACCCCTAATTTCTCCACCTGGGCCCCCTGGGGGGCTGTTTTACATTTGTATTATCAGCATGTGGGTTATTAGAAAAGGAAAATGGGCAGGCGAATGGCCAGCTGCTGGTAGATGCACAGAGGCCACTGCCCCAGGCGTCCTTGCTCCACCTGCGAGCACACATGTGCTGGATGGACCCCGGGCAGGCTGCCAGGCAGAGCTAGCTACCTGTTGATAGGACAGCACCCCTTTGGGGATATTCTCTCTGCTCTCTTCAGCCAGGGCCCCTCTCACCTCTCCTGGGGATTCCAGGAGAATCTCTCTGCTTCATCCTGCAAATGAACTCATTACAGCCTATTTTCCAAAACAAACCTTTCATAAATAATCAGGTCAACTTTGCCACATTTGCTCGGAGGCTGTCAGCTTTTATAACCCTTCCTTATTGCCATGGCAATTAAATGGCTAATTGGGAGGCTCACTAACTGTCTGGCTCACCTCAGAGGGCTGGGGGCCTGCCTGTCTTCACAGTCCCACCTCCCTACGCCCAAGCCAGTCCCAGGCATGTTGATATTGTGAAAATAAGTATTTGTTGAATAAACATTTCTGGAAAAACCTTTATTGGTTGAAGAGAAAAATTAAAGCAGCGTTCAGTCAAGATAGAGCTGTTTGAGAGAGAGTCTATCCCTCCTGAGACAAGTTTAAAGAACACGGAAAATAAGAGGTTGAAAAACTGGACAAGACAGACATAGCAATGGCCTGGACATCAGGTGAAAAGCAATCCACACAGAAGAACAGATGTAACCAAAGGTCTACTTTCTGCACGGAGAACATCTTCAAGTTGCATTGAAGTGAGGGAGTCCTGCACCTCCCCTACAAAGTGCAGGAACCAGCTGAGGGTCCAGGGAGGACTATGCCGCTGGAGTCCCTGAGACAGATCACCAAGGAAGTGGCGGGGGGCTGGCAAGGTGACTCAGAGAGTAAACACTCAGTGCACAAGGGTGAGGACCTGAGTTCAGGCCCTCGGCATCCAGGCGAGATGTCAAGAATGGCCATGCGTGTTTGTAAGCTCAGGACTGATGGGAGGGAAACAAAGATGGAAGGATCGCTGGAGCTTGTTGGCCTCCAGTTTGACCAAAAATGTCTGAGCTCTAGGTTGAGTGAGAGACCCTGTCTCAAAGGCAGCAGCAGAAGACACCGTGAGTACTGCCCTGGCCTTTCCATGGGCACCATGAGATCAGCAGAGAATCAGCAGAGTTGTGTGCTCTGGCTACTGAGGACAGGAAGAAGTTAAACAATGGGAGCTCAGGCAAAATGAGGACCTGTGGCCAATCTCCTCAGCCAGACAATGTATGAGTCTCTAAGCTGCAGGGCACCAGCTGCAAACACAGAAGGAGGTCACTGGATCAGGAAAGTCACCCCTAGACTAAATATTGTCCTGGGTTCATCTGAAAGATGAGGAAAGCATGCACAGTGGGAACCCAGCTCGTGAAGTTTTGGAGGGGAACAAGAGCTATCAGGAATGGGGGCTTGGGCCATGTGTGTGAAATTCTGACTTCATTCTTCTTGTGCCTTATGAACCTGAGTGAAGCTGAATTGAGAGATACTAGGTCACTCCATTTAGTAGAAGACATTTCAAGACATGAGAGGGTCCAGGCTGGTGTTTGAAAGCAGCTGTGATTGTCAAAGGGCTCAGCGTCATTGAAGAGTACCTCACACACAGCCCTGGGACAGTGCAGAAGGCAGAAGGCTCCATCTGTGAGGAATCATGAGAAAGCCTAACCTGGGGGTTTCTCTGCCCCTTCCCCAGCTGTTTCCTGGGGTCATTTTGCAGAAGGTGATCCAGTTGTGGTATCTTGAGCTAGCAGCAGAACTTGGTGATGTCATCCAGGTGGAACTGGTTTCAAAGACATGGAGGATGTGAGTGAGATTGAGGGGGGTGTGGAGAGCAACTGAGGATGTGTGTGAAGCTGTGAGGGTGAAGGCTGAATGGTAATGGGGATGGCAAGATACTGGAGATGCCAGGACCATAGAGGGAATACTAGGGAGAGAGGGTTGCGCTTGGAGGTGGCCCAGGAGAGAGTCTGTGTATGCTCAGGGGGATATGGTGCCCTCTTCTGGTCTCCACAGGTTCTTACACACTCACACACACACACGTACACGCACACAAGTGAGAGGAGAGAGAGAGAGAGAGAGAGAGAGAGAGAGAGAGAGAGAATATGACTATCAACAAATTCTGGCAGACAACACTTTAAAATCATGTGTCTAATAAGAACTCCCACTGGATATAGAAATCACAGAGACCCATTGCAAGCCCGCCAACAGCGTATGTAGTGAATGGGCAAAAGATTTGAACACACGGCTTCCCAAGCAAGTTATCCGCATGAAAATGTGCAAGTAGAAGCTGGAGCTCTTATCAGCCTGAGCATGGCAAACGTGGCTCAGGCAGGCCTCGCCCTTCTCCTCCATTCCCTCTGCCTTGCTGAAAACCTTTACATTAAATTCTTAAGTCTAGTCCCCAAGGTCTATTTCCTGATTTGGTCAACTACCAAAGTACTGAAGTTCAGCAATCAAAGGCCTGATGTGGGAGTGTCATATCAATCTGTTGCTTTCATTGGTTAATTAATAAAGAAACTGCTTGGCCTGATAGGTTAGAACATAGGGGGGTGGAGTAAACAGAACAGAATGCTGGGAGGAAGAGGAAGTGAGCTCAGACGCCATAACTCTCCTCTCTGAGGCAGATGCAATGAAGCTCCGACCCAAGATGGACGTAGGCTAGGATCTCCCTGGTAAGTCACCACCTCGTGGTGCTACACACATTAATAGAAATGGACCAAGCAGTGTTTATATGAATACAGTTTGTGTGTTGTTATTTTGTGGCATAAGCTAGCCAGGCAGCTGGAAGCTGGGTGGCAGGAACGCAGCCCTCAGCTCCTCTCTACAAAGGCCCCCTTTGCCTCACCTAATTGATAAGCCCAATTCAAATTAAATACCTCATCCTAGCATGGGTTTTCCCCTTTACTTTTATAAACTGCCATTTTCCTATGGGTGATGTCTGTCTATCCAGAGGCAGCCATTTGCCTCAACCTTGAGGATGGAGACAGAGGACCATCGATGGGGTGTCTTGAGCAGCCTCTGGTCTAACATAAGACACTTGAACAAAACCACTGGGATTAAATGTTGTCTTTGGTGGTGACATCAACGACACTGATACTCTCTTTCACCAGCTCTGCAGCAGTGGGGAGACTGAGGTCTTGCAAGCATGGAACCTGGTAGAGCACATTGTAGCTTCCAAGGTCTACATAATTGGGACACATCTGCCACATGTAACTAGAGAGACAACCATATCTGTGACGTCCCTGTGCACAAAGTCATGGGTTCAGGGTCATCGATTCCTATAGAAGATTATGACCATAAACAGATTAAAACAAAGGTCCCGGCATTCCCATCTAAACACACAGCTTCCAGGCAAAGGCCCACCAGGCTCCCAACTCCTGGCAGCTTCATCCTGGCCTTATCTGCCTGGAGAAGTGGGGCAGCCTCTGAGGATGACCTCAGATCTGAGGAGTGACATCTGCCCAGCGTGTGTCCTTGCACCTGAGGCAGGAACAAAACAAAAACCTCTCTTAGTTCGAAAGTAAAAATAGCAGACCACAGCAATCCAGGCCATGGTGGAGGCTATAATTAAAGGAGTGGAGGTGGTTCCTTCTGAAGCCTGCTGGAGGGCCAGAGGGAGCAGGCTGGTGTGTGGGGGTGATGCTGCAGAGAAGGGGAAGACTGGCCTCAGGATCTCAGAACCGCAGAGTGCCTAGGAGCCAGGCTAGAAGGCCACAGGAAGAACGGACGATAAGAGCAAAGGCTAGAGCAATTATGCAAAGTGCTTAAAAAAACGCTCATCTTCCGGCCTGCAAGTCACCGTCCAAGATATATAACCTCAGCTGTGCAAGGGGAAAGAGTTGCATTGGAGTTGGAGTTTTGGTAAAAATAGTAAGTGTTATTTTGCTCAAGCTCCCACAGCAGAAAGGGGAGTGTGGGGTAGGACAGAGCTCCATTCCAACATAAGAAAGTGATAGATGCTTGGAGGGAGAGAGCAGAGTGGGGGAGGGGAAGCTCCTGATGGATTAGACACTGAAGGCAAATTCTCACTACCTGTCTTAGAAGGAGTCTTGCTAAAGGTGGGCCACACTTTGAGATGTCAAGGATGAGGAATGAGGCTGGGACCAGAAGCCGGAAGTGAGGGAGTCACAGAGGGACATGACCATGGATGACCAAGGTCAGGTTCCAGCTGAGAAGGAGGCTCAAAGGAGCCTGGCTCAATTAAGCCTTACCAGGGTCACCGCCACCATGGCCTGGCCCTGAAGAAGGTGCTGATAGAAGAGGGTCTGGATACAGAAAAGGGAAAGAGTGAGCAGCCTGTGCCAGGATCCTGTCCCTGTGCGGTGCTGAGCCCTGGCCTTGCACCTGAATTCTGTCTGAGCTCGGACACGTTCCTTACTGTCTCCATTACTTCTCCCACAGTTTTGACAAGACTCCTGGCAAACGCAGCATCAGACAGGAAGGGTTCATTTTGGCTCATGGTTTGAGGCACCATGATGGCGGAAGAGTGGCTGTTGGGGCATGAGGCAGCAAGGAGCCAGAGGACGGATGACAGCGCTTGGTTCATCGTCTCTTTATTCAGAGACTCCAGCCCGAGGGATGGTACCACCCACACTAAGGGTCATTGTTATCCGCTCAGCTAAACCTTTCTGGAAATACCTTCTTTTAATGACATCAACTCCAAATTTTCTGCCGATTTTAATTTTTGGAGGGGTTTTGCCTACGTGTATGTATATGTACCATATGTGTGCCTGGTGCCCAAAAACGTCAGAAAAAGGGGTTGGATCTCCTGGAACTAGAGTTGCAGGTGTCTGTGAGTCACCATGTAGATACTGGGACTCCAACCTGAGTTTTCCAGTATTCTGAATCACTGGTCCATCTCTCCAGCCCCAGTTTCTTCCATATATATTGGGTTTTTGAGACAGGGTTTCTCTGTGTAGGACTAGCTGTCCTGGAACTCATTCTGTAGAACAGGCTAGCCTTGAACTTCCTTTGCAGACCAGGCTGGTCTCGAACTCACAGAGATCCATCTGCCTCTGCCTCCTGAGTGCTGGAGTTAAAAGCGTGCACCAGCACTGCCTGACTTTTAAAAGCAATTTAATAAAATATTTTAAGTAAAAGAAGTAGCGTCAAGACACCCTGGAGATTCAAATTTGAAGGCTAAGGTTGGAGGCCCAGGACTGGAGAAACTGGGGACAAGAGGTTAAAGGTTAGAGGTTAAGGGTTCCAGGAAGTTGATAGTTGATGGAGGTTACAAGACAGTTGATGGTGTTGGGAATAGAAGATTGGAAGTCAAGGACTGGATACTTGAGGTTGGAGACTGGGGAGATTGGAGAGCGAGGATTAGATGTTGGAGGCTGAAGGTTGTTGTTCTTTTGAAGACTGAGGGAATGAAAGTGCCAGTGAGGAGGCCAGGCTGCTGGGCTAGCACCGGTCAGGATAGCCATCTGCTTCCCCAGACACTTTTCACTTACTGGGACAGCCATAGACGTAACTAAAACTGGGGGGTGGAGTTCAACATAGCAGACATTTCATGTCATGGTGTGGGTAGCCAGAAACCCAAAGTCAGAGTGGCTCTGGGGTCGCCAGGCCTGACCGAGTGCTTTGCACTGCTCTCCACGCTCGCTGGCCTTTGGTCCAGCTGCACCCCTAGTCTCCACCCCATCTCACCTGGCTGTCCTCCTTCATAGTATGCCCCTGCACCCCCGGATCGCTCTCCTTATAGGCCCTTAGCACAACCCTCTTCCCGCAGGTTAGGAGTTCACGTATATGCTGCAGATCAAAGTCAACTCTCCCACAAGCTCACATATGTGACTGTCTTTCCGTCCCTGCAACCACGGTGGTCAGGGCACCCACTGCCTGTTCCTGTATGAGGACTCATGGCCAACCTCTGGGCAACCATCCACAGGCAAGGGGCTGGGATCTAGATGACATCCAAGACAAAAACTCGTGGATTTTCCATTCTAAGAGCCCAGTGCTGGCTCAGAGGCCCGAATGGATGATCTTCTAAGCCCTGAGGATGGGCCCAGCAGACGTCTATTGTCCCTCGTCCCTGTCGCCAGTACTGTTGGCTAACACTGGAAATAATGAGTGCCCTGGTAAGTTGGAAACAGCCCTCAAGGAGTCCTTGTCCCAGTCCCTGTGATCTGAGTTCAGCTCACATGTCAAAAGGACTCTGCAAGTCGTTAAGATATGGCCTCCAGAAAGGACGGAGGCCTTCTTGAGTATTCCATTCTTTTGTCAGATTTCAGGCAATATAATGAAATTCTGGAGGCAATAAGCTTTGGAGATGGAGAAAAAGTTTATTTAGCCCACAGTTTTGTGCATGATTGAAGAGGGTCATCTTGGGGGGTACAGAAGACAATGGGCAGCATTGTGTCCGAGCAAAATGCTGACCATCGGAGCAGAGATGTGGGTATTACCCCACAGTCTCCATGGGGGCTGTACTCCAATGCCCTAAGGACCTCCTGTAGAGCTCCACCTGCCAGACGTTCCACTGCCAATATTACAGTCCTGGCTACCAGGGGCTTTAGGCCCCTGCTGGCACTTAAAGCCAAGAAGAAATGTCTTTGATTCCTACAGTGACCAAGCAAGACCCTTTACAGCAGGTGAGTCCGGCTCTGCCCCACTGCAGCCATCCTAGCAATTGGAATTCTGAACAGCCTAGAAGTCCTGAGTCTTGTGGATGCCGCAGTGGTGGAAGGATGGGCAGCGTCTCGTGGAACTTCATGAGTGAACACCCTTCCTGACATCCAATGTTGGTTTCTTTGCCGGACATAAAAATTCTCTACAAGGGCTTCCTGAGTCTATTTAACTAAGCATTAAGTCTTAAAATTAATTTGCCATGAAAGCTGCAAATCCCCTTTGTACAAAGTTAAAGGCAATAGCTGGGTTACTTGGACAGTGAGAGGCATACCGCTCATGTCCTCCCTGCAGCTTCAAGTGCTAGAGTGGCGGAGTCCCATGTTCAGTCAGAAAAGCCCTCCCCAGGACAGAGTTCCCAAAGTCTGCTCTGCAGAGGAGCAGAGGGAAGCCTCAGGATTAGCTAGTGGGCCCAGTAGAGGACCAAGATCCTCCATCTAAGGGGGTGGGTGGTGATGGTGAAGAGCTGGGACGGGTCTCATTGAAGGGGGCTTCCTGCTCCGAACATGGTGGGCTACACTGAGTGTCCTAAAGAGATTTCTACCAGAGTGTTGCAGGCTCCTCTCCACATCTGCAGGACCAGACACGACCTGTGGCCGCCAATGTTTCAGAGCTCTCACTATGTGCCAAACAAGACTGTGATTGAATCCAAGACTCGTGGGAACCCCTAAGCAGACACAAAGGATGCTCGCGTTCAGCATGGAGGAACTCAGTCATGGAGGTCAGTCACCAGCCTGAAGTCTTAGCATCAGCACCGAGGACAGGACCCTCACTCCCTGGACCCCAGGGCCACTGGAGGCTTGGCTGCAAAACCCAGACCTCCAGATTCCAAGGCACAACTTTGGTTTCCTTCAATTACCTCATACATAAATCCTCACCAACCTAATACCAATACCACACACCTGATACAATCTTCCCAGCAGTGGGCCCTGTGGCTGAACACTCAGGGAATACCAATTCATTTCTTTCCATAGTAAAGGGAGAGTTTTCTCTACAGTTTTATATTTAATCCTTAAAACATTTTTCAGCTTTTAAAAATTATTTCTTGGAGATTATAATTACACCATCTCCCCTTTCTCTTTCCTTCCTCCAAAATCTCATTTTCCTTACTTGTTGTTATGTGTGTGTGTGTGTGTGTGTGTGTGTGTTCCTAAGCACATATGTGCAATCTTCTCAGTCTGTATAATATTACTTAGCTGTTTGTTTTCTGGGATGGCTGTTTGGTGTTGAATAAACAATTGGTGTGCTCTTCACAGGGAGCACTCCTTAGCAGCCTGTAGTTCTTTGTGCACTGTTGAGGCCTTGTGGGCTTCCCTCATCTACTTTGGCGTGACTACTGCCATTGTCTTCTTCAGCTCCTGCTTAGGTGGCCATGTTGGTGAGACTTTGTAGGTATAGCTTCTGACGTTACTAGGAGACACAACCTCATAGCTGATTCCCTGATGCTCTAGCTCTTAATCTTTTCACCTCCCCTTCTGCGATGTTCCCTGAGCCTTGGCTGTAGGAATTGGGCTGTAGATGGAGCTGTTGGGACCAGGCTCCATCGGTGAGCTGTGGTTTTCTAATGGTCTCTGTTGCAAAGAGAAGCTTCCTCAGTGAGGGGTGAGGACAACACCTATCCGTGTGTATAAAGATAAGTATTTAGAGCGCAGTTAAGGGCTAAGCTGGTTTAAAGTGCTGCAGATTAAAGCTCTAGGTTCTCTCCAAGATCCATGGCCTCACTAACCGTGGGTACTTGGCTAGGTTTCCAGTCCCAGGCATAATTTTCCTCTTGTTAATCATGTTTTAGGAGAGCTGTTGGTTACTGCCAAGGTGTGTGTGCCACTAATGCTGGTCATCGTGGTTCATAAGCTTCAAAGGTGGGCAGGGCTGTTAGTTGTTTCCTTCCTTTGGAAGCTTCTGGCACCATTAAAGTTAGTCCTCAGGGTGGAGGCATTCAGGTCAGTTCCAGATCAGGGGCCTCTGGGCATTATGTTTGAAGTGCATCATGTCCTCAGCAATAGGAACCTACCTTCTACCTCTGGCAGGCAACCAAGGGCAAGAGCAATAGGCTGGATGTCTGGGGAGTCTCTTGGACAACCCTGACCACCAAGTCAGAAGAGGGCTTCTCATACCTGTGGTTTAGGTTAGATGATCTTTGTCCCTCGGAGAGAACTTTGTTAATGCATACATTTAGTTATATATCAAAAGAAAGAATGGGACGGAGGCCTGGATACTGCACTTCTCCACCGAGGACCCTACCTGACCACTGCTCCAAAAGTTCCTGTTACTCAGGTCTACCTATATATGTCAAAGCTGGCCCCAAGACCTCTCATTGTTTAGCTGTAGAAGAGGCCTTCCATGTCAGCCCCAACATGGGACAACATTATTCCCCACCTTGAGTTAAGCTCTCATCTCTAATAATGTCCTCCTCGTCTGGCCTGGGGAAAGTCTTTTAAGTATATTCACCAGTATAATCTTCCTATACCTCATCTCTCCCTTCCCAAAGGTAGGTTGGCATTTTCTTGGCTCACACCTACCCCAGTGAGACTTTCTAATTTCTTGGATTCATGTTCCCAGAACACCCCAAGTTGAGGCAGCACGGCAAAAGCTGGAGGTCTTACGGTAGTGATCTAGGAATGGAAGGAGGCCTCACGGAACCATTTTGGTATTTGGGTCCCTGGCGGGGAAGTCTGTACTCTGCTTGTATCCCCTGTGGAAGCAGGACATGACTTGCCCTTTGCTCTGACAGGAGCTGACAGCAGGTAAGGAAAACTGAGAGAGTGGAGGAGGAGGAGGCCCCGTCTCCATCACCATGGTGCTTCCCGGATGTCCTGGACAAAATCCCAAAGGTGTGGCTGACTTCTATCCCCATTGAAAACATCCTTTGAGGTACACCCTCTTTTGACACTCAGGAAAAGTGGTCCCAAAAGACATGCCAGCTTTGCCAAGGCCACTGGTTTATTGGACAGCAGGGACACCAGTGGAGGCTTGACTAGTCAGTAGGGAATTGTCACGAGGCTAGGAATATGATTTGGGGACAAAGGTGTTTCCAGGGTCTTAGTAGGCCCTTGGTACCAAAGGAGGCACAGAGAGGCACAGAGAGGAAGTTGCCATCTGCTTCTGTGAGTGCCATGGAATCTGCAAGAAGTGCCCATGCTCTTTTCATCTCTCCTTCCCTCTTCCCTTCTCTTTATTTACAAATGCTCACTGACCTCAAGAGAATGCTGTGCTTCCTTGTCAAAACATGGGCTCAACCCTCCAGAGTCTCTGTGGACTAACCTGTTTGTTGATGTTTCCCAAGCCCCATGAGGACAGAGTCCTAAGAAAGAGGCTGACGGTAAGAATAAATATAAACAAACCCCAAGACTACAAGTGCAAAGCAGGATTGGATGTCTGAGCCAGCACTAGACAGAGCAGAATGTGAGTGTTGAGCAAAATAAGAGGCTTGGGTTAGTTCAGATTTGTGCCATGGCTAACCAGCCCACAGTTGGATATAAGGCTTTGGTTGAAGACAGAGCTGGTTCTCAGGGACAGGCCAACTGTGTCTCGGTTCTGACTGCAGCAGTAGAGAGGTGGCTCATCTTCTTCTGCATTCTGGATTTCTGAAGGGCCCCAGACATCCAGCAACAAGAGAAATAGAGCCTGTTTCAGGCTAAGCACAGCCAAGTCCCACACCAAGGTCTAGGTCACAGTGTCCCCAGCTGGGAGGTCACCACAGGCAGTCTTGGCTTCAGAGCCTGGGAGACAGGGTGGACCTGCCCAAATTCACAGGTGTGATGACCAGATGTTCTGGACTGTGGCTGTTGGGAGCAACCTCTCCACAGACCCTGGGCATAGGTCTGCGTTGGCAAAGCTGGGTGTCCTGGGCTGTTCTCAATATGGCGATTGTCTCAAAGCCTAAGGAAAATGTGGTCCTGAGTTGAGGACCAGATTTTGCCAGAGCAAGGTCCACTCAGTCCTCAGCGTGGCACCCCTTCCTCAAGCCTTCCTGATCCCCACACTCACTTGGCATGGTGTAGGCACATTGCTATGGACACCCTCCTTCCCTCGCCCCAGGAGTTCCCTTGGGGCTTTGCAGTGTAACCTCATTGCAGTAAATTTGGGGACGGAGTAATTGGAGCTGCTAACATTTGCAGAATCCACTTGAACCTCCTCACAGTGCTAATTAAGATGATTCACCGCCAGCTCAGCTCGAAAGGTTCATTCTGGCCATTCCTCACTCTGGAGCAATAAACTGCCCAGGGCCTTTTCCTACCAGGCTCCTAGACTCAGGGGACTCGTTCACCTTCACAGGAAGCTTTGGTTCCGAGGGTCCCATCTCCCAGTAGCTTTGTCCGAGACAGCGCCATCTCTTAGGAATCAGCATCCAAGATTTCATATTCTTGAATCTCTGTTCTTCTTGACCCCAAAGAGCTGTGGCGGTCCTGTGTTAAGATTGCTGAGTCCCTGTGAGGAGCCAGGCCCTGCGAATGGCACACTTGGGGATGGAGGGAGTTTGTAGGAGTGAGGTTTTCAGAACAGTGACGGTAGGTGATTGAAGAACTGAGTCCCAAGGCAGTGGAAGAGTCACGGTGGAGTGAAATAGCCAGAGGGGTTGAAGAAGAGCTGCAGTGGGGAGCTTCACACATCTCGGAAGGAAGTGAGGACTAGGCCAGCAAGCCCTTCCGGGACATTTTAAGAAGACAGCCATCAGAGGGCAGCTGGCAGCCGGTGCGAGCGTGAGTGGGCTGCGTGAGGACATCTCCCTCCTGGGTGCAGCTGCAGCCATTGGGAGACACTGGGGATAAAACCTGCTTCAAAATGCCTCAACTGCCCACACAGGGGACTGGGTTGGTGTGATCTCACTGGGTGTGGACACCAAATGCAGTTCTGTACCTGCTGCACGGGACCAGGAGGCAGGAGAATGAGGAGGGGGGTGATTGGCCAACAGGAGATGAACTGGGCACTGGGAGTGGATCAAGAGAGATCCAGGGGTAGGGAGCTTGTGGTCCTCTAGGTCAGGAAGGGTGAGGGTAGCTAAGGCTGGGGAACCTCACAGGTGAAGAAGGCTGAGAAGCAGGGCTGTGACACCTCAGCTTGAGAGGAAGAGATCTGGGAGGGACCCCTGGACCAGATGACCAAGGACCTTGGATGTCTGGCTGAGGAGCTCTAAATCCTAAACAGAATGCACAAAACCCACATATTTTACTTTGCAGCATAAGCTTTATGATATATAAAATACCATGAATTCATTATGGGGAAAACTGGAAGGAAAAACACCGTGTTGGACTGACTTAAAAATGGCCACTCCCCTATGACCTGTGGATCCCAATCCTGTGGCTACCCTTTAAAGGAAAGGGACATTACAGATGTATAATTGAAGATCCAGGGCTGGCAGATTTGCCTCTATTTCTCAGTGTAACCACAGGGGTCTTTATATGAGGGAGGCAGAGGTCGGAGCTGATGGGCGATTCACTGATGACCTGGCCACCAAGACGGGATGGTGAGCTTTGAAGATGGAGGAAGAAGCAGAAGCATCTGGAAGCCAAGGCAGGGACAGGAGCAGAGTCTCCCTGGAGCATCCTGCAGAAAGCAGTCCAGTGACTACTGGTTTTAGACCAACAATGCTGATGACGCAAAGTGAATGCATTTATGGCATTTGAAATTACGGCATTTGTGGTGACATGGTACAACAGGTAACAGGAGCACCCTTTCCCCAAACCCTGCCTTGGTCCGCACAGACTTCTCTTACAAGGGCTTAAGATAGGAAATGTTCCTAAGCTCACTAAGCCTTTGCAAAGACTATTTCTCCCGTGCTATTAGCAAATCGTTTGTAATGACTTCTCATTACAGGAAAATTGTTTTATTTTGTTTTGAGACAGTCTCACGCAGCCCCGGCTGGTTGAGAATGACCTTAAACTTCGTGTCTTCCTGCTTCTACCTCCCAAACACTAAGATTGCAGGTGCACATTGCCACACCTGGTTTATTCCGTGCTAGGAATAGAATCCAGGCCTTTGCACATGCCAGGAAAGCATCCTACCAACTGACTCACATTCCTTGCCCCACGATCAGATTTAAAAGCAGAGGATGGCATAACTGGAGCCAGGTTTTAGGAAGAAAATGATTCGTGCTGAGCCCAAGCCCAAAAGCCTGAACAGTTCTTAGTAGAAAGAGTTAGGGACCAGGCTGGAGTGGTGGAATCACTGGGATATGAAATAAATATGAATGGCCTATTTCTAATACCAGAGATGCCTTGGACAGACTCAGATTTATCAGATCACAAATTAACAGGAGGCACTGCACCCCCATCCTCCGTACAAAGGATGTCTAGGTGCTTTGTGTTCATCTGAGTTCATGTATCAGGGAGAAAAGGTAACATCAAGCCCCAGGAGGATGGGGAATTTGGGGTAATGTCATAGCTAGGGTTTTATCACTGTGAAGAGACACCATGACCATAGCAACTTTTATAAAGGGAGACATTTAATTGGGGACTGGCTTACAGCTCAGAGGTTTAGTCCATCATCATCTTGACAGGAAGTGTGGCAGCACACAGGCAGACATGGTGCTGGAGAAGCAGCTGAGAGTTCTACATCCGGATAACAGGCAGCAGGAAGAGAGAGCAGCACTGGGCCTGGCTTGAGCTTCTGCATACTCAAAGCATACCCACAGTGATGCACTTCCTCCATCAAGGCCACACCTCCCAATAGTGCCACTCCCTATGAGCCTTTTGTGGCTATTTTCATTCAAACTACCATATCCCACTCTCTGGCACCCATGGGTGTGTAGCGATATCATAATGCAAACAGCCTTCAGTTCAACATCTAAAATCCCCATAGTCTATCAGGCACAACCCTGTTTGAAAGTCCAAAGTTAGGGGCTAGAGAGATGGCTCAGTGGATAAGAACACTGGCTGCTCTTCCAGAGAACCTGGGTTTAATTCCCAGCACCCACATGACTGCTCATAATTGCCTATAACTCCAGTTTCAGGGGATCCAACACCTTTACACAGACATACATGCAGGAAAAACACAA